>NW_025999896.1:3269217-3279771 GCF_001458135.2 Marmota marmota marmota | reverse complement strand
GGGGGGGGGGGGGGGTGATTATGGGAGAGAGTGACATTGCTGTGGGCCCATTTGCTATTACCACATTACCTAAGCAAGCGTGAGAAGCTGGTATTCTCTCATTTACGTGTCACTGGGCTATCTGCAAGTTCTACTGGGAATCCTCAGTTTCCAGCAACTGTTTCCAGATTCACTTAGGAACTGGGGGAGACCTCAAGGCCACAAGCTCAAACGGGAGGCACAATTTAAGAAGATGCTTTAAGCCCCCTTTTACTGGGCTCACCAGGGTTGCCTTTCATTGGTACAGATGTGCACACCAGGGGCTGAACGAAGAGATGTTCCCAAAAGTGACACTCAGAAAAAACAATCCTCACACATTTTTTGTTCCCTTTTTTGTTGTTGTTGTTAGTACTGGGGATTGAATCCAGGGGTGCTTAGCCACTGAGCCACATCCCCAGCCCTTTTTATATTTTATTTTTTTAGACAGGGCCTCCATAAGTTGCTTAGGACTGGCTAAATTGCTGAGGCTGGCTTTGAACTCACAATCCTCCTGCATCAGCCTCCTGAGTTGTGGGGATTACAGGCACACATCCATGCCCAGCCTAAAATGTGCCTTGTACCTCATTCCTATTTGCCCAGTGTAAGCCATAGACCTGGTTGTAGATCCCTCAGGACCTAGCTCTTCCCAGAGCCTTTGAATCTGGCCTCCTGTTGAATAGAGATAACAGATAGCCACCCTATAGATGCAGTGTTCTCCCAGGTATGAGATTCAGCAATCCCCTGGTCTTCCTAGCTCCCTGCAGTCATGAGCTCGGATGCTGAGATGGCCATTTTTGGAGAAGCAGCTCCCTACCTCCGGAAACCAGAGAAGGAGAGAATCGAGGCTCAAAATCGCCCATTCGATTCAAAGAAAGCCTGCTTTGCAGTGGATGATAAGGAAATGTATGTGAAAGGTATGATCCAGAGCAGGGAAAATGACCAAGTCATCGTCAAGACCCTGGATGACCGGGTAAGTGCTGATCTCAAATGCCTTGGATAAGATGGGCGTCCTTGTTTTCCTTGGGAATGGAATATTAGAAATTGCATCTAAAGACAGACTGAAACTTACATCTCCCTGTTCTATAGTGAAGTTCCCATGCCATACACCTTGCTCCTGTCTCTTTCCTTTGAGGGTTTGGGCTTTGAGGATTTTTTTGGTGTTTGCTTTGGAGAAGAGGGGAAGGTGCAGGTGAAAGGCTTTGGACTACTTAAAAGCAAATTGGTGCTATTGTTGCTGGATGGAAAAACAAATATAGCTCTGTGGGCTATACACAATCATTCTTAAGAGGAAGCCCAAGAAGCACTGGCTAGTTTAATATGGAGAATTACAGCATGCCTTTCAATTCAGTACTTATTGGATACCTAGTAGGTTTCCATCAAAGCATGGATCACTTTTCAAATATTTGCAAATCTTAGCACATTCCTTCCCCTAAACTTACCCATCTAGTGTAGGAATCAAGATGTGTTCGGCAAGTGTGAGTCTCAATTCAAACTTGGACACATGAGACAGATTTTTCTTAGTTTTTTTTTTTTTCTTTATTATTGGACATAATCTCTGATTCCAGATCTTTATCACTGGGCTAGAAAAAAAATGTCTTCAGTCACTCTTGGGGTTGTCCCACCCTCAAGGTTGTGGCATAGTCTCAACCTACACAGTCTTGCTTCGGGGTTGCATTGCCTCCTAAAAGATCTATTTAGAAAAACGTGCCAGATCCTAAAGGTTCAGGATACAGAGACTTTTCTCTCATTCCTTTGGCCACACTGGGGTCTGTCTTTCTAGTCTAAGGCAGTGGCACAGGAGGGCCTCCCTTCTCAAGAATTTTAGGCTATAGCAAATCTCCTTCCTTTTACCTCTTCTGTAAAACCCTCAAAGGTCCTCTAGGCACTTTGGTTTTTGGAAAACAAAATCCAGAAAGTCCTATAGGCTACTTCTCTTTTCTGCCCTATTTTCTACCTCTCTTAAGAAAGAAGTACAGAGCCAACTGCATCCTTGAATGAGGACAGGCAGGAAAAATACAGGGGGGGGTGGGAAATCCAGTAATCATCTCGAAATATTTTACAGCCATGAACCATGCATGATGCAGGCTCAAATGTTCTAACTTAGGAGAGCAGGGGTACAAAGAATTATGGGAGCCTTGAAGAAACAAGGAAGAGAGGAAATGGGTCTCAGAAGAGGGGACACTTGAAGGTGTCCAGATATCATTTCAATGAAGATATTCATTGAAGATAAAGGAACCCACTTGACCCAGGGCATTGAGGTAGAAATGCATAAAAACACTGGAGCAGTTCCTTCCAACCTTCCAACCTTTGTCACATCCCAGAACTCACAGCAAACCTGGTAAACAAAGGCAACCTACCTTGATAGTGGCTATCCTAAGCTACATCTGGCCACCCTGAAGGCAAAGGGCTCTATAGCTCTGCACCCCTGTAACCGTCTCCTGGAACCCACAATGGCAGACTGATTGGGATCATCAGACCAGCACTGGTTTGACCAGAATCAGGTTAATCAAGGGCAAGTTACTTAAAGATCATCTCTAGACATGGAAATGACCAATAAATATATCACTGAATGTACCACATTATCTCACTACTTCCACCCCTCCAATGAAGAGGGGTGCAGATCATTGGCTTCCTCTCCATTGCTTGCTTTTCTTCTCAATACCCAGACGCTCACTCTGAACAGTGACCAGGTGTTCCCCATGAACCCTCCCAAATTCGACAAGATCGAGGACATGGCCATGATGACCCACCTGCACGAGCCTGCTGTGCTGTACAACCTCAAAGAGCGTTATGCAGCCTGGATGATCTACGTGAGTGCCCTTGAACATCAGTGCACATCATTTATTTCTCTGAGTAAAAACAAGATCTAAATGATTAATTTTCTGATTTTCCCAGACCTACTCGGGCCTCTTCTGTGTCACCGTCAACCCCTACAAGTGGCTGCCGGTATACAACCCAGAGGTGGTGGCTGCCTATAGAGGCAAAAAGCGCCAGGAGGCCCCGCCCCACATCTTCTCCATCTCTGACAACGCCTATCAGTTCATGCTGACTGGTGAGTCCTCTCTTTGTTCATGCTTTTAAAAATAATTGTCAGTTATTCAAGCCCGTTAGAGGCTTTGGCCATCTGAACAGTGCATGAACCAAAGAGCTTCAGATGATTTGGGGATGAGTAGCCAGCAGTGCAAACCCTTCTATTTACTGGTCATAATGCATGGAAAGTCCAGTGGTCAAGGCCAAAGCCACACTAAGTCCATGCTTATTTAGGGAGCACAAAGAAATGTCCTGTCCTTACCTGCAAAGCACCCTTAGCATGGACATACTTAGAAGAGAAACTATATTAGTATCCACAAAGTTGTAAAAATAGGTGGAAAAGTCTCCCTTTACCTGCTTTCCCCCTTAACTCAGGCTTCTGTGCATCTTCCCCGGATTTCCAAGGTGGCATTAGAAATAGAGATATGGTGATACTGCCATGCCATTATCACTTTTATCTTCTCAACTTTTGCCTGATTTGACTCAGCACAGAGACAAGAAATAAAAGCCAGCATTCAAGATCGGAGGACACTTAAAAATCATCCAGTACAATGTTACCCATACTTCAATCATTTCTATCCCACATTTACAATCTTTACCCTTTCTGCAAATAATATTTGTTTTCTTTAACTGAAGTGACCTCAGTTTTAAAGGGAAGGTTAATATCACTATTAGGTTGCTATAAGAGCTATAACAAAGTACTACAGACTGGGTGGCTTAAACACAGAAATGTATTGTCTCACAGTTCTAGAGGCTAGAAGTCTATAATCGAGGTTTCAGCAAGGTTCTTTCCTTCTGAGGCTGTAGGAGAATCTGTTCCAGGTTTTGCACTTAGCTTCTGTGGTTTGCAGGCAATCTTTAATGATTCTTGGCATGCAGAAGTGTCACACTGCCCTCTGGCTTCATCTTCACATGGCATTCTCCGTGTGTGTGTGTGTGTGTGTGTGTGTGTCTTTAAATGTCCCCTTATTATAAGGATACCAGTCATACTGGATCAAGATTTCACCCTACCCTGAAAGACCTCATCTTGATTAATTACATCTGCATCTTATTTACATCTTATTTCCAAGTAATTCTGAGGTTCCGGATATTAGGACTTCAATATATGAATTTTTTCAATCCATACACTCTCAGAAATAGTTTCTCATGAGTAGAAAATAAAAGTAAGAGAAAAATACCATGACAGCCAATAAGTGCCTACAAATTCTAAATTGAAACTGTGGTCTCCTACTTGCTCTGAACCTGAAACTGACTTTCTTTGTTTCAAAGGGAGATGGAAAGCAAAGAGTTAAAGATCTACCAACATGAACAACTTTTACATGTGGGGTTCACTGTTCATCTCCCAGGCTTTCCATACATCCCACATTTAAGAAATCTGCACAAATTGTCACCAAGATTAGACATGTCTGAACCACACCACAAGTTCAAAACCCAACCAGGCCCTAGGTTCTTTAACTTTCCCCCAATTTGCTCTGTATTTAAATCTTATCTTTTTGTTGTTCACTTATTTTGTTTGCCTCCTTTTGCGTTTCTAGATCGAGACAACCAGTCTATCCTCATCACGTGAGTAACCTGTGTTTAAGCCCATGATGACTCAGAAGCCAGAGCCCATCCCTTCCACTTTCCTTTATCACATTTAATTTTCTTTTTGGTACTGGGGATCGAACTTAGGGGCACTTGACCCCTGAGCCACATTCCAGCCCTATTTTGTGTTTTATTTAGAGACAGGGTCTCACTGAGTAGCTTAGCGCCTCCCCAATGCTGAGGCTGGCTTTGAACTCGCCATCCTCCTGTCTCAGCCTTCGGAGCCACCGCTGGGATTACAGGCATGTGCCACTGAACCAGGCCTTTTACCATTTACTTTTAAATTGACAGTGGAGAATC
Source organism: Marmota marmota marmota (assembly GCF_001458135.2). Taxonomy (NCBI): domain Eukaryota; kingdom Metazoa; phylum Chordata; class Mammalia; order Rodentia; family Sciuridae; genus Marmota; species Marmota marmota. The sequence continues at coordinate 3,274,839 of NW_025999896.1, read as the reverse complement.
TGGTGCAGGGAAGACTGTGAACACCAAGCGTGTCATCCAGTACTTTGCAACAATTGCAGTTACTGGAGACAAAAAGAAAGAGCAGCCAACAGGCAAAATGCAGGTAAGCAATGGCCTGCCCTGGAGGCTTATTAGAATAAGCATGTCTGACATATTGGGTGAGCACCAAGGGTGTGTCACAGCTCAGATGAGCCAGGTAAACAGAACAGAAGTTTCCTCTTCTCTGTATTCTCACACAGAACATTTCCAATGCCAAATGTGTGAGGTTTTTCTGTTGTTGTTGTTGTTTTGTTTTTCCCCCCATACCAGGCAATATCCTAATTCTCTATACACACCCACTGGGGTAACGGGTGGGAGCAGCAATCTTACAATTCAATTCAATTATGATACTAACTCCCTGGAAATAGTATCATATTCCATAAGACACCCCCCACTTCAGGTGTCCATTGCAAGTCCCAGTGCTAAGTGGAACTGACCAGTTACACATCTGGGGCTCCTACAAACCCCGTCTCAAGTTCAATAATTTGCTAGAATGGTTCAAAGAACTCAGAGAAACACTTTACTTACTACTGGTATATTATAAAAGAAACAATTCAAGAACAACCGGTTGGAAGAGATGCATAGAGGGGTAAGACAGGGAGAGAAGCATGGAACTGCCATGCCACCTCCCAGTGTCTCCATGGGTTCGTCAAGAATTCTCCATGGTTAAGAATTCTCACAGAGGTTCTGTTACATGGGCATAACCAACCAGATCATTGGCTTTGGTGATTAGTTCAACCTTCAGTCTCTCTCCCCTGAAATCTCCAGTCCTGTAATCAGTTCCCATGGCAAGCAACTCTCATCCTGGGGCTGTCTGGGGACCCCCCAGACACCACTCATTCATTATTAGTATATAATAAGACACTTAGAACTTTGGAGATGTCAAGGGATTCAGGAGATTTGTGTCAGAAAACGGAAATATGCATCTTTTATTATATCACAATCAGGGGCAAGGCAGAAAGTGGACTTGGGATATAGCACTAGTTCCTTCAACAATAGTTGAGTGATCTTGACCAATTCCACATGCCCTCTGGAGAAGGGAATGGAAACACCAGGAGTTTTCAAATTGAAGCACACATCAGAACCAATTAAAGGGCTTTTAAAAGGAATTGAGAGCCTCAGCCCATAATTTCTGACTAAGAAGGTCTAAAGTGGGATCCAATGTTTTGCCTTTCTAACATGTTTTCATGTAAAGTTCTTACTGCTGGTCCAGGGACCACACTTTGAGAATCACTAGGTTTAACAGTTTCCAAACCTCTCTGGAGCCAGAAGGATAAGTGATGGAAGTGAGGTAGAAATCCTTTTTACCATAGTAGACTCCTGAGTAACAATTTTTATGATTTTTTTTGTTTGTTTTGCTACTTACAAGACATTTTTGAAAACCATTTTTTTTAATTGCACGATCTTTGAGGTCATTTCCCCTTCTGAACACAAATGTCTATGATATTAGGTGAGTACAAAGGTACATGTACCTAAAAATCCATGATTTATAATGAAATGTAATCAGAGAAGAGAGGCAGTGTGAATGTCAAGATGGAGAGGATAATGTTCCATCCTAGAATCTGACATGACCAGGGGTTCCTTCATTGCATCCTAATAAGAGCTTCCCTGGGGTAGGACCTTAAGACTTCTTAGGTGGGATCTGGTGGGGCCCTGGTATCTCCACATGTCTGCACTGAACACCAGGTAAGACTGGTGGACACTTCTCCCTGGACCTTTCCCAGAGCACACACACTTTCCAGTCACCTGTGGGCTTCTCAGGAAGACAGTCCAAAGTCCTCTCTTCTCTTTGTTGTTAGGGAACACTGGAGGATCAGATCATCCAAGCCAATCCCCTGCTGGAGGCCTTTGGAAATGCTAAGACCGTGAGGAATGACAACTCTTCCAGATTTGTAAGACACAGCCCAGTTTTCACCTACCCCAGCCAACCACACTCTGTCCTTAAGTGCTGGATGTGAAAAATTGTCACATAAACTACCCTCCAGCAATTCAGATTAATCTACTCAACTGGAATTTGTCAATCCACTTTGAAAAAAAAGTGTTGGCCTCTTCCTGGCAGAGGGAGGATTTAGCTGTCTTTCCCTAACTAGTCAACATCACCTCACAAGCATCCTGAAGCCTCAGAGATTCAAATTCTGCAAGTAGAAATCAATTCTTGAATGCTAACATCAGATTCTCTAGATGGAGACATTTTAAACCTTATTTTGGCCACTTTTATAAGTGTGTAGTGATATCTAATGATGGTTTTAATTTATATCTCCTAAATTGGTAATGATAGTGAACATCTCTTCATGTGCTCACTTAATATTACTGAGCAACATCCATTGACTTAGCCACAGAATTCTTAGTGTGAATTAGGTTGGTAGATTTGACCTACTCCAAGTCAGGAAGTCCTAGGAGCTGCAGAAGAACTAGCCAAAGACAAAAGGGATTCCAGTAGGAATTGGTTGGTGCTAAGTATATTAAAGTCAATCGTTCTTCCTTCAACATTTCACTTAGGAATAGCACCACCAAAGAGGTATTTATTTCCACACTGGCAAATAAGCATTCAGCAATATGTTCAATTTCATTGGCCAGGGGAGCAAATACTGAAGAGGTACAGCCCTCATTTATGCCTCTAGTTGCAAAAGTACCTCAGAACTTCACACATCTCACCAGCTGGACAATCTCAAGCTCACATTTTATGGTCACCCCATAAAGATAAAACGGTTGCTGATTAAAAAGTAGATGCATTCCTCAAAGACTGTAGCTCTGAGCCCTGGCCTTTCTTTCCTCAGATATGCGCTTGGTCCCCTGTATACTACCTACTTGTACATCTGTCTTCCTGGGTGCAAAACTAAGCCCTTCTTTGTGGGGGATCTGAGTACATTTTACATGTGTAGAGATGTATTACAGTGCTTGGACTAATTTTAGCTATGGTGCTAATCTGATTCCACATTTAAGTGGAGATGATGCCTTTAGGACTCCCTGTCATCACATCCATTTATTCACTTTAGGCCTTTCCTTTTGGTCCTGAGCCAGAATTCATAAGCACTCTGTACACCTTCTGCCCTCCAGACCTTTGTAGGCTAGTGATTCCATTGTATTCCAGAAATTAGCTAAAAATACTGAAGCCCCAATACTCTCATTCACACATACGTCCATTGAGCCTTCACAAATTCAGAAAAATATTGGGAATATTATTGAGTACTGACCACTTTCCAAACTGTGTAGAATAAACAAGTCAACATTTTCACCCTTAAATTTGTTCACAGTATGGTAGAGTACCAATTAAATGGATATGAGAAAGGGGCGCACATATTTTGTATGTACTATGCACATATTTATATGTACTATGTAAATTAATACATATATAATTCACATGTATGCATTATATCTAAATTTTATAAAATAATATATAAATTAAAGTTTATATATTTTATATGTGTGTATGTGCGTATGTGTATATATACATACACATTAATATATACATATATACACATACATATGTTTGTGTGTATATATATACATGTGTAAGTATGTGTATATATATGTGTATGTATGTGTGTGTGTGTGTGTATACTTTATTTATCACTCCCCAAAAAGGGAGAAACCCAGACCCTGAGTTGTTCTTTGGAGAGCCAGATGCCTAGAAGTTAGACTTGCCTGTAATAAGTAGTATGTAAAATCTCAGAATTAGCATTCAAAGGCAAAAAATAAGAAAAAAAGAAAAAGAAATTAGACAGCCCATCCATACAATCAATTCTAATATTTGAGAAAGTATTTGGGAAACAAGGTGTAAAAATAGTATAAAAATCAAGGATGCAGTCAGGAATGAGGTGGTTCCAAGCAGGGAGTTGGACGGGAGCCTGTGGATGCCCCCTGAGCTGTAGGAACAAGGCTGGGAACTCTGGATAGGGCTACCTGACCCTTGGTTGGCTCAGCCTGGGGACTGCAGGAGTGAGACAAACCGAGACAGGAAGTACTTATGTTTCTGGCTTCACTGCCTCCCTAACCCCGTGCTTCCCACCCATGGGTGATAGCCCACACAGAATCATATAGAGCAAGTGACTGTGGTGTTTTTCATCCTGCCATTGGACAGGGGAAGTTCATTCGGATTCACTTCGGAGCCACTGGAAAGCTGGCATCTGCTGACATTGAAACCTGTAAGTCTGGACACTTGATACAAATACCTTGGTAGTTTGCCACAAAGGTCACTCTTGGAAACCTGAAATTATTATTTTTGTTGTTGTTACCGTAGACCTCTTGGAAAAATCCAGAGTGACATTTCAGTTATCTGCTGAGAGAAGCTATCATATTTTTTACCAAATCATGTCAAACAAGAAGCCAGAGCTCATTGGTAAGCTCTCGGATATCATTCTTATCTTCCTCATCAGTGGCTTTGGGACAATACCCAGAGTAAGTTGTGTCTACAGTATTAAAAAGATCTTGGTGTTTTGCAGACCTGCTTCTGATTTCAACCAACCCCTTTGACTTTCCCTTCGTGAGCCAGGGAGAGGTCACTGTAGCCAGCATTGATGACAGCGAGGAGCTGTTGGCGACTGATGTAAGCATGAAATTAATTTGTGTATGCAGAGAATTAAGGAGTTTTGAACTGACAGGCAGCTCAGGGAACTCATGAGAAAACTGGGACCCAGGGACACTAAGTGATTAGACCAAACACAGGGATTGAGAGCTCAGAGAATGAGTCCACTTTGCCCTTTTCCCTACTTAGCTCCACATCACAAGATTCCAAAATAAGAATCCAGGAGTTCTCCAAGCACACGTCTCTTCTATCCTCTAATACTTGAATTAGAATAAATTTTTGCATTTATAAGCTTTGTAATGTAACATTTGTTGGAAGTTTTCAGGTTACAAAATCACCTACCTACACGGCTCAAGAAAATTTAGAAAATATGAAGAAGTACAAAACAGAGAGGCAAAATAATAATAACAATAATAAACAACCTCACACTGCAATGCCTCTCCATTATTCTTTCTACCTGTCCTTGTAGGTTCACTTTAGGGACCTATCTCCTCCATATAACTATCTAGTCTGTGGCCTTTTACTTTGGGGAATAATTTGAAAAATTATTATCTCATTAAATCCACATGAATACCATCTATAAGGTATTCATGTGGATTTAATGAGATAATATATAGATAGTACTTTACCCATCCAAAGTTCCTCCACTCATCCCACTCCCCCACCCCATTATGGATGAGCATCCGCTGCCTAGAGTGAACATTTGGCCTTTGTTTTGGGGGGATTGGCTTACTTTGCTTAGCCTGATATTCTCTAACTCCATCTAATCACCTGCAAATGCCATAATTTTATTCTCTTGTATTGCTGAGTAATATTCCATTGTGTATATATATATACCAAATTTCTTTATCCATTCATCTATTGAAGGGCATCTAAGTTGGTTCCACAGTTTGGCTACTGTAAATTGTGCTGCTATGAACACTGATGTGGCTGCATCACTGTAGTATGCTGTTTTTAAGTCCTTTGGGTATAGACCGAGGAGTGGGATAGCTGGATCAACTGGTGGTTCCATTCCCAGTTTTACCCAATGCACAGCACAAAAAAAAAAAAAAAAAAGA
>NW_025999896.1:3224557-3269194 GCF_001458135.2 Marmota marmota marmota | reverse complement strand
AAAAAAAAAAAAAAAAAAAAGAGCTTTGCCTAAATTTGCCCCTTTTTCATTCGAAAACCAATGGTATTATATTCAATGATCTCCTTTTCTAGATCTAATGTTCTATAATGCATTTATTTGATTCTGAACAATATTGGAACTCCTATGTTACAATGATAAACGCTCAAGCTTTGGGACTATTTCTCCATCACTACCTATGTGATTTCCTTCCCACGATGATTCCTAATCGCCTCATCCAGAAAATAGCCCCCATCTATGTGCAGTGGGAAGGATTTTACTCAGTTCTTATTTGATGGACAAAGACAGATCATTCAATCACCTACAGACACACAAACATGTTAAATAAATGGTTTTTACCCACTAACTTACCACACCCCACCCATCATCCATTTATTGGAACAAATTTTATCTCATGTTCTGTAAGGAGGTGAGGTCTCTGCCAGGAGAAAGCTGCAGACAGATCCCTGGGTCCTGTTGAGACAGCTGGTCCTTTTTCCCCCTCTCAGAATGCCATTGACATCCTGGGCTTCAGCTCAGAGGAGAAAGTTGGGATCTACAAGCTGACAGGAGCCGTGATGCACTATGGGAACATGAAGTTCAAGCAGAAGCAGCGAGAGGAGCAGGCAGAGCCAGATGGCACAGAAGGTAACTTCTTTGAAGAAGGTAGATTTGACTCCCCATCTGTGTTTGTGTGTGGATGAGACCATGGGAACTGAACACTACATCTCAAGACTTGCTCTTCCAAAATTGTATAAGTGGAACTTGAGTTGTCTGAAGCTCAGTGTACCTACAATGGGGAAGTCCACCAGCTTGATTGGGGACTCCCTGTAGTGGTGAATGACCAACCACTCTGCTAGTTTCCACATTCTAAGTTGGCCTGCTTTTTAAGGTAGAATTAATGCGAGAATATCATGAAGTGAACTTTACTTTCTTTCCATGTATATCACTACTATTAATGTAAACAATACTGTCATAATCATTTTGGGCCTAAAATGAGGCCTTTGATAAAGTGGGGTCCAAATTTTGTTCTTCCTATTACTCCCACCTTGACATCTGTCGAACTTGACCTTGAAGTAAGGACTGGTGAACAAATGTTCCTCTTCCTAACTCTCACCTGACTGATCTCACCATTATCCTCTGAGAGGCTTGGGAGTAGAGCCTAGGGAAGCAGGAGGGCTGAATAGGGACAGGATTAACCCCTATGTGTCCTACTTATTGAACCTCTTATCTCTCACAGTGTACCAATTCCTTGAATAGAAGGCTGGCAACGTGGGTCAACCCTGATAATTCCAGATTTATCTGTCATTCCCACAGGGTGTGAAGCAGAGTGTTTTTAGCCCTTGGGTAATAAAGAAGGAATTAGAGACTAGGCCCCATAAAGCCTACCTGCTTAGGTTAGTCCCTCCTAGGATAGTCTCCCTTTTATATCAACTCAAAGTCCACTGGTTAGCCATCTCATCAGGTTTGTGATAGCCTATCATACACTCCTGCCACACTCAGGTGAAGAAAAGCGTGTATTAACACCCCGGGGAGCATGTCTCAGAAGCGGTCTTAGAATCTTGCCCATGATAACTGTGCAGAGTAAATCACAGGAGAGAAAGACTCCCGGAGGGATGCATTTCTGACTGAAGTAATCAGGGAAGGCTTCCTAGAGGAGGAGCCACTGATTTTGGGCTGTGAAGGATGATTAGGATTCTGGAAAATGTGGGGTAGAGGGAAGAATAGGCATTAGAACTGCCTCCACAAGGTAGTCCAGAAAAGATTGTGTGGGAAGGAAGGGACCGAGAGGGGTCCACTTTGGCTACAGAGCAGTCTGTGTGTAGTGGATTTATAAGAGATTAAAATTTAGACGTGATTATTTTGGCATTAGTTCTGAAAGGTAAATGGGTAAATGGTTTAGAACATATTTGGCAAGCTGCAGAAACCACTGACACTCCAAGTAACAAGGGAAGTGTGTGACCACCTGGGATTAATCAGCCAGCAGGCAGCTTGTCGACTCACCAACCACCCAGCCCAAGGGGTACCCCCAGGAGTTCACATATAACCTATGCACATCCTCCAGGATGCTTTAAATTATCTCTAGATTACTTGCAATACCCAAACAATGTAAACACAATGTAAATAGCTGTGCTGTATTGCTTAGAAAATAAAGACAAGAAAAAGAAGTCTGTATATGTTCAGTACAGATGCAATCTTTTCCCAAATATTTTTGATCCAGGGTTAGTAGAATCACACATGCAGAACCTACAGATACTGAGGACCAAATGTAGTCCATAAGCCATATAAAATTGCCCATGTTCAACTGCTTTCAACTGTGAACACTTGAAGACAGGGTCAAGGTTTTGAGTTTTTCTCTCTCAACCATTAGCACGGCACTTTGTATAAATTAGGAAAGGGCCTAACATGTATTGTCAACTGTCCACATGGTCCTTTACTTTAGTACCATTTTATGTATTATCGGACTCTAATATAACTATGCAAGTCATGTCTTTTTATGAAGTTGAAATATCAGTAGGTCAAGATCAAACAAAAAGTTAATTGCTGATAAAGGTTATATCCAAGAGGCAAATTGCAAGTTCTTGAGACAGGTCCCTGGACTATGAGTCCAAACCTCACTGAATCAGTGCAGTCCTGGTACATATGGGAGAATGCAGAGACATCAAAAGGACTCATGGAAAACATTGGGCGCCTTAGCAGTGGCTGCTTTTTTGCATGACACATTTCTCCTCTTCTGTCAGTGGCTGACAAAGCTGGGTACCTGATGGGTCTGAATTCTGCAGAAATGCTGAAAGGCCTGTGCTGTCCCAGGGTGAAGGTTGGAAATGAATATGTCACCAAAGGGCAAAATGTCCAACAGGTAATGGAGATGCTTCAAATCCAGTTGAGGAAGATATTTTGCTATTTTAATCATCATATTAAAGTCTTCTCAGTGACAGTTTTTAGAAATACATATGAAACTGGTTTGGGCATTAAGGGGGAATTCATTTTAGACCTCAGGGGGAACTCAAGTCATGCCAAAGAAAAAATGTCCACCCATCACCACACCCTGGAAGTCCTGAGCACCAGGAATCAGGCAGTGAAGAACCCTCTAGAGCCAGGTGGCTTTTTCTAGCATCTTTACTGAGGTGGCATGGGCAGTCATCTTTCTCCTTCTCTATTTATCTTTGCTTAGGCAGAGAAGCTTTCTCCACCTCTTTGGGTGGATGACCCCCTCATACTTCCCAAGTTTGCATATCTGTGTTTCCAGATCCACCCAGATATTGAGACCAGTCAACTCCAGATTCTCATAAGAGATACTCCAATTCACTCATTCTGGATCAAGGCTCCAACTCTGGCTCCAATAAGTATGGCCAGGGGCTAGAGTCATGGGCTATAACCCTGGTTGTTAGAAAACTATCTTTGTAAGTGAAATAGTTCTCAAAGAAACAGGAGCATCATGAGCTGGACAAATGTCTCAAGAAATATTTAATATATATTGAACAGTATGAAATTGACAAAATTCAATGGCTTTTGACCTTCTTGACATCAATTTCATCTGTTCCAACTTAATGTGACTGTAAAAACGCTGAGTGTGGTGTGGGCGATCCTTCCACAAGGTGACCAACTCAGTGGGAGCCCTGGCCAAAGCCGTCTATGAGAAAATGTTCCTGTGGATGGTCACCCGTATCAACCAGCAGCTGGACACCAAGCAGCCCAGGCAGTACTTCATTGGGGTCTTGGACATTGCTGGCTTTGAGATCTTTGATGTGAGTTTTTTTGGGAAATGACTGGCTGACTTGGTGTCTGCTTGGCAGAATTTCCAGGGAATATTCCAAACTCACTCAAACTCTTTGGTATTGGAAACACCTAGTTCAACAGCCTGGAGCAGCTGTGCATCAACTTCACCAATGAGAAACTGCAACAGTTCTTCAACCACCACATGTTCGTGCTGGAGCAGGAGGAGTACAAGAAGGAAGGCATCGAGTGGGAGTTCATTGACTTCGGAATGGACCTGGCTGCCTGCATTGAGCTCATCGAGAAGGTAGAGAAACGCTGCTCCCCAGGGACAGCGTTTTTTTGGATGGGACCCTGGAATACTTGTTACTCTGCCTCTTCTCTGCTAATAGATTGGTGTCCTAACTTGATTCTTCAAGGCTGTGAGCCTTCAGATGACTGAATCCCCTTTTATAGAAAGGATAAAGCATTTGAAAAGCACCCCAGAATCTGTTCTGACACTTCAAAGTGGTGCATGGATGGTTCAGATCCAAGGGTTCCGTTATTCCCAAGAATGTGAGTGCCAGTCCAACAAGGACTGTGGCACTTCTTACCCTCTAGATTTGCCCAAAAACCCAAGGGGGAAGGACCGTGCACAATGGGGTTCTTGGTAGAACATTACTATGGAAACAAGAGATGACATCAACTTTTAAAAAAGGACTTCCCATAATAATTTGGAAACTGATCATGTTGAAATAACTATATCTTCCTAAGTAGCCATAGGAAGCCCAGATATCATTTAATGTATGATTCATCTTATGGCTCTATGTGCAACTTTCTATTCATTCCATGTTCTTTTATTCAACAAATATTAAACACATTCTGTATATCTACCATTGTTTGGTCATTGCACCAAAACAAGAGCCTTGCTCTTACAGAGCTTATGTTCCAGTGCTGGAAGTACCAGAGTGATGGCACCAAAGAAATTCTCTTTGGCTTCCCCAGACCATGGAGCCATTGGTAGACACTCTGAGGAATGGTCTCTGTTATCCTCCTTCCAGCCTATGGGCATCTTCTCCATCCTGGAAGAGGAGTGCATGTTCCCCAAGGCAACAGACACCTCCTTCAAGAACAAGCTGTATGACCAGCACCTGGGCAAGTCCAACAACTTCCAGAAGCCCAAGCCTGCCAAAGGCAAGGCCGAGGCCCACTTCTCGCTGGTGCACTATGCAGGCACTGTGGACTACAACATTGCTGGCTGGCTGGACAAGAACAAGGACCCCCTGAATGAGACTGTGGTGGGACTGTACCAGAAATCTTCACTGAAGTTGCTCTCCTTTCTTTTTTCCAACTATGCTGGTGCTGAAACAGGTAAAATTCTTATCTCTATCCCCCCCACCTCCTGTGGAAATCTCTGTGTAATTACTCATATCACAAAGCTGCTCATAGAACCAGTAGTCAAGCATGAGCTTCAGGCTGAGCTAGATTTGTCTGTCTCTGTTCTCCATTTTTCCTTTTTCCTACTCCAACTCCTCCTTAAGATAGACGTCTGTGGAGGTAAACTGCCCCTCTTAGTGCACAAAGTCACTAATACTAAATTATTTAATTATGTTTTTATTAATATATAATTTACATTCAATAAAATTTACCCTTGACATTTTTCAGCAGTGCTTAGTATATTCACAATGTTGTACCACCACCATCTGATTCAAGAACCATTTCATCACCCCTGCAATCTACCAACATCCGTCACTCCTCAATTTCGTCCAGATCCCCTGAAAACCACTAATCTCCTTTCTGTCTCTGTGGATTTGCTATTCTGGAGATCTGTTACAAATTGAATCACATACAACATGGCCATTTGTGTCTGGCTTCTTTCACCAGACTAATATTTTCAAGGTTTGTCCATGATGTAGCATATTTCATCAGTACTTCCGTCCTTTCTGTAGATAAATAACATTCCATTGTGTGAATGTACCACATTCTGTTCATCCATTCACCCATTGGCAGACACTTGGGTTGCCTTGACCTTTTGGCTATTGTGAAAACTGCTGCTATGAGCATTTGTAGACATGTTTCTATGGGAATATGTGTTGTCAATTCCCTTGAAAATATACCTAGGAGTGGAATTGCTGTGTCACATGGTAACTATGGCAACCTTTTGAGGTGGCTGAATCCTTTTCCAAAGTGACTGCAGCAGCTAGTGTCACTTTTTAAGGTTACCATTGTATTTATATTTTAAATAATTGCCTAACTTGAGTTGAAAAGGAGAGACTACCTTAAATGTATAAATTTATTACATTAATGCTTTTCATTTTAAAATATATGCAATATAAACATTTCATAGATAATTGGATCTTTTAAAAATTAATGTCTAGCATACTTTGGCAGAAAAATGTGATAAATGTGCATAAATTTAAACTTGATGTGGGCTAAATATGAAAGTGAGCCATTCAGAAAAAGTAGACCAAATATCACTGACTCCAAATTCAGATAGCAAATTGGGTTATTTCTATTAGAAAGAAGAAAATTTGACTTGTAGAATATTATCGGCTTACTTTTATTACCTTCTGTTACTTTCTTATTAAGAAGTAAACAGGGGAGCTGAGGATGTACAGGCCTTGCCTAGTGGAAAGGACCTGGGTTCAATTATCAGTACTGCCAAAAAGGTAAGAAAGAAAGAAGGAAGGGAGGAAGGAAGGAAAAAGAGAAAGAGCTAAACAAAAATTCTGGAATAAAAGGATGTCAACTCAAGAAAGAAATCACGGGGCTGGGGTTGTGGCTCAGCGGTAGAGCTCTTGCCTAGCATGGGTGGGGCCCTGGGTTTGATCCTCAGCACCATATAAAAATAAATAGATAAAATAAAGGTATTGTGTTCAACTACAACTAAAAAATAAAAAATATTTTAAAAAAAGAAATCACAGTCATTAAGAGGGACATCTCAATCTTGCCAATTAGTCAGTCTGATTTCATGTCTAACCTCTAAAGGTAAGAGACCAATCTTCTGTTCTGAGAGTCTTAAATTATTATTAAAGTAAAATGCCACCCACATGCACCCTCCCCACCCCATCAATGGGGATAAAGTTGAGCTTCCCCAAATCTGGACAGTTTAAAAGCATCTTTTAAAAAATCAAACAGGGGGCTTAGGGGTTGAGCGCTCACCTAGCACATGCAAGGTCCTGGGTTCTATCCTCAGCTCCACATATAAATAAATAAAATAAAAGTATTGTGTCCAACTACAACTAAAAAAATTATTATTTTAAAAAATCAAACAAATAATAATTTAAGTCTGTTAAGTCAAAAGAAAACCAAAGCTCCTGGTTTTGGACTTGAAAGAGGTGATTGGAGAGTCCACCACTGTGTTCTCTGGGCTGCCTCTGACATGCCCTTCCGTGTCTGCCTCCAGGTGACTCCGGGGGAAGCAAGAAAGGCGGGAAGAAGAAGGGATCCTCTTTCCAGACGGTGTCAGCCGTGTTCAGGGTTTGTGTTTTGGCAACTTCCACATTGCAGTTATTCTGTCTGATGAAAATGACATGTGCTGAAACAAATGAGCTTTTTTTTTTTTTTTTGGTTTGTGTCCCAGGAAAATTTAAACAAATTGATGACCAACTTACGGAGCACTCACCCTCACTTTGTACGATGTCTGATTCCCAATGAGACCAAGACTCCTGGTGAGTAGCAATCCATCTTGCAGAGCGTTTATCGAACCGAGCAAAACTTCCTAAAATGTACATAAAATTCTGTGCATGTGTGTAGGGAAAGGATTCTAGTCTTTATCACTTCTCAAATGAGTTTGTTAAATCAGGTTACCTGACTTGTAAATTAAAACACTGGATGCCATTTTAAATTCTAGTTTCATTTACTGTGAAGCAGCTTTTGAGTTTAATGCCATCCCATTTACTGAATATTGATTGTACTTCATGCACTTTAGGAGTCTTTTTAGGGAAGTTGGTTCCTGAGCCAATGTGTTCCAATGGGTTGGGCCTACATTTTCTTCTAATATGTGCAGAGTTTCTGGTCTAAGTTTTAGGTCTTTGATCCACTTTGAGTCGAGTTTTGTGCCAGGTGACAGATAAGAATTACATTTCATTCTACTACATATGGATTTCAGATAAATAGTTCAAAAATGGCTACTAGGTGCAATGGTACATGCCTATAATCCAACAACTCGGAAGTCTGAGGCAAGAGGATCACAAGTTTGAGACCAGCCTGAGCAATTTAGCAGAACTCTGTCTCAAAATTTAAAAAGGCTATGGATATAGCTCAGTGGTATAGCGGCCCTGAGTTCAATCCCCAGCACCACAACCCCTCCACACAAAATGACTTATATGATCCATGCATGTTTGGGATAGATGTATATTAAAAAATTATTTAATTTAAATACTAAAAATTATTCATTTTTATATCTGAAATTCAAATTCAATGAGGCATCTTTTTTTTTTCTGGTGCCCCTACCATGAAATCATATCCCAAGTATTGTATGTATGTGTATAGACACATTTCATCCATAGCTCTCATAAGATTCTTGAAGGGCTCTATTGGCTTCTTTTACCCTAAAGTAAAGAATAATTGCATTTGGCAAATAATTGTCTTTGGTATCCCATCATAAAACAGCATCAATCACAATAGATTTTTGGTTTTTAATCCTGTAGTGTATTTCAACCACCTTATTAAATTATCTCTCATCCTTGAAACAAATACATGTGATTACCTCCACTTTAAAAATGAGAACTGAGAATCAGAGACCATATAAATCTAGATAGAGAACATCATGCACTAAAGTAGGATCCTAATTGTTACCCAGGCCCGGCTCACACATAGTAGAGTATAGCTGTTTCTCGGGGTCTTTTGTCTCAAAGAGAACAACTATTGTCACAAAGAACTGTGTCTGTGAGGGAGCCTACACACAGTGCTCGTGATAAAACACCCGCCTCTTTCACATCACAAGTGAATAGAGAGATCAGATGGCCTTCAAGTATCAACAGATACAGGAATGGATTGACCTCTGGGAGTTCCAAAATGTGCCAATGGCTTACCTTTTCTTTCAGAAGGTCAATTCTAGGGAAATCCATCGTTTCCCCTCTGTTTCTCTTTTGCTCTGGCATTGCTCTGTTTTCATTCTCTTGTCTGAAAAGAGACTAACACCCTACTATGGTAGATAGCCTGGGTGACACCTCAGAAAGCACTTAGTTCCTAGAAGAGGTCACACTGGAGACCCTGGGATTCCAGTGCTTCGCCCCAGGGCACTCAGAGCTGGGACTGAAAGCCACAGTCCAAGACCAAATCTCCAACCGCCTCCCCATCCACAGGCACATGTGGTTCTTTCTAGTTGTTCTTCTACAACCTCCCAGGGCTTCATGGGATCAGAAACAGGAACCCCTAGGAATCAGGGCTGCTGCCTCCCTCTGACTCTCTTCTTGTGACAAGCCTGGGACTTTGCAGATGTGTGCTGTTTTAAAATGTGGATTTGACTATTATTCAAGTATGGTGAGGCCATCAGATTAGGAGAGGACTGCTTCTGAAAAGATGGTTTGTCACAGGCAATTCCCAAGACAGAGGGGCTCACCCTGTAGGGTCAGGAAGGGAAAGACAAGGGCCAGGTGAGGGGGCAAGAAGAGCAAGGGGAAAATCTCAGATAAGAGACTTTATTGTGGTTTTCATGGAAAAGAATGAGTGAGTCGATGTCAACAGGCTAAGCTGGTTTAGGATTGGATAGACCCGAATAATTGCATCAGGCTTCAAGGTGTATGAACTGCCCCAGATATCTTGCTGCTGTGTGATTAGGACAGAGGCATAATGTCTCAGAGTGAGAGCTGGATAAGGACAGTTTGGAAGGTAAAGGCTTTGGATTAGTTGCTTTGCATATGAAAGGTTAACTTAAAAAGGAGTCATTAGCTAAGAATTCACTAGCTACAGAAGGGGCAATCTTTCCCTGGTTAGCAGGTCCCCTGAGATGTCAAAAATTATAAAACTCAGCATGGATATCATGGATGTCATGCAACTGCCTGGGGAAGGGTGAGATGGCAGGAGAAAAGAGTGAGATGGAAGTAAAAAGTGAAGGGGGATAAAAAGGAAAAATCTTCAGGGGTTGGTAACATGAGAAGAAGGAGGTGATGGCTCAGGGAACATTTTAGAAGTTCTGGAAATTTGTACCAAAACAAATGAGGACTTTTCATGGACCTGCTAGAAAACAACTCAGCCAGGGCTGGGAGGAAACATACAGAGGGTCCAGTCTTCGCTCTGCCATTACCTTGCAAAGCCTTTCACCTCTCCAGGCCTCAGTCTCCCCAAGGTTCTGTGGAAATTAGGAAAGGGCCCTGTACCCCGTCCCTCCTCTCTCTCTCTCCACCACCAAGTGCACACAGTATACAACAGGTGCACAGCTTGGCAAGCAACATGGCTGCTCTGGTCTCCCCATCATCAAATGATGGTCCTTTTCTTTTGGTTCTAGAAGGATCATTGACCTCTACCTGTGCCTTTTCTCCCTGCTCCTGGCTCTTGTGGAGATGCAGGCCTTAGCCTTGCCTTCCACCATGCTTGGTTGTGGCAAATTACAGGGACAAGTGTCCATGAAGCCCCCTACAGTGTGTCAGGGGCTATTTTAACCTCTTTACATCTTCTTCCCCTTAATCTTCACAACAGCCTTTTAAAGCAAATACTCAGTATTTTTCTTATTTTTCAAGTGAAGAAATTGAGACACAGAAAGTCCCTGGTTCACATAGCCAATAAATAGCACAGCAGGGATTTGAACCAGCAGGAATCGTCATCTGAGAATTACTGAGGGGTGGACCAGATGATGTTTAAGGTTCTGTCTACATCAGTGATTTTCTGAATTTCTGATACAATTTCTATTTGGTCTTAACCAAATTTTTCTCTAGGGAATCACTGTCCAATGGAACCTTTGGGAAGGATAGAAATGTTCAATATCTGCACTGTCCAATATGGTAGCCATTAGTTATGTGAAATGTGGACTAAGTGCAACTAAGAAAATGAATTTTTAATGCTAATGAATTCAGATGTAAATAGCCCCACATGGCTAATAACTGCTGTATCAGACAGTGCTGCTCTAGCAAAGCCTTAGAAATTGTATAATGATCTCTCCTCACAACCACCAGGGAAGCTTGTAGCATTCCAGAAGTTTTCATAAGGTTAAGTCAAAGCCAGCTTTAGCCACACCCTCCCCAGCAACTTAGGAAGCCCTTGTTAAGAAGCCATCGTGTTGGAACTGGAGAATATCATGCTAAATGAAATATGCCAATCCCAAAAAACCAAAGGCCGAATGTTTTCTCTGATATGTGGTTGCTAACTCACAGAAAGGGAGAGGGTGGTAGGTAAGAATAGAAGTGCTTTGGATTAGACAAAGGGGAATGAAGGGAAGGGAGGGGGAATAGGAATAGGAAAGACAGTGGAATGAATCACACATTACTTTTCTATGGGCATGTATGATTACAAGACCAGTGTAATTCCACATCACGAACAACCAGAAGAATGGGAAGTTATACTCCATATATGTATAATGTCAAAATATATTCTATTACCAGGTATAATTAATAAGAACAAATAAAACATATTTTAAAAAGAGAAGCCATCATGTCACCATGGTACCTTGCCTGTAACCCCTCACATAGTCCCAAGTCAGAGTGTTCTCAGCCCCAGTTTGATTTGTGTCTGACCCAGGCTGATTACCAAGAGTGGCAATGGTACCACATGATACATGGGGATTTGTCCTTCGGTTTACTCTTCTTCACTGCAAATTTTAGTCATCACCCTCACTTCCCAGGGCAGGTGCTAAGCAATTGACTGATGATCATCCACCCTGAATTCAGCCTGCTCCCTACCACAGCCCACCTTCTTCTCTATTTTATTTCTCTTCTCTCACTAAAGACAAATCTGTATAGTGTAGAGACAGGAAGGGATTTCAAGGTATCTAACAGGAAGCCCAATAACCACTCCATACCTAATGTGCCCTCTTTGAGAGCCTTGCTAGAATCCAGAGCTATAAGTAGAGTAAAGATCAAACTGTTGGCTCTCATTTCCTTGGTTGTGGGTGCCAGACTCTCCCAAAGAGACTGGAACTTGTAAGCAGGTTTCAGCTACCTCCAACCCCCGTCTTAAAGCTGGCATTACCTTTAGTGAAATCTGGGTGTTTGGGAGTGGCTCCTGGTGCCTCAGATCATCCAGGATGAACAATGAGCCATGAAACTCTGGAGGTTTTGCCGAAAGGACTGCAAGTCTTAGATCAACCTGGAAAAATGGGCAAGACCCTGTCTCAAAATTAAAAAAAAAAAAAAATTACAAAAGACCTGGAGATACAGCTCAGTGGTGGAATACCCGTGGGTTCAATCCTCTGTACCGCAACAACAACATCAAAAACAAAAAGAAAACAAAAAAGTAAAAGGAGCTGAACAATGAAAAAGCCACAGGCATCCCCTTAGGATGTTCTCTTCCCAGGTGTGATGGACCACTACCTGGTCATGCACCAGCTGCGCTGTAATGGGGTTCTTGAGGGCATCCGGATTTGCAGGAAAGGATTCCCCAGCAGGATTCTCTATGCTGACTTCAAACAGAGGTAGGTTACCATGTCTTTGCATCTCTCTCCATTTGAGGGCACCTTTTGCTCTCCCCAAAAGCATTCCTTGGGTAGAGTAGTTGGTGAATTTGCAAGCTTCCTGGGGTTTTTATGGACTTTGCCTTTTGCTAGGGGGTGATCCCATGTTCAAAATGAGTGCTGGGCCTGCCCTAAATGGTCCCAAGGCCAGAGCCCTCTAGCTTGTAACTCTAGACTACAGTGACTCAACCTCCACATTATGGACATTTGGAGCTAGATAATCCTTTATGAAGGGACTGTCCTGTGCATTGTAGGACTTTAGCAACATTCCTGGCCTCTGCCCAACAAGCTGGTAGCAAACCCACAGCTCTTACCCTTAAGCTGTGACAATCAAATATTTCTTCGGACATCCCTGGGGACCAAATTGCCCCTGTTAAGACACACTGCTCCAGACCTCCTCTCTCCTCCCACCTCTCTCTTATGGGCTTGGAAGTTCAGGCCATGTCCAGAGTAGAAGAGGAGCAGGGACCCCCTAGAGGCAGGAGAACTGAGGTCTGTAGGTCACAGCTGATTTCAAGGCTCTTTTAAATTAGATACGAACCATTGCCTCTGAAAGCAAAATTCCAGCCCTGTGTGCACTTGCTGGGCTTCCTTTTTGCTTTTCTCTCTCTACCATGGCCCTAGTACCAACCCCTAAATATCTCCCTCTCCCAGAGCAGCTGATAGTATCCTACTTCCTCCTAAGGCTGGAACAGAAGGTTCTGGAAGCCCTGGTCTCAAGCATGGGACCATTCTGGGAGTTGAATCTATTTAAGGCGTGTTGTCACCTTTCTTTAGATATCGGATCCTCAATGCCAGCGCCATCCCAGAGGGGCAGTTTATTGACAGCAAAAATGCTTCAGAGAAGCTCCTGAACTCTATCGATGTGGACCGGGAACAGTTCCGGTTTGGTCACACCAAGGTGAGAACAGGTGGAACTGGAATCTCACCACACCCCCAACCCCTCAGGGAACCCACAGTTCTAACTGCTTGTTAGTTGGATGGAGGGAAGAGTCTCTTTCCTCTTCTGGTCCACCTGGCCATCCCTTATCTGAAGCCCAGATAAAGGAAGCTCTGTGGTTAGGTCTCCATATTGGTCTTGAAGTGACTAGAAGCTGAGATTGGAAGCCCCAGTGAATAGCAATGGGGAGCTTTTATGTCCTAGAAGGAGACAAGAAGAGAGACTCAGGGAGAGAAAGAACCACAGACAGATGAGAACATAGAAGATTCCAGAGACAGTGAGGGCTTGAGCAGAGTAATTATGACCAATAAAACGGATGCTAGTTATTGAGCACATGTGTTATGAGTCCTTCCAAATGTATTTCATTCTCCTTACAATAACCGGTGAGACAGGGGGCATGCCTCATCCAGTTCTTGGGAAGGCAGGGGAAATGGGGGGTAAGGGCAGGAAGGCAAGGACAAGGACAATGCTCAAGGTCACATGGAGAGGTAAGTCAGATAGGAACCACTGAGTGGCAAAGGCTGGCTTTCAGTCCTGGCCTGACTCCAAAGATCTACCTCCTGGAAAGAGGCAGGCTGGGGTCCTCAGATGGTCCACAGAGTACTCTGTTTCCTTGGCTTCCATGGAGATGGAGTAAGTTCTGCCACTGCATACAGTTGGTGCAGGGGACCCGAGAGTGAGACCCGCCTTTGTTGATGGGCAGGGAGAGAAGGAGACCTCATCTGGGTACAGTTGCACTAGTGTGATTTTCTGGACTCATTTTTACTGTCTGAGCATAAGCTCTGACAGAACTGGTCCATATGAGTTGGTGGGCCTGGAACCTACTTTAGAACAGGTCATCTCACTGCCCCAAAGTCACTGGGAAAGAGTCCTGGAGGCTAAACTGCCGCCGGTTCCAACCCAGGGGTGGGCTTGGGCAGAAATAGGCTCCTTCAAGAGACTCAATTGATCACCTGCTGAAGACAAAGCAGGGATCATCTCTCTTTGAATGCAGGTATTTTTCAAAGCTGGACTCCTGGGACTTTTGGAGGAGATGAGAGATGAGAAGCTGGTGACCCTTATGACACGCACGCAGGCCGTGTGCAGGGGATATCTAATGCGGTTGGAGTTTAAGAAGATGATGGAGAGGAGGTGATGCAGACTCTCCCTCTGTGTTACCCTGCCCGTCCCACATAGCAGCTGGTTGTTACTTCCTGCTTTTATTGCTGGGAGACTCTCCTTCATTCATTTGACCAACATTTCCAGAG
The DNA here is from genome assembly GCF_001458135.2 of Marmota marmota marmota. NCBI lineage: Eukaryota > Metazoa > Chordata > Mammalia > Rodentia > Sciuridae > Marmota > Marmota marmota. The sequence goes on along the minus strand of NW_025999896.1, from coordinate 3,254,706 downwards.
CAGCAATCTCATACAGAAATTAACCCTGTCTTCCAGCAGCTCACAGAGGAGGGGGAAGCAGACATGGGCATGACCAATTTTAACATAAGTGCAATGTTATAGTCAGGGGAATGGGGGCCTGACACAAGCAAGCCCCCCAAAATGCTTGGGGCTTTGGAGTTGGCATGAATGGGTCAGCACGAATTTTTTTCCCCTCTGGAAAAAGTTTTGCATAACGTGTTTTAAAATATGATCTGGAAGGGACACCAACAAGCAGGTCACTGTTATTGGAATACTGAATGAGGCAGGTAGCGAGGGTCCCCATTCTCTGGTTGATGGGGAAACTCCAGAAGGAACATAAGGAGATGAGTGAGGGATCAGGTCACTCTAGCAGCTGGGAAGAGAGTGAACCTGAGGGGATGGAAGGGGTCATGACCCCGACTGTAGTGGAAGTCCAAATTAAAGAGACAAGGACCTGAATTGAGCTTTAGTCTATGGGTGGGAGAGGAGGGCATGGAATAAGGAAATATTTAAGAGTCTAATTGCTTGGATAATTCAAGGAAAAGAAAAGCAGCATGGATGACTGGTTATGTGAGGGCATTAGGGAACTTGGGTGGCAGTTTGGTCTTCCGGTGTAGATCTAACACCATAAGTGCCATAGTGAACCTCCACCATGTGCTAGGAATACACCAGGCATCCAGTTTGGTGAAGCCAATGGAAGCTGGCATGGAAATAAAGTATAGATATTCCAAAAGAAGAACCAGTTTAATGGAGACATAAGTGAGTTTTTAGGCACTTACGTATATTTCTATGAAGCTGTGTAGAATATGTGGGGACATAGGCAACAATCAAAATTAGGAAAACAAATCAATTCCCCCAGGGCAAGAGGCTAAGAGACACCTAAAACAGGTCATGGGGTTCTACCAATGCTTCAGCAGGAAGAGGGGGTCTGTATGTCAAAATATTACAAAGCAGCAAATCAAAGGCAGAAGGAGTTCCAAAGAAGTGAGATTTGATTAATAATTCAAATGTGAGAGAAAGACCCAATCGTCTGAATAAATGTGCTGATGGCATTGGTCACTAGGCATCCACCGATGATCTCAGGTAAAGGATTTTCAACAGGGTGGTGCAGCAGGCAGCCAGGCAAAGTGAGATCCACCAATGGCCCTGTGCCTTCTCTTCTTTCCAACCTTTCCACGTGCTCTGTCCTGTGCCCCTCATTTGAAGAGCTATTCTGGAACCACAGGGTCTGCGAAGCATGGCTGTACTTCCTTCCCATTCAACCAGGAAGGATGCAGATCCTAGGGTCCTTTGAGAGCAAGCGGGGGTTGAGGCAGACGAGGCCTTGCTGGGGTTTATTAATTGGAGTCCTAACCAATGCACAGGGACTCCATCTTTTGCATCCAGTACAACATCCGCTCTTTTATGAATGTCAAGCACTGGCCCTGGATGAACCTCTTCTTTAAAATCAAGCCTTTGCTGAAGAGTGCAGAGGCAGAGAAGGAGATGGCTACCATGAAGGAGGACTTTGAGAAGGCCAAGGAAGACCTGGCCAAATCTGAGGCTCGGCGGAAGGAGCTGGAGGAGAAAATGGTCTCCCTGCTGCAGGAAAAGAATGACCTCCAGTTGCAGGTCCAGTCTGTAAGTACATCCTCTCTGAAAATGCAAATCACTCAAAAGGAGGATGTTGAGGCCCCTTAAGGAGTCTATTCAAGAGGCAGTGGTGCCACCCAGTGGTCATACAGAGTATTTCAGTAGAAGGCCAGCCGCTGGTCCCAAGGTCTGCACAGGCCAGAAATCATGTCTGCAAAGTGAACTTGGGCTGTCCCTGATCCCTCCCTGTCTTCCGTAGCAGAATTAGACGTGTTTCGCTGTAGATATGAGAGCTGTTTGTGTCTTCAAAATAAAAAGCTGTCAGGAGTTCACCAGGTCTTTTAAAATCCTATCAATAAAAATAAATCATTCAAATGAGATGATTCAATTCAAAGATGAGTCATTTTCCACATGATTTTCAATGACAGTATTATACTCAGAATTGGTTTAGAGAACACTTTTTTATCAAATAAATAGGAAAAATGAAACCACATCTACAGCATGCAAATTCTGGCAGTTCCCAGAAGTTAGGGCATTTGTGGGTTTTCCTTCTTAATAAATCCCCCAATACTTTCTTCGCCTATTGCCTTATTGCCAAGAATTTTCAACTCCCCTATCATTTTCCCAATCGGTATAGTACAGTTTTTTAGGAACACTTTCCCAGGCACAGTGGGTGAGATAACAACCTATTATCTATGGATAATGGATAACAACCTCTGGAGCAAGACACCTGCGTTTACATCCCAGATCCTTCACTTGTTAGTGAAGGTAATCTAACACAAGGCCCTTCTCTTTGTGCCTTGGTTTTCTCATCTGTAAAATAGGCATAGTAATACACCCACCTCATATGGCTATTGGGGAACGACAGGGAGCACATACCTGAGGTTTAAAGATGTGCAATAAATATTTGCATTTATTCTTGCCAGTCTCTTCCTATCCATTTCCCTGCCATGCATGTCCAGTTTTTAAAATTCTCTTATATGGGAAGATATAGCCTGTTTTGTTGAAGAACAGAATTAAGTAATCTTCATCTGTCTGAGAGATTCACTGCAGAGCCTTCTGGCACATGGACTTATTAAATCACTGATTCTTGTGTGTTTTTCATTGTAATGTTCTGTGGCTTGAGGAGGCTCAGCCGAGGACACACAGGTGCCACTTCTGTGTTGAAAATTAAAAGGTAGTCATGTTTTGAAAATTCTAGCTTAACATGGGATAATATGGAGTAGATGAGTTGTTTTTCAACTGGTGTTTGCTAGGAAACATGAAATAATCAGACAACTTTCTAGAGGCTTTATTCTTTAAAATGAATGTTGTACATATCTGTAATCCCAGCAACTCAAGAGGCTGGGGGAAGAAGGATTGCAAGTTCGAAGTCAGTCCCAGCAATTTAGTGAGACCCTGTCTCAAAATAAAAAAATAAAGAGTTGGGGATGTAGCTCAGAAGTAGAGTGCCCCAGGGTTTCACCCCTAGTCCTGAATAAAATAAAATAAACTGAACTTGGAACTCCATGAACTCTTTTGAGTCACTTTAAGTGACTGTCTCTTAAATAAATGATATCCTTGGTGGTCTAAAAGAGAGTATGTGGATGATATGTAGGGAGTGTGTGTGTGTGTGTGTGTGTGCGCGCGCACGCATGTGTACCTATGTATGTGAGTGTGTGTATGTGTGTGCACAACCACTCCTTGGCGTAGATACAGGAGATTGACTTTTAGAGGGTCAGTCCCTTTCCTTCTAAGGCTTGCCAAGTGACTGATGAAAACTTATAATGACCTGGTACTTTCAGGAAACAGAAAATCTGATGGACGCCGAGGAACGGTGTGAGGGTCTCATCAAAAGCAAGATCCAACTGGAAGCCAAAGTCAAGGAGCTGACCGAGAGGCTGGAAGAGGAGGAGGAGATGAATTCTGACCTGGTGGCCAAGAAAAGGAATCTGGAAGACAAATGCTTCTCTCTCAAGAGAGACATTGACGACCTGGAGCTGACCCTGACAAAAGTCGAAAAGGAGAAGCATGCGACAGAGAACAAGGTGGGTACCACCGCCACCACCCCGCCCCCAGCTCCCCACCAGTCTCCACTTTCCTTCTGGGAGGTTGGAGCAGGAGCCAAGCTGCAGGGTAGTTAGGTCCCTTTGCCTTGTTCTCCAACCTGCAGGCTCTTCTCAACTCTCCCTTGTTGTACCACAAACTTCCAGCATTTTCTTAAGAGAGAAGGTTGTTTCATATTCATCTCTGTTGCTCATAGCACCCAGCACAGGGATAGCAAACCCAAAATGCCTGAGAAACAAGACAGATCGTGAAGGAGGCAGAAAACTAGATAATACCAATGACTGATTGGCAGGGAGGTAAGGCTCAGGGACCCTGATGAATTACTGGCAGGTTATAAACAGATGCAGCCTTTGGGAAGGTCTTTTGGAATTACAAAATTGAATTAAGAACCACATACTCTACGACTCAGAGATTCTGAAGTGTGCAGACCAAGGAAGTCTTCCACCAGTCCACAGATGGACAAAGTGGGCACCACCACCACCACCCCGCCCCCGTCTCCCCACCAGTCCCCACTTTCCCGCTGTAAAGAGGAGGGAGATTGGAGCAGGAGCATATGCAAGGAGGTTTATAGCAGCATTGCCTGTGGGAGAGCTGCAGGAAATATCCAGGTCCACCCCTGGGGGAACAGAGAGGCAGAACATGCCGGATGCATACCAGGGAATACCACGCAGCTTTGGGGAGCAAAAGACTTGTGCACACACATGGGGCATCAAAGATAGATAATAAATACCTAGGACTAGTGGGGAGAAATATGAGGAAAAATGGAATATCCAGCATGCACACAGGACAGAAATATATATGTGGCAAAGATATGTAAAAACACATGGCATGATTCATACCACAGTGGTCACCCATGAGGAGGGGTAAGGGCTGAGGTCTGCTGGATATGAGATAACAATGGCAGTTAATACTCGGAGTCAATGTGGGATAGACAATTGAGAGTGATGAACATAGATGATAGGAAAGGGTGGAGACTGTGAACCCTGGCCACATATAGTAGCCTTGACTAATCACCAGCCAACTACCTTCAGGTAGAAATGTCTATCCAGCATTGCCAGAGCTTCTACTTTTCCACAAGATGCCAGAAATTGAGATTTTATGTGAAATTTCTTTTTACCCCCCAATTTGATAACATTTCAAAAATTGTAAATGAAAGAAAATATGTTTGGGGCCAGATTCAGCTCATGGGTCAAGAAAGGGCAACCTCAGATTTGAAAGATGTGTACAGGGAAAGTAATTTTATTTAATGCCTTAGAGCTCTATTCAAAGTGCCCTAACCACACACCCTGACAACACCAGATTCCCCTCAGGGTTTTCTTGCATAATACCTCATGCCTTTCCTTCCCTTCCTGCCTCATTCTAAACCCCCATCAGCCAACCTAATAAATACCTGCAGATACATTATACATTACGAATGAATATAGATTGATATGTTACCTTTCAGAGGTAGCATATTTGCATTTTAACAATGTCCCTCGTTATAAAATAGAATGTGCTCCTTGAAAAAATAATTCTAATGGGAGAATCTGAGACATCATGAGAGAGCAACAAGGCAGATTTTAAAAAAACTGAGAGACTGTTTGGGCACAGTGGCACATGCCCCTATCCCAGCTACTGGGAGGCGGAGGCAGGATCACTTGACCCCAAAAGTTTAAGGCCAGCCTAAGTAACATAGTGAGCCCCCATCCTAAAAACAAAAAAACTGAGAGATTGTCAATTCCAGGAAGTAAAAAAGCACAGTAGTCAGAGGAAGAGAGACAACAATCACTTTTTTTTTCTTTTTCTTTTTTTTTTTTTTTTTGGTATCAGGGATTGATATCAGGGATGCTTAATCACTAAACCACATCCCATCCCTTTTATTGTTTTATTGTGAGATAGGCTCTTGCTAAGTTGTTGAAGCTGGCTTTGAACTTGTAACCCTCCAGCCTCAGCCTCCTGAGCAGCTGGGATTACATGCACCACCACGCCCAACACAGCAATTACATTTGTTATTGGAAGCTTAGAGTTTAATTGTTTCAATATTAAATTGGTGGTGTTATTCTCTAGGTCAAGAATCTGTCTGAAGAAATGACAGCACTTGAAGAAAACATTTCCAAGCTGACCAAAGAAAAGAAATCGCTACAGGAAGCCCATCAGCAAACGCTGGATGATCTGCAGGTCGAAGAAGATAAAGTCAATGGTCTAATCAAAGTAAATATCAAGCTGGAACAGCAAATAGATGATGTAAGTGCATCTGATTCCTCTGCTGCAGTGTCTATTACTGGTGGAGGTGCAGGCAAGAGAGGGGATGAACATGATAGGGTGCTCCAGAGTTCCAGTCCTGGAATCAGAACCCTGAGTTCAGCCTTGGCCTGACCCCAAAGAAGTCTGGAATAATGACCAGGTCACTTAACCTTGTGAACCTCCAATTCCACCCTATGAAATGGGGACACAAATAGCTCTACCTTGGAAGGTTTCCATGGGAAGTTTATCACATAGAAAAATTGAGTTAAGACCTCGGCTGCTAATATTATTATTATATCACCATCTTCATCATTATTACCATCCACTTGTAGCTCATTTGGGTTCCAAAACCTCCAATCCTGTTCTAAAATTATTAAAAACTAGTTCCATTTGGAGCTAGTGTAGCTCAGGGGTAAAGCACTTGCCTAGTATATATGAGGTTCTAGGTTCAATCCCTAGCCACAGAAACACTAGTTCTAGTTGTGGCTCTGAAAATTAATATATTCCACATCATAATACATTCTTATATTCTCTCTCGTGCTCGCTAAGAGCAAACTTTATTTTTTTTGTTGGTGCATTACAATTATACATAACAGTGGGATTCATTATGCCATATCTACACATGCTCAAAACATAATCTGGTCAACCTCATTCCCCTTTCACTCTCCCTCCCTTCCTCCCTCCCCTGCTATGCTTCTATTTTGCTGGTCACTTCTGTTTTTTATTTTTATTATTTTAATTAGTGTATTATGGTTATATATCCAACAGTATGCACTGTGGTATATTTGTATGCGTACATAGCAGAATTTGGTAGATTTCATTCCCTGGTCCCCACCCATGCCCTCCCCTTGTCCCTACCTCTACTCTATTGGTCACAGTGGTCTCCCTTTTATCCCTTTTATTTTCAGAGATCCATTATTATTATTATTATTATTATTATTATTATTATTCCTCTTTCTACCTCTCTCTTTAATTTCCACATATAAGAGACAATATTTGACCTTTGACTTTCTGAGACTGGCTTATTTCATTTAGTATGTTGTTCTCCTGTTCCATCCATTTACCAGCTAATTTCATAATTTCATTCTTCTTTATAGCTGAGTAAAACTCCACTTATTTCATTCATCATTATGTTCCATAGTGCTATCCATGGTAGGCAAGGATCAGCATTTAAGTGCTTCATAGACTTCTAGAGCAAGTCTACAATTGATTTGATCGGTTCCTTATTAATGGACACCTATTAATGCATGAGCACGCACACACACACACACACACACACACACACACACATGTATGTATATCACATTTTCTTTACCCATTCATCTGCTGACCAACACCTAGGCTGATCCTGTGGCTTGACATTATTGTTCTTAATACGAGAACCAGGTTTGAAGTTTTCTAATTTTTTTTCACTACTATGTCTAGAACTTTTCCAAGTCTCTTATACTCTTCTGAGGCCAGAGTAGGTGTGCTTTCCCCACATTCCCTCCTTTCCCTGTGCCTATTTGTACACACACACACACACACACGAAGTCCTTGCCCAAATGCCCCCAACAGTTGCATAGAATAAGTAGTGGGGGGGTTATGTTGTGCAATCTGGACCTGCATGTGTCATTCACAGAATCCCCCATTTGTTCCTGTCTGGGCAAGAACAGCCACCTATGGGTGCCAGACTCCTACAGGGAATATGTCCTAGAAAGGGTCAAGTGGGAATTGGCTGAAAGAAGCATCCAGGAGCCAACCAAAGGGTCCCCTAGGGTTCTCTTTGCAAGAAGAGGGAAGAGGGGGAAGACTTGCTTCCTTCCAGGGTAGGTGCTTATGGCCAGCACTCTACAGGAGCCCAGGAAGCCATGGGCCAGGTGTGTGGCTGCACTGACTGAAGGGGCTGAGCTCATTTTGGTAGCAGGGTTCCATACTTTCTGCCTATGTCTTCCCAGCTCGAAGGCAGCCTAGAGCAGGAGAAGAAACTGCGGGCAGACCTGGAGCGAGCAAAGAGGAAGCTGGAAGGAGACCTGAAAATGTCCCAGGAGTCCATCATGGATCTAGAAAATGACAAACAGCAAGCAGAGGAGAAATTGAAGAAGTAGCTATTTTATCTTCTACCTCTCCATTGGCTCTTGAAAGCCAACTTTCCCACCCTTAAAAAGCTTGTATCTCATGTTCTTTTATTTTTTTAAAAAATCTACTTGCAGGAAGGAATTTGAAATCAGTCAGTTACAAACCAAAATCGATGATGAACAAGTTCACAGTTTGCAATTGCAAAAGAAGGTTAAAGAATTACAGGTAAAAGTGTCAAAACCTTCCCAACTGCGGAAATCCCTTGGCAAGTGCCCCTGCACCCCTGTTTGCTCTTTCCCCCTGTGGTCCTTGAGCTTCTTTTCTTCTTCCTATTGGAAGCTGGAGAAAATGTCCTGGTTTTTTTTTTTTTTTTTGGTTTTTTTTTTTTTGCCCAGGCTGGTCTCAAACTCATGGGCTTAAATGATTCTCCTGCTTCAGCCTCCAGAGTAGCTCAGAACTACACGCGTGCACTACTGCAACTGACTTTTCTTTTAATTTTTGAAATTAATATTTTAATTTTCTAAGTAACATACACGTATTTCCTTGGAAAGAATAAAATATATGACCAATAAAACTAAATATTATTAATAGAGAAGCATTGCCACTGTTCCTAAGCCCAGTGATCTCTGAGTTTCTCAGAGTAACTACCAGTTTCAATCAGATGTACATCCTGGTGGATTTTTTGCTATGTCTGTCTGTCTGCACATTTAAGATCCAAAGAAAATATATAGAATATATTTATGCAATATTTTGTTTCTTTGCATTTTTAGCATAAAAATTTTCATACTGAGCACATCATTCTATAACTCACATATTTCATTGATCATTATTTTCTGTGGTGCTATCCAGGGTAGGTAGGCGTGGATCAGCATTTAACTACTTCATAGACTTCTAGAGAAAGTCCACAATTGATTTGATCACTCCCTTATTAATGGACACCTAGGTTATTTCCAATTTTGTTCCACTAACTCAGTGTTATAATGTATTCTTAACTACATGCTGCCAATTCCTCATCACTCAGTCCCTCACAAAGTGAGTTGTTCCCTCCCAAAACAACATTCCTGATATGCTGACCCTTTTAGGCCCGCACAGAAGAGCTGGAGGAAGAAATTGAAGCAGAGCACACGGTCAGAGCCAAGATCGAGAAGCAACGCTCAGACCTGGCCAGGGAATTGGAGGAGATCAGCGACAGGTTGGAAGAAGCCAGTGGAGCCACTTCAGCCCAGATTGAGATGAACAAGAAGCGGGAGGCTGAGTTCCAGAAACTGCGCAGGGACCTGGAGGAGGCCACCCTGCAGCATGAAGCCACAGCTGCCACCCTGAGGAAGAAGCATGCAGACAGTGTGGCCGAACTCGGGGAGCAGATTGACAACCTGCAGAGGGTCAAGCAGAAGCTGGAAAAGGAGAAGAGTGAGCTAAAGATGGAGATCGATGACATGGCAAGCAACATCGAGACAGTCTCCAAGTCCAAGGTACCTGACTGGCCAAGCAAGGCAGCTAAGTCTAAGTTCTCCTGTCCCGTGGCCATGTCCCCAAACATACAGCATATTCTGTACTGAGACCGTCTCCCCCACTTCTGTTTGCTCCCAGTTTCTCAAATTCATTTAAGATGTGTGTCTTCTCCATTTGGGCTGTAATTTATAAACAACAGATATTTAAGTGGCAGGACACTTTATTTAAGGATCAGACATTTATTGCTCACAGTTCTGAGACTGGGAAGTCAAAAATCAAGGTGCCAGCTGATTCAGTGTCCAGTGAGGGCTCACTCTGTGCTTCAAAGATGGTACCTTACCACCCTGTCCTCAATGGCAGAAGAGGAAGGGAGCTAGCTATGGCTTCTTCGATAAGGACACTAATTCCTTAGGAAGGTGAAAACTTCAAGACCTAATCCCCCGACGAAGGCCTCACCTCCCAGCTCCACTGCACAGGGAACTCAGTTTTAACATACGAATTGGGGAGTTGGGGGACACAAACATGCAGACCACAGCATCATTCAAGCTTGACCAAATGATCTGCCACTCCTCACAGTGGCATGGTCCTTCCTGAATCTTACAGAAAGCCGTCAGTCCATCTGGCATGTTCTAGAACTAACCTATCAATGGATTGTACCATAGGGGACTTATAGGCATGCATAAATTTATAGGCATCTACACCATCTTCTTACCCCATTGTCAATATGAAGTTGTGCCTGTGAGCATGAGCATGGGTGGATCCAGGTTTTATGGTAATTAAAGCACATAAAACTTGGAAGGGTTGGGGCTCTTTAAAAAAAAAAAAAGAGTTGCTGTCCCTCAGTGTCTATGGGGTATTGGATTCCAAGACCCTCATGGATATCAAATCCACAGCTCAGGTTTCTCAAGTAAAAATGACTCAGTATCTGCTTATATCCTATGCACAAACTCCAATACACTTTAAATTACCTCTAGATTACTTATAATACCTAACACAATGTACATGCTGTGTAAATAGTTGTTACAGTGTATTGTTTAGGGAATAACGAAAAGAAAAATAAAAGACTATACACATTCAGTAGGGATGCAATTTTTTAAAATATTTTCAATCTGTGGTTGGCTAAATCTGAAGACATGAAACCCGTAGATAAGGAGGGATAACTATATGCAAAATTATGAAAATTAGATATGAAAGGTAGTATTTATTTAGAGTAAAAAAAAAATCTCAGATTATTAGAGAACCAGAAAACAGATTCCTTTCTTCTGAGGGCTCATTAAACCATTTGCCAGAGATTCCTTCCGAGAAATACACTGTGCTCGCGAGGGCTCCCCCTTCCCACCTGAAACTTACTGCAGCTCCCCAAATTCTCTGGGGCCCATGCAGATGGGTGCACTGAAGCTTAACTTCATCAGCTGCATAGTAACCCACCTCTACATATGACTTCAGGTAAAGCTTCTCTCAAAGAGCAGCTATGTGTGCTCCTCCATTCGGGAGTGTCCTCATTTCAAGGTGCACTGAGCTATTCTTGGAACTGTTTAGCTGGGTTAGAAGAAGCAACAGTGAAGTGTGGGTCTTCCACAGAGGGATTCCCAGAAGGTCTGGGTGTTCATCAAGAAAAAATGGCGGGGGGGGAGGTAGTTCCTATGGAGCTTCTTTCTATCCTTGTTTAGGGTCTGGTTCAGGCTTCCCTGTGATTTCTCTTGATTTCTTCCTCACTTTCTGTCTTAGCCCATTTCCATTCCTATAACAAAATACCTGAGACTGGACACTTGATAAAGAAAAGGGTTTTATTTGGCTCGCAGTTCTGAAGGTTCAAGGGCACAGCACTGGCATCTTCTCAGCACTGCTAAGAGCCCCATGGTAGATGGCATCACAATGGCAGGAGCATATGTTAGAGTGGTGAGAGGCACATGCAGAAGAGACACTCCGGTGCCAGGCTTCTTATAATAATCCATTCTCATGGGAACTAATTAAATCTCTCAAGACTAGCATTACTCCCTTCTGAGGATGGGCTCCTCATAACCTACTTATCTCCCACTAGGCCCTACCGTTTTCTTTCCTTTCTCCCTGTCTCCCTCCCTCCCCCCTTCCTTCCTTCCACCCACCAGGGATTGAATCTAGCTCAACCACTGAGTCACATCCCCAGCCCTTTCTTTGTTGTTGTTGTTTTGGGAGTTTATTTTTGGAGACAGAGTCTTGCTAAGTTGTTCAGGGCCTTGCTAAGTTGCTGAGGCTGGCTTTGAACTTGCAATCCTCCTGCCTCAGCCTCCTGAGCTACTGGGATTACAGGCATCTAGCACCACACCTGGTTTAGGCCCTACCTCTTTAAAGGTCCTGTTACCTCTCAATACTGCCACACTGGGCACCAAGCTTTCTGTGCATGAACCCTGTGGAGACAAACCACATCCAAACCATAGTATTCCCTGACTGGAGCTTGTTACAGGGTCAGCCGAGTTAGAAGAAACTCGAGCACCCGCCATACACTGCCCTTCTTACAGCTTCACTCCCACCAGAATTGCTTTTTGCTCTCAGCTCTTGATTTTCAAACCCAGTGGAAGGAGCATTTCTTATTACTTTATATTTTTTTAAGTTATTGTATTCTTTGATTTTTCTCCTTGTGTGTTACCTTCCCCTTTCCAACTCCCCCTGATGGAATTCTTTTACATGTGTATGTCATCTTCTCAGAGATTCAGAGTGCTTGGAGGTCTCCTTTGGGATATAATATCCCTGTCTTTTCTGCCATCTTATGTTCCCCAAGCTAAGGAAAAGCTTATGCTCAATTTATTTTACATTTTATGGTGTGGGAGGAGGAGGAAAGAGGTCTGCATTGTATACGAGGTTGCTGAAAAATTTTCACCAAAATATAGGCCAATCAGACTTCATAAAGGTGAACCCCTCCAAGTCACCTCAGGGAATCGTTTATATTATCCAATGAAACCCTCAGCAGAGTCACATGAACACATTGCTCACAAACACCATTCACCTACCAACAGAATTACTTATATTCCAAGAATCTCAGAGTCTCTTTGAGTGACATCCTCTCAGAAGTTTGCATATAAATCATTAAATACATTCTTACCAAAACCACTGTTCCAGGTTACTGGTCATCAAGCAGCAATCACAAATAAAAATGAGGCAATTCTGACCTGATTATGATTTTTTAAACTGACCTTTATCTTTTCTATGTTATATTATTTTACCTAATAAGAAATCAAATTATCAAACTGTCCAGTTCAATATCAAGTACCAGAAAGCCATTTTTGCCATTTGTGTTGACCTTTATCTCCCACTCCCACCCCACCCCCCAAGAGTAACATGGAAAGAATGTGCCGGTCTGTGGAAGATCAATTTAATGAGATCAAAGCCAAGGATGATCAACAGACCCAGCTAATCCATGATCTGAATATGCAGAAGGCAAGACTTCAGACCCAGAATGGTGAGAACAGTCAGGGCTGTGGGGTCTGGGTAGGCCCCAGGGGAGGGCGGTCGGCTTTGCTGATGTGGGGGTCCCATCTGTTTGGTAGGGGAGCTGAGCCACCAAGTGGAAGAGAAGGAGTCTCTGATTTCACAGCTGACCAAAAGCAAGCAGGCCCTCACTCAGCAGCTGGAGGAGATTAAGAGACAACTAGAAGAAGAAACCAAGGTAAGGACACCTCTTTGAGAATTGCCACATCACAGCAGATAGAACCTGAGAAGCTGGGGAGCACAATCACTTCACTTAGGCAGGTTGAAGGCAGAGCTACATTAAAAAGTCTGCCTTGTAATATGGTGGGAACCTGCTCCTTAAAGTTTAAGTACCTTGACATTGGATCTCCTTTCTCATCTCCGAGCACCTCTATCCTCCACAGGGTGGTTAAATAATTTTCCCTCTTCAGCTGGGAGCATCTCCTCCCCACCATCACTGTGCTAATTTGCTCACCTCTGCCCAATGATTCATCCAAGCCCCTTGGAATTCTTCCTCTTTATTCTTCATTACACCTATAACACCTGCTTCTAAGTACCCTTTCTCCCAAAAGACTATATGGTCTGGGGGACTCCCTTGAGATATTCATATCCTCAATTCCAGAATCTAGGCACTTGTGTTTATAATACATGTTTTCCCACTATCCTGTTCACTCCTGAAGAGCCAGAATAATTTTCCCACACCCTAGTAGCACTTAGTAGGTGCAGTCCTAGTAGGACAGTACACATAGTAGATGTTCAGTAAATGCTAATGATGTGTGTTCAATTATTAGAATAGGAATCCAGAAGCCCACAAAACTGCATAAATGGAAAGCTGGGGTTACTGTGCACTGGTCATGACCTATAGGGCAATCTTTTAGAAATTTTTCCAAGCTCCCATTTTTCCCTTCTGTAAAAGAACAAATGTTATACTTACCTCCCATATTTCTATTCCCGGTAAAGGTTTTCAGTAGACTAAAGGGAGGCAGGGAATGGTGAGAACCAGATTCCAAACAAGTAATGAGAAGGTCTACTTTAGGAATGAGGCTCTCCTTTAGCCAGGAAACAAAAGCAGTAAGTTTTCCTTCTCAGGTAGTGTTTTGCAGTTTGTGTTTTGTTGTTGTTGTTGTTGTTGTTGTTGTTGTTGTTGTTTTTAGTTTGAAAATATAATTTTTTTTTCTTTTCAACTAATTATTTTATTTTTTATTTGTTTTAATTAGTTACACATGACAGTACAATTATCTTGACATATCATACTGTGTTTTTTAAAATGATGAAAAAAATACACAAATTACTGCACCGGGTCGACAGAACTCTTTTCTTTGATGGTAGCACCAGAGGGTGTTTCACAACCATTATAGCATCTTGAGTTAAACTTTCACCCTATCCAGATGACAGTGAGTGAGTGAAGAGACCTCTGGGCATGTCCTGTCTCACTTGAGACAGGAGGTGGAGCCCTGGAAACAGTGCAGCCCATTTCCACAGTCCCCAGTGTGGGGACACATCTCCCTGATGACACCAAAAGATGCTCTCAGATTTCTCCTGGTTATAGCATTCAATAACATTGCATCAAGTAGTGAGAAAATTGTTCCCTTTTTAATTCTGTTTCAATCCTTCTGATGACGTCCAGGAAAAAGGTCTCAATTTGGACAAATCTTTAGAATTTGTTTATTTACTTTATCAAGCAATAAAAAGAAGGCTTTAGACACAGAGTCATAGCAGGTGACAGTGCCAAGATAAGCAGCGATAATATTGCTTTATTTCCATTGCATTTGTTTTTATGGTTACCTGCTGTTTATGGCAAATGTTAATGGTTTTCTCCTGGCTATTGTGGAATAGTCAAATATAATTAAAAAGCAAACTTAAGAAAACTAAACAGGTGATATGCTGATATGGCAAATGTTTTGAAGATAGTATGGGAATGATCCTAGTTAGGGAAAAGCTATTTCAATGAAAAATACCTTAATCTGGGAAAGAATCATATATTTTTTGCAATTTGTCACCACTGTAATTCCCAGGCCAAGAATGCCCTGGCCCACGCCCTGCAGTCCTCCCGCCATGACTGTGACCTGCTGCGGGAGCAGTATGAGGAGGAGCAGGAAGGCAAAGCCGAGCTGCAGAGGGCGCTGTCCAAGGCCAACAGTGAGGTTGCCCAGTGGAGGACCAAGTATGAGACGGATGCCATCCAGCGCACAGAGGAGCTGGAGGAGGCCAAGTATGGGCTCTAAGGTTACAATAGGACAGGTGACCCCTGGACACATCCTAAGAGGCAGAGAGGACTTCCTACCTGGAGAGACTCTCTTGTTACAGTTTCTTAACCATTCAGATAACCATTTCCCATCCTCTTGGGGTCTCCTCTTTCTTGTGGGGAACTCTTTCTTCTGGCCCCCTCGGTAGCTTCTTAGGGACCTTCTTTGTCACCAAGCATTTTGGGATTATTCCAGAGATACAATCATGTTGCTTCATGACAGAGATAAGTTCTGAGAGACAAATCATGAGGCAATTTCTGTGCTGTACAAACATCCTGTGATTTCCTTACACAAACCTAAATGATATAGGCCAATCACTTAATATGTCCTCTTGATATGATCAAGATCCATGGTAAATACAGGATGAATGATGGCATCACGGGATGTACTGTTTTACAGTAAACTTTTTTTTTTAATAAGTAGAAGGGGTACACTCCAAAAAAACAGTAACAAGGTTAAAATAGGACTGGTGGTGTACCTCAGCGGCAGAGAGCTTGCCTAGCATGCGAAGGCTATGGGTTCAATCTCCAGCACCACACACACACAAAAAAGTATAGTATAATAAAAATATACATCATTAACAGAATTGCTTTTTATCACTATCAGGTACTGTGTACTGTATATAAACATATGTATCATACCTTTATATGATTGGCAGCACAGTAGGTTTGTTTATAACAGCATCTCCATAAACATACGAAGTAATGCATTTCACTACATATAACAATGGCTACCATGTCCCTAGATGTGAATTTTTCAGGTTCATTACAATTTCATGGAACCCCAGTTGTATGTGCTCTGTGACATGTCATGATGTGATACATGACTGTACTTGGATCCTTTCCACTCAAATGCTAAGTCTTGCTCAATCCTTCCAGACAGTTCTTTTTCAACCTGACAAGTTACATTCTAAAATATCCCACTTTTGCCAAGACAAGGAAAAAAAAAATCTGGTTCTCTTAGGAAGAAATTGGCCCAGAGGCTCCAGGAGGCAGAGGAGAACACAGAGACTGCAAACTCCAAGTGTGCTTCCTTGGAGAAAACCAAGCAGAGGCTTCAGGGAGAAGTGGATGACCTAATGCTGGACCTGGAGCGAGCCAACACAGCCTGCGCCACTCTGGACAAGAAGCAGAGGAACTTCGATAAGGTCCTTCCCCGACTGCTTAATGGAGGTGGTGGTCAGAGTGACAGGCTTTCACATTTGGATGTGTGAGATGCACCCACATTCGACAAGGCCCCCAGCTAGAACATTAATTCTCAGTTTGGAGGACTCTGAGTCTCTCTTTACTTTTGTGACAGTCCCTCTGAAGGGAATTTTAGTTTTAGTCAGAGCTAATTCAGATTGTATTGAGATTGTAATACAGGTAAATATCCTAATCCAAATAGCCAAAATGTTCCAAAATCCAAAAATTTTTGAGCATTAATACAATGTCCCATGTGAAAAAATTTCAGACTGACCTCATGTGATATATCGCAATTAAAATGCACATGAACTAAAAATGTATAAAATTACCTTCAGGCCAAGTGTATGAGCTGTATATGAAACACAAATAAATGTTGTGTATAGACTTGGGCCTCATCCCCAATAAATCTCATTTTATACAGATATAAAAATGAGACTTATGTATATAGTTAAATTTATGTACACACATACACACATGAGCACTACCAAATTCAAAGGAATCTGAAGTCGGAAACACTTCTTTTCCCAAGAATTTAAAATCAATCTGTATCTTTAAGAATCCAGCAGAGGTCTGGCACCAGAGTGCATGCCTGTGATACCAGCTACTTGGGAAGCTGAGGCAGGATGATTGCAAGTTTTGAGGCCACACTGAGCAATTTAGAAAGACCCTTTCTCAAAATAAAAAATGAAAAGAGTAGGGATATAGCTCAATAGTAGAGTACCCCTGGTAATAACCCCCAGGACTACAAAATAAATAAATAATAAAAGAATCCAGAAAAGCAAAGATTGTAGCCAGTGGTCCAGAGCAGGACCCCTCCTCTTCTTTGACCCCCCAAAGATGAAAGACGGAAGCCTTGACATTACTAATAGCCCTTGTTTGAGCAGACTTTCAACTCCTCCAGCCCCCTCTGCTTCTCACATGGCCCTTTATCATCTCCCAGGTCCTTGCAGAATGGAAGCAAAAACTGGATGAGAGTCAAGCTGAGCTGGAAGCCGCTCAGAAAGAGTCCAGGTCGCTTAGTACTGAAATCTTCAAGATGAGGAACGCCTATGAAGAGGTGGTGGAACAGTTAGAGACGTTGAAGCGGGAGAACAAAAATCTGCAAGGTGAGCTCTCTTGGGGCCCCAGCTGTGTAATATTTCCTCTTTTCCTCCTGCCATCCCCTTCCCCAATTTGCCCACTGCCTCCTCCCTCCCACTACTCTACCAAATCTTCTCCCAACATGCATCCCATTTGCTCAATGGGCCCCAGGTCTTGGATCCTGTGCCTTAATGAGCATAAGATCAGCTTAGGAACAGCTTAGTTTTATTTTTAAGAACTGAAGGCACAATGGGTTACAATGCCCACTTTTTTAGAGAACAAGATCCTACAGGGATTCTTAGTGGCTTTGCATCTTTGTGCATGTCGCTAAATCCCTTAGGACCTCAGACTTTTTCCCTATAAAATTAGAAGACCAAAATCCAGTGCTTTCTAAAACTTCTGCCAGCTTATGCATTTCCTGGCTCTCTCGGTGATCCTGTTGCATTCTTTGTAAAGTTTTAGGATTTATTAAAGTGTTCTATCCTTGTCGCTCACCCCTCTGCATAGCACAGGTGAGACAACACATCTGGTCTTACCGACACCTCATCTGAATGGCTTCCCTGTATTCTCTCCTATGTGAATGTCACGAGTGAGCTGCCAACCCCTAAATTGCCTGGCAAAAGTGTAGCTATGCTATAAGCTAGAGTCTGTTGCAACAGCCTAAATCAAGCCTGTCCTTTGCAGAAGAGACTTCTGACTTAACTGAGCAGATTGCAGAAACTGGCAAGAACCTCCAGGAAGTAGAAAAGACCAAGAAGCAAGTGGAGCAGGAAAAGTCCGATCTCCAGGCTGCCTTGGAAGAGGCAGAGGCAAGTGCCTTGTCTGGAATATGGCACTGGGAAGTTCAGGAAAACAGGAATCTGAAAGGATGCCCTTGTCCACCCATAGAGGTGCCTCCCTGCCAGGAGGCATTGAGTCCCTGTTGGGAAGAACATTCAACCCTTCCTGGGGCTGAAAAAGCTAAGCTTTGTGGCATGGTTTCCCGAGTACCCTCTCTAGCACATGTCCTCTTTGGAAAATAAGTGTGTTCATTGTGTCCTCAATATCTTCCTTGCAAGAAGCAAAACAAAAAATCAATCAGCAAACATTCTGAAAGCCAGCTCAGAATCCTTCAGTTTTATGTTTAACTTAGGGTTGTGCACAACATCGGTGGCTATTAAGAATCTTAAATCATCAAAATAGAGCCAGATGTAAAGTTCAAATTTATGAGCCCTAGATCCATAATAATGATTAACATGTATGCAATTTATTATGGGCCAGGCACAGTTCTAAGCCCTTTACTTGTATAATTCATTTAATTCTCACAACAGACCTTTGTGTAGATTATATATACATATGTATAGGTACGTATGTGTATGCATATCTATCCATATATGTATCTATACCTGTGTGTTATACGTGTGTGTGTACATATGATTTGTGTAGGTATATTATTCTTATCCATTTTACAGATGCTACAAAGAGAGTGTGTAATCAGCCCAAAGCCCCTCTAAACACCAGATCAGGTCATGTCCAGAGCAGGGCAATTGGTGATGATGTTTCTAGGAAAATTTGTACGAATGCAGGATAACAGAAAAGCACTTACCCTGTCATTGTAGAAAATAGCTCTTGAATTATAGTTGTTATTAAAATAGATACCAACCATCGAATTTTTATTTGAATTATGATTATTATTAAAACAGAAACCCATCATCTTTTTTATTAATTCCAAAGGATGCTCAATATATAAAGTTTTATCCCAACATTTGGGATATTCGTGGGCAAGTCAAATACTCGAACCTCTGAATATAGTTCCCTTCATCTGTGAAATTGGTATAAAAATATCCATTTTACTACAATAGGGGTGGAAATGTCCATTCGAGAGGTGATGCCCACAGCACTCCCAATTGCTCCTTTTTTCTAATTAGGGTTCCTTGGAACATGAGGAGAGCAAGATATTGCGTGTCCAGCTAGAGCTGAGCCAGGTAAAATCCGAGCTTGACCGCAAGGTTACTGAGAAGGATGAAGAAATTGAGCAGCTAAAAAGAAACAGCCAGCGAGCCACAGAGACCATGCAGAGCGTGCTGGATGCTGAAATCCGGAGCCGGAATGACGCCCTGAGGTTGAAGAAGAAGATGGAGGGAGACCTCAATGAGATGGAGATCCAGCTGGGTCATTCCAACCGCCAGGTGGCGGAGACCCAGAAACACCTGCGCACGGTCCAGGGCCAGCTCAAGGTGAGCACCACCCACTCCCACGCTCCCTCAACCTGCCCTGCGGCTCTGCCTTCACTCCTGGTTGCCCCTGTAGGATTCCCAGCTGCATTTGGATGATGCCATAAGGAGCAACGAGGATCTCAAGGAGCAGCTAGCCATCGTGGAACGCAGGAATGGTCTCCTGCAGGAAGAGCTGGAGGAGATGAAGGTGGCCCTGGAGCAAACAGAGAGGACTCGCAGGCTGTCGGAACAAGAATTGCTGGATGCCAGCGACCGAGTGCAGCTACTGCACTCCCAGGTGCGTCCGCCTGCGCCAGGCTCTAGGTCCACTGTGAGTGCAGGTAGGGCCTCCCGCAAGCCCAGGTATCTCCGCACTACCTCCTCCACGTGCCTCTGCTCAAGGTTCATCATGGGAGCAAGTAGAGCCCAGGCCCTACTCCTCCCAAAGTAGTGGTTAAAACTGCCAGGTAAACTTGAACTCTTGATTGACAGATTCCTGAGCTTTCTTTTATCCAAAGATAAAGACAAAAGGTCATGCATGTTAAAGGGAATTCAGAGCAAGCAGGAATCATATTATTGCCTAAAGCATCTGGGGAAGGTTTCACAGAGGAAGTACAGATTAAGTAGCCCTTATCCAAAAGTACTTGGGGCTAGACATGTTTCTGATTTCAGGTTGTTTTGGATTTGGGAAGATTGGCACATACATAATAAGATATATTGGGGATGGGACCCAAATCTAAACATGAAACTCGTTTTGTTTTATTTTCACTGGGTACACATAGCCTGAAGGGACTTCTATAGATTCTGTTTAGGGTGCCTGAGTTTTGACAATGACTTATCACATAAGGTTAAGTGTGGAATTTTCCACTGGTTGTGAGAGGTTTTGAATTTTGGATCCTTTTCAGATTTCAAGATTTCATGTGTTTGAATTAGAATGCTTAGCTTATACCATTTAAGCTGAAATCTGAGAATATTAGGATTTTCTTTCAAAATAACCATTTTTATGAAAGTTTTAAGAAGTTGCTTGTGTTATAAAACAGAAAATATGAGCAGACACACAGAAGAAACAAAATCAACCATATTGTTAACATTTCAGGGTATCTTATTCTTAGGCCCTTGTGAATTACATAAACACATTTTTGATAAAACTATGTTTGATCTTTTGTAAACTATTGCTTTTATTTAATAATGTGTCATGAACTTATTTCTACCTCTTTAAATCATCTATGATATGGTGGTTTTTTTATTGGTTGCTCAAGACAATACAATGATCATGACATATATGATATGGTTTTTAATGTCTGGAAAACAGGCTACTACAGTGCTATAATATGGCACTTTAATCAATCCTCTATGGTTGGTTAATTTAGATTGTTCCCAATAAAATTTTTATGATTAGAAAGACCATTGTTATAAATGTGCTCATAACTAAATTTTCACATACATCTACTATTATTATTGCCTTGATATTTCTGGAAGTAAATAAAATTCTAGAAATAAAATCAGGGTCAAAACAATAAAGATATTCATAATACATTGTAAATTGTTCCTTAACAAGGTGTCTCAATTTTTATTCCAATTAGAAAATGATGTGAGCGCTCTTTTCTACAAATTCTGAAAAGTCCCTATTATTTCTTGAATCATCATCAGTTTTATTGTTGGAGCATACTTCATTGGGAATTTCAGTATTTATTACTAGCAAAGTGAATCACTTCATCATTTTATTGTATGTTGTATTTCTTGCTATGTGTTTTTTTCTACTTGTACTCCTTGCCCCTTTTATTGATTCGTCTTATTTCTATCATAAGGAAGAGAATACTTTTTCCATAATATATATTGTAAATATTTTTTAGTTTGTCATTATCCTTTCAATTCTATCTAAAGTACATTTTGATTATTAGGATTATTTTTCATGTGACATGTAGTTATATCTATCAACAATTTCCTTGTTCCATTGCCTTTTATTGACTAATCTATCCTAAATATTCAAAATTCCACCTTTATCATTGACTCAATTTTTTTTTTTTTTGATGTTCAGTTTTGGATATGTTTCAAGACTTTCTGTTCAGTTGAAGCTGAAATCATACCTAACAGACCACCCATGTGAAAAACAAGAAATGGAACATGATTATAAGTTATTTACTAACCCACCCAACCACCTCCTTTTCGATTGTTTCATGTGCCCAAATAAAACCGTCACCACTGATATCTCATTTTTCTTGTAGAACACAAGCCTGATAAATACCAAGAAAAAACTGGAGGCTGACTTGGCTCAGTGTCAGGCAGAGGTGGAGAACTCCATCCAGGAGTCCAGGAATGCAGAAGAGAAGGCCAAGAAGGCCATCACGGATGTAAGCACTGTTCTCTTTTCAGATGCTATTTGAAATGGAGAAAGGGGGCTTCCAAGCCAGGGCATGACAGGTAGGTTTCATCTCCTTATGAGTACAGTTAGTGGTGGCTTCCTGGAGTCATTGAAGAGGCAAAATGGAACATGATAACTGGCCCCAGTAAGGCAGGGGAGATTCAATCTGATGCACAAGACCAACTTGAACAGCATCATCCATATGCTCTGGGAAGGGATAGGTGGATTGTTCACTAATATGTCCTGTGAACTTGACCAGGCCGCCATGATGGCTGAGGAGCTGAAGAAGGAGCAGGACACCAGTGCCCACCTGGAGCGGATGAAGAAGAACTTGGAACAGACGGTGAAGGACCTGCAGCACCGTCTGGATGAGGCTGAGCAGCTGGCCCTGAAGGGTGGCAAGAAGCAGATCCAGAAACTGGAGGCCAGGGTAAGTTCTTTTGAGAGGATTCTGGCTCTTGAAATGATATCCAGTTCAGCTGCCCCAGGCAAAACCATGATCCAGAAATTTATCTGGTACAAAAGTGGCTGCTGATAGACTGAAAAGATAGCTTCGGGACTATTTCCAAAAGTCCCTGTGAGCCAAATTTCTACATATTCTCTTTGACCTTTCCCTGCACCCCAACACACACAAATGGGCACTCAGCCATTGAGCCACATCCCCAGCCCCATTTTGTATTTTACTGAGAGACAGAGTCTCACTTAGTTGCTTAGCGCCTCACTTTTGCTGAGGCTGGCTTTGAACTCGCAATCTTCCTGTCTCAGCTTCCTGAGCCACTGGTATTACATGTGTGTGCCACCACAACCTGCCACAAATCCATTTTGATACGCTAATACCTTGGTATCTGTAGTGGGATGATGTCTTTTAATACTCATTTTCTGTTTTTCATGCAGACTCAGATCTATGCACCTAAATGAGAAAAACTCACTTTATAATCAGAAAATTTCATACACATTTCATTATAATTTACAATTTGGACTGAGATTCATTTTGATGAATGATGGTCCATCCTGTAGTCTGTAGTCTCCCTTTGTCTCCCACTCCCAGGTCTCTTTCTCTTCCCAACTTTTCTAAGTTTCTAAATGCAATCTGTGATTCTGGTGTATTTCCCACTCCGTCCCAAAAGGAGAGCAATTGGTATTTCTTCCATGTTAATGCACCAGAAAAGATTAGCCTGCCCCCCAACACTGAAAGTCCTATTTGTATTTTATCTGGAAGCTTCTTTTGTATTTGTTTTGTTTCTTTGCTGACTATTCTCTTCATTTCCTCTACTGCTTGATTTTCCCTTTAGACCTGTGATGGTTTATTTCAGTCATTTTTTTAAAAATGGGCTGTGCTAGCAATTGACATTTTAGAAAAGGGCTATGAGGAGGAAGTTAGAAGGAGGTTGTTAGGAGATCTCTATTGTCCCAGGAAGACAGGAAATGAAAGAGTGGGAGGGAAAGAGGATGAGGAGGAGGAAAAGAAAAGGAAACAACTTTTCCCAGCAGAATAGCCCATCTTTCTTTATACCAACCTCCCTAGGATGTGGTCACCAGGCACACAGTTTATTTAAATATGAAAGGATTTTTTAAAATTTTTGCTAAAAACAACAAATTGTAGACAAAAGTAAACCCACCAGGGAATTTAGAACTTCCTCTCAAATTCCTTAAGTGTTTACTTGCAATTATTTCCAGTCCTATTCCATTAAAAGGAGCTTAGACCTACCCTTCTCATACATCCCTTAAGGAGGGAAGGATCAGGACTCTCTTGCCCTCTGTGGTTCTGTGATTTCTGGGTTGGCTGAGGGCCCTAGGTCACCCTCTCTCTGGTGAGGCACCTTGACTGTCCTCTAATCCCGGCTGCCCAGTTAACTGAGTTCCATAAACCTTGCATAGACCTACAGAGCAATTTCAAGGGAAAAAAAAAAGTTTTGCAGAGCCTGATGGAAGACAGTTTGCAGGGACCATGAAGTGGAGGGTGTGAGGATCTTTTTGGAAGGGTTTCCAGAGTAAGCAGTTTCCACTGGGAGCTTTCCAAGTTGATCCAATGAGTCTCCAAGTCCAGAGTTGACCCCTCTGCAGCCACTGGGGTTCCACCCACAGTTGGATCTTACTGGGTTGTGGCTGTAGGACCACATTGAGGAACTGAGTTCTCAGTGACTGCTCCTCCCTTTCAGACTTCAGAAAAGGCCTAAGCAACTGTGACATTAACAATGCCTGTGCAGTACTTTATCCTTCTAAAAATACTTTCACATACTTTATCTAGTTTTATCCATTTGAGGTAGACTGGCTAGAAGGATCATTTCCTTCCTAAGTGATGATCATCAGATCATCAACTAGATGATCATCAACTAGAACTCTCATCCTCCTCCACTCCCACTACTCCCTCTCATCCTTGTGGATATGCCCCTAAAGAGGTAAAACCAACAGGAGAGAAATGGAATGGGCTGAACCCAGTGTTTTCCAATGTATCTTCTGGGACATTAGGTCAGGGGGATATGAATGACAGGAAGCTGGGGACAGGAGGAGGATAGCTTTTTCTTTTATAGAAATAGACTTTGGGACACCCTGGGTTAAACAAAAGGTGTACCTTTTATTGCCCCATGGCCCCTACTGCCTTACTCTATCAGGAATCCTGGCCACCTTAAATAGCCATGCAGGTTTCACCTCTGGGGTCCAAGTTAAAGCTGAAGCCCAGTCTGTGTTGCCCTTGCCAAACTGTAGGGATCCAGAGGAAGGGGCATTTTTGCCAATCCTGGCCCAGTTGCCCAGCTCTGTGCACACGGGCTGCCTCTGCCCAAAGAAGACGTCTCGTTCTAATCTACGCAAAGCCACTGATGGGCTTAGTGGTATCCTGGTGAATAAAAATAGCTCCCATGTCCTATTGCAAAATCTAATTAGGGAATCTTGAGTTCATTCTAAAATGCCTGGCATGTGAGTCTGTGAAAGAAAGCTGGGAGCTCTGACTTCACACTTGCGTTTTCTTCACCTACCCAGGTACGAGAGTTGGAAAGCGAGCTGGACGCTGAGCAGAAGCGGGGAGCAGAAGCTCTCAAGGGGGCCCACAAATATGAACGCAAAGTCAAGGAAATGACTTACCAGGTGGAGTCTCCAAAAGCTCAGTGAATGTTGCATGGGCCAAACCCTATAAATAGAAGCCATAGATTGGTGGGACTCTGTCACAGATATTCTGTTTGCAGGCTGAGGAGGACCGCAAGAATATCCTCCGGCTCCAGGACCTGGTGGACAAGCTGCAGTCCAAAGTGAAGTCTTACAAGAGGCAGGCAGAGGAGGCAGTGAGTATAGGAGATCCCCAGGAATACCCACGCACCTGGCTGTATGCCCCACAAATCCTTAGTGGGAACAGGTACCTGTTTAGTATCATCTGCAGAAGGTCTGACCTGAGTTTGCATTTGCAAGTATAAACATAGGCCCACCTCTTCTCACTCCCCTGGCTTACCTTCCCTACCTCCACCACCTCTGTGCCTTCTTATCTCCATCCCCTACATTGTACTGTCACCTCCATCCCCTACATTCAACCTTTACTCACCTCACTCCATCCCTTCCCACTCTGACTCACTCTGTCCATCGTGTTGCATCTTAGCTCACTTTACTGGCCTTGCATGGCCCAAACTCTCCCTAACCACCCCAACCGCCACCCCCTCCACCTTCCCTGAGACACCTCCTCTTAATGCACATCATCACCACACCCTACATCCTTTTCCCCACCTCCTCCAGTCTTCTCATCCTCCTCCACTCCCACCACTCCCTCTCATCCTTGTGGATCTGCCCCTTTATCAGAGAGGTGAAACCAACAGGAGAGAAATAGAATGAGCTGAACCCAGTGTTTTCCAAAATATCGTCTATGGCTTTAGGTCAGGGGGATGTGAATGACAGGAAGCTGGGGACAGGAGGAGGATAGCTTTTTCTTTTATAGAAATAGACTTTGGAACACTCTGGGTTAAACAAAGTAAAACTGGTTGCTTTACTTCAAGAGTTTCTTGGATTTTGTAAGTAATTTGCGATTAACTCCCCCAGTGGAAGAGATAGTCTATCATATAGCATTTCCTACACTTAATTGATTTTCCTACACTTAATTGACATGTGCACAAAGCTGGGCAACTGAGCCAGGATTGGCAAAGATGCCCCTTCCTCTGGATCCTCCAGTTTGGCAAGGGCTTCAGCCTTAACTTGACCCCAGAGGTGAAACCTGCATAGCTATTTAAGGTAGCCAGGATTCATGATGAAGTAAGGCAGTAGGGGCCATGGGGCAGTAAAAGGTGTGCTCAGACCCCAGTTCCAGAACCTTCTTATTGCATGCAGAGCTTCTCTCACAAATAGTGTTATGAGGAATAAAATTTAAAGGACTCTCCCCTAGACAAATGTCTAAGCAGATGACTTCTCCCATTGCCCTTTTTCTTTCCTGCCTAGAAGCCTGGACAGTTCCAGACTCACCTCAAAGAAGCATATTTGAATTGGTTAAATGGAGAGAGAGATCATACACATTGGATTAGTGCAGTCCCACCAAGATTGGCAAGGTTGGAGGGGTACCTAGGAGGCCACTTAAGCCAGGAACCCTTAGATAACCCTCAAATGGATCCATACCATGCTCCGGCCCCAGACACATGGTACTGGGCAGAATGATAGGACAAAGGGGACCTGAGCCATTGGTCTCTGAGACTTTCTGGTGTCTTAGAAGAATTTTAGAATTGTGTCTCCTCCAAAAATCTGTGCAGGTGAGATAGCATAGAGAAGGGGTTCAGGGCTACATGGGTGGGGGCTTGGAGCACCTGCAAGGTAAGCCCAGTGTACATGGCCATGAACTGGGAGCTTCATCCTCACACTCTGGAGAACTCAGCCCACCTTTCCTCCCTGTTATCAGGTAATCCAGGGCCCACAGCCTCCTGGTCCTCAAACTCCCTGGAGCCCCAGAGTCACACTGAGAGGCTCTGTAACCTCATACCTCCATTTCCCCTTCAGGAGGAGCAAGCCAACACGCAGCTGTCCAGGTGCCGGAGGGTCCAGCATGAGCTGGAGGAGGCCGAGGAGAGGGCGGACATCGCCGAGTCCCAAGTCAACAAGCTGAGGGCCAAGAGCCGAGATGTGGGGGGCCAGGTAAGAGCAGACCCCTGAGACCTAGGGGACCAATAGAACACCCAGGGAGAGCTTGGAGGATGCCTGTGGGTCCCCTCCACCCCTGCTACTGCTCATGCACTCACAGATGCTACTATTTCAACAGAGACTCCCAATTCCCAGGCTCTTGGGAGAATAAGCCGAGAGACACAAGGAGACAGACGTGTTGCCCCTGTCTCTCTCTGTCACTGGAGATGCTGTCCAGGAAGCTCCTTGCTTTTCGAGGACTTGTCCTATCTCTAGTAGCTTGACTGATTTGTTTTTTACAATGTGCAAAGAGAGACGAAGCCTCTTCTTAATGCCATTTTTCTGCTCCACCTGAAGGCAATAGTCAGCCTCCCATTGAATTTGACTCATTTCCTGTGTCCATTTTTTTTTTTTTTATCTCCTACAGAAGATGGAAGAATGAGGCCCTCCTGAGGCTCGTTGCCATGGGACACCTCTGGGAGAGTGGAGGGAAAATACATGAGAAATAAATTCTCCTAAACACATCAATTGCTGGCTCGGCCGTGTTTGTTATGAATTCATAATTTTTGCAAATTCGGTTTTCCATTTTCTCTCTAAATTTATAGATAGCGACATGGGAGTCCATTCTTCTTCTGTGGGGCTGATTTTTAAAGACTTACCTGCTCTACTGTAAATATTAAGAAATATAAGGGATATGAAGGAGGAGCCTCCTTGATCCACATAAAAAAGGTGAAAAGCCACCCAACTGCCAGCTAAATTACCAGCTTACATAAACATCTAGGAATAAAGACCCAGCTGGGGTGTAGCTTAGTGTTAGACCACTAGCCTGGCATCTGTTATATCCCAGTTTTTATCTCCAGCACCACAAAAAAATTAAAGATGAAAAAAATAAACCAAAATGAAGACTCTATCACCCCAACACCTATTAGAATTGCTATTACCAGAAAGAGAAAAAAAAAATAATTACAATAGACAAAAGATAATAAGGACAGAGAAAAAAGGAACAACAAAAGACAAAATATCATACCAAGGATGTCGAGCAAAGGGAATCCTTGTGCACCGTTGAGGAGAACATAAGTTGGTACAGCCATCGTGGCAGATGGTATTGAGCTGGGCACAATGGCGCATGTCTAGAGTTGCAGTGACTCAGGAGGCAGAGGCAGGATTGTAAGGTGTAGGCCAGCCTCAGCAACCTAGTGAGGTCCTGTCTCAAAAAGTAAAAAGGATTGAGGATGTTGCTCAGTAATAAAGAGCTCCCAAAAGAAAGGGAAGGGGGTGAGAGAAAGGAAACAAGTAAGCAAGCATAGCATTTCCTCAAAAAAGTTTTTTTTTTTTTTTTTTTTTAATGCTCCAGCAATCTCACTACTGGGTAGACACCCAAAGGTAATAAAATCAGGATCTTGAAGAGGAATCTGCATATCCATGTCCATGGCAGCATTATTCACAATAGTCCATACACAGAAACAACAGCCTCAGTGTGACAGGATGCATAAATGGATAAAGAAAATATGGTGTGTAGGTACACAGTAGAGTACTATTCAAGTCTTTTCCAAAAAAAGAAATTCTGACATTTGTGAAAACATGGATGAACCTGAAGGACATTTAGCTAAGTAAAATAAGTCAGGTGCAGAAAAAAAATGCAGTGTGATCTCACCTACATGGGGAATCTAGAATAGTCAAACTCATCGAAGGAGAGAGAATGGTGGTTGCCAGGGGCTGGGAGTTGGGGGAACTGCAAAATGTTGATTAAAGGTTATAAAGTTTCAATTACACAAGATGAATAATTTCTGGAGACTTCATATACAGCATAGTGACTATAATTATTGTACATACATGAAGCCCTGGGTTCACCTGAAATACATACAATTTCTATTTATAAATAAACCTTAGTAAATATGAACAATGCTTGGAGAAAGGAAGGACCCTTTCAAATAACTATAGCACATTTTCTTCCCAGGAATTCACAGTTCTCACAAATTCAATTTTCCATTTTCTGCCTATATTTACAGATTGGGACATTAGGTTAAGGATTCTAACTATAGTTGTCCAAGACAGAGTGAAAACTAGGCCCTGGAGATCCCAGATTCCTAGGCCAGTGCTCTTGTGCTAAACAACTCTGATTTTCCATCACATGCCTATTAGAGGCTGTGTTATACAAGTCTCCCATGCCCACCCACAGTTCCCCTTAATTTATGAGCAGGTAGCAGACCCTGTTGAACTCATTCACTTCCAGAAATAACAAATGCTTTGGGAAAAGAATAAAAAAGAGAAAGAAAGAGAAAACCACAGGTAGGGGCCTAGAGACCACCCTGCTCCTGCTTCTGGCTAGAGTAACTTCTGTCCATCCTGTATGGATCTTCCTCAGGTTTCCCAGGGCCAAAAGGCAAAGTGGGTAGCTGGACCCAGAGAATTGTTAACTTTTAAAGTTTGGTTTGAGGCTGGGCCCAGGTGCTATCTTCTCTTTCCAACAAAATAGAAGTTTCTGTTAGTTTCAGTCCCCTCCCCTCTGCCTCCCCCATCCCCTCCTCTGATCCTAAAGATCCTGCTGATCATGATTATGCTGATTTTCTGTCCCTTCAGGGGAAAAGTAGGATGGAAGAAGAACCATTGTGGATGGAGTAGGGGCCAAGATTATATGTGAGCCTTGACCTGATTGCCTGATACCTGTAGCTGTGTGGCCTTTGGTTGGTCACTTATGTTCTCCCAACCTGAGCTTCCTCACTGATCACACTGACCTATGTGGTCAGGAGTGTGGGCTCTGGATTCTGGCATACCTGGAATTCTTATGGAATTCTGATGCTGTCACACAGCAGTGGTGGGGCATTGGACAAGTCATTCTCCTCTCTTAGCATCAATTTCCTTATTCTTGTAAGGTGGATGTCACAGTAAAAATCGTAGCTCCAGCCAGGCATGGTGGTGCACATCTGTAATCCCAGCAACTGGGGAGGCTGAGGCAGGAGAAACACAAGTGCAAAGCCAGCCTCAGCAATTTAGTGAGGCCCTAAGTAACTTAGTGAGACCCTAAAAAAGGCTGGGGATGCAGCTCAGTGATTAAGTGCCCCTGAGTTCAATTATTAGTTTTAAAAAAAAGAATCATAGCTCCATTGAGAAGGATAAGGGGATGGCAAAGGGTGTAGGGTTTTGTGTGTGTGTGTGGGGGGGGGGGGTTACCAGGAATTGAATTCAGGGACACTCAACCACTGAG
>NW_025999896.1:3210875-3223375 GCF_001458135.2 Marmota marmota marmota | reverse complement strand
ACCATCATCACCGTCGCCATCATCACCACCATCAAAAGCATCACCATCAAAAGCATCACCATCATCATCACCATCACCATCATCTCCACCATTATCACCACCATCATTCTCATCATCATTGTTGAGAGTTCATCAGAAATTATCTTTTAAATCTTCTTATTTTACAGTCAAGGAATCTGAAGCCAGAAGGGAGCAACAACATCCTCAAAGTCCCCCAGATTGCAGTCCCTAGTCCAGCACTCCTGACACCCCATGGCCCTCCCAATAAGAGCAATTATATCATTTCAAAGACACAGAATTAATTTTGTAGGATGCTAACTATCCATATGTCTGTTTTTCTCCTTTCCATTCCATGTCTCTCAAGAGATCAAGCAGGTATTAAAATCATTTTCTGGAGTTGTTGCAGGCGAGTAATGACCTGCCCAATGTTTTGAGAAGGAGATGAGATTACAGCTCTGCAGACTCCCTGCACAGCACAGAATCTCACAATGGTGGGTTTTCCTTCTGCCTGTGCTAAAATGGTAAAATCCTTGGGTCCAGCACTGCCAGAGTCTCCATCCTTTTGTATTCCCTGCTAACTTTGTAATCTTGGGAAAGTTACTTCATGGCTTAATCCTCAGTTTCCTCACTGTGTGAAATAGAATGTAACAATTTACTTTTTCTTTCTTTCTTTTCTTTTTCTTTCTTTCGTTCCTTTTTTTTTTTTTTTTTTTTTGGAGAAGTAAGCAAGAATATTTAGGAAGCTCACTTGTCTACAGCCTGGCACGTGGTCAACACTCTGATAATCTTTTATCATGATGAGGAAGGTTGAGACTATGGCACCAGGAAGTTCCTGGCATACAAGACAGGGATCCAGATGAACAAGAGTCTGAGACTTTGGCTGTTTCTCTAAGAGGTCTCCTCTGGGAGGAGTTAACACATCATGCTGGGGATCATTAAAAAAAAAAAAAATCCTACAGAATTATTCCTCCCCAACAACCTAAACAAACCAAATCTGAATTCCATTTTCTCAAATACCACCCTCAGTTTTTACCAGCAGATCCCTAGGAACAAACCACTCCTAAATATTTCTGCATTTACTTGGCCCCAGAGTTCAGCTCTTGGCCCCCATATCTCCAAGTTAAAAGAGAAAGAACATTTCCCCATCTTTCACAGTGCCTGACAGTATCTTCTATGTCATTAGAATTCTTCTGACTGTGGAATGAAGGGTTGAGGGAATGAATGAATGAGCCTTTCATGCCTAGACACTAGGTATGCCAGGATGGGAAATAAGTAGCTAAAGATAAATCTAAAGACAAATTTTCATTTCCTCTTCTTTTTTCTTGGAACTGAAAGAAAGAGAAGGGAATAAAGATGAGGTTCTTGTCAGGACTTTTCTTCCCCAGCATATACACATCAAGTTCTAGGGGCAGCAGGGAACCAGGACCAAGCCCTCAGCCTGAACTGGGTTCCTCTGCCCACCCCTGACTATTCTACAAAAGGCCTTGGGTCTTCTGCCACTGAGTTAGAGTGCACAGGATGAAAGCAACGTAGCTTGAATGCTGTCCTGGTACATCCATACTTTCCAGAGGGCCTTGGGGAAGTCAGGAAATGTCTCTGAGCCTCCAAGTGGGGCTTGTAGATAGTTACCTATCTACACAGTGGGTTTTTACAAGGTTCCCATGGGATGGTATGCAAAAAAGTTTTCCTCTGTGATGCAGCACTGCCCAAATTATTGCTATTTTGCTAACAATTATGATGATGATTCTGCTATTCCTATTGTCAATGTTATTACTGTCATTATTATGATGATTATTCAGCAGTAATACTTAGCCACCAAACTTGGACTTTGAACTGTAGGGCTTTGAAGAGCAGGGCTTATCCTGGCCTGCAGCCCCCTCCAAAACAGAACTCTGCTGCCACCTCCTGGCTATGGAAAGACATGCTTTTCATTATGCAAATAACCTAGAGATTAAATTCCGTTTTAGATTAGACCATTCCTAGCCAGAGGTATTCTTTAGAATCATGAGCATTTGGTATAAGCCTCTGGTTTTGCAGATGAGAAAATTCAAATTGGTGATAGGATATGGTAACTTCTCAGGATACAATGTGAAATCCGGACAGCCCAAGTCTCTCAGCTCATACACAAGGGCTCTCTGCAACTATCCATAGAAATAGATCCTGAAGAATCTTGAGATGAAGGGCTAGGACTGGCATGGCAGAGAGAGAGAGGAGTCCCTGGTGATGACCCTAAGCAGAGAAGGTGGGAGGGAACATGACCCTGGGTCCGCTCCACAAACCTCATCTTCCTTATCGCAGGAACCTCTGCCAGATGTGTTGGTCATAAGAGGTAAAGCAGTACACCTACACAGACAGCCCCCTGACCCTAAAAATGGTGAGTCTCTAGGTTGAAGGTGGAAAGTTCCAAAACTAGGCTCTCTGGCATTTTTCTTAGGCCCAAGATGAAGGGTAAAGTGTCCACTCTGCAGCAAGTTACCCAAGGTCAATACTGTGCCTTTTGATCCTTGAGACCCTTTCCCCCTCTTTCCACCCTGCTCAGTACCTCTAGGAAGTTGACCAATGGGCTCCATTGCCCTATGGCTTTGGGATGAGTCTAGCCAAAGCAGGGAAAGAGGAGACTGAGATCAATATTTATTCTCATCATCTCTCTCTCCAACCCTCTCTGTCTCCAGGTTCTGGCTGCTGGTTCATCACCCATGCTTGCACCTGCAAGCCTTGAGGCAATGGAGGCCTGAACTGTTAGAGCTGGGGTGTGCTGCATCCATAATGGTTTCGCTATACCTGCCCATAGCTTTGTAAAGAGACTCTTCCTCAAAAACTCTTCACATTGTACTAATTTGGATATGCTATCTTCTGTGGAAACTTGACTGACCAAGGACCCCTGCTCTATACATCTATTTTACTGGATTATGGCCCTCGGTATCGAGCAGGACCTGCTGACCATTACTAATCAGACAGCTACCTCACACTATTGTGTGCATCTCTGGGTCACAAATCACAGGTAATAATGCATTCAATTTCCTCACTCGTTTCAACCTACCCGTTGTTCACCTGAAGCTCATGAACAAAGTAATAGGCTGGGATCCAACTGGGATCAGTGGAGATTCAGAACCAGCTCAGAGAGCTAATGGTAAAACTTTGTGAGTCAGTTGTCAAACTCAAACATTATTTAAAAATTAAATTATGTATGTTTACAACGAAGTGAATTCTATTAAAAATAAAGGTAGCAAATGTTTTAGATTAATACCTGTGTGTCGGGGGGGTACTGAGGTTCAAACCCAGGAATACTCTACCACTGAGCCCTTTTTATTTCTTATTTTGAAACAGTGTCTAGCTAAATTGCTAACGCTGACCTTGAACTTATGATCTTCCTGCTTCAGCTTCCCAAACTGTAGGGATTACAGGTGTGTGCCACTGTGCCCAGCTAAACTAATAACTTCTGGGCCTCCTACTACATTTTTATTATTATTTATAATCTCTTGAGGAGATCTACAATCATTCAACTTGCGTGGTGGAAACACCCTGCTTGTACCCCTTCCTACCTCCTCCTTTAGACATGTCAGGTTGCTCACTTGAAATTGGCCATGGTGAGAATACTCACACCACAGAAATCAGCAAACTCTACATAGCAGAAGTTATTAGTGTGTTAAACATTGGTACCAACACACTGGTGAATGAAACCAGTGAAGTTCAAGTAAAAACAAACATGCAATTCTATATAGAGAGATAGTAGAGTATGTAAAGCCAGTATGATCTCACACTGTCCAACTAGGTCAGCTTAATAGAGGCAGCAAGTTGGAAAACTTCGAAAGACTAGGAATTCACATCCTGCACAGGGCAGGGCCTGGAGGAGAAGCAGAAAGGAAAAGGGATCTTGCCGCAGTCTGGCTGGGCACAAAATCACGAGCCACCACACAGCTTGTAGATTCAAACAGCAACTCTTTATTCCCGAACTCACCCCAGCCGTATACAGACACGTTCTGGGGAAATCCACGTTCTTTGCCCAAATCCACGTTCTCTCCCAAATTCCCCCTCCACTGGGCTTCTGTCTCCCAAAATATACTGTCTGAATCCCGTGAGAACTCAAGGGGAACTCAGGCAGCAGGATACGCCCTATTCCCAGCAGGAATAATCTTAAACCTTAAACCTGGAACCTAAACCGGGAACGCCCTAATCCGCCTTGGTCCTTGAGCAAGGTCACCTACATTCAATGTCACTGCAACATGGGGTACGCTGGCAAGGAAATTGTCATACCTACTTGGCTAATGGCTCCCAGCAGGATCTGTGTTGTCCAAGTGAAAAACCAGCCTCTATCTCAGAGCAAAGCCTGTCCAAGGAAGGGACATCACCTTTGTCCTTGGAAAAACCCACAGAGCACTCCTAAGCACATTCCCACCCTGCTAAATTGTTTATCTACAAATAACAGGAGAGATCTGCTGTGCCAGGTGTCCCTGACTCAGTCAGGCTAGGTGGGGA
Source organism: Marmota marmota marmota (assembly GCF_001458135.2). Classification (NCBI taxonomy): domain Eukaryota; kingdom Metazoa; phylum Chordata; class Mammalia; order Rodentia; family Sciuridae; genus Marmota; species Marmota marmota. The sequence goes on along the minus strand of NW_025999896.1, from coordinate 3,218,899 downwards.
TCCATAGCAGCCCCCTAGCAGCCACCAATCAGCATGAGACAGGGAAATACCTGGGATGCCAGATGACCCTCCCAGTAGTTTATGGTGGTTGATAACATGTTGGGAAACCATGTAGTTCAGCACGTACACCCCTCTTGGCTTAAACCAATCAGTGCAAACGAATACCCCTTTTGTACTGACCAATCACCCCTACCCAACTTGTTCCCACCAGTGAATGTGCTAATCCTGTTTTAGAGTTGTTATTTGATTTTCCCGCGGTGTGTGATGATTTGCTAAAAGAGGCTATGATGTATGTGAAGTCCCTGCCCTCTCCAAAGAATGTATAAAAATGCTGCAAACCCTGGGCTCGGGGCCTCTCTGTGTCACCAGTTGCTGTGTGTGTGCGCGGAGGACCGAGCTAGCTCGCAATAAACACCTCTTTGCTGCTTACATCGATTTTGGGTCTCTGGTGGTCTTTGGAGGTCCCGAATTCGAGCATAACACAAGTCCCAGCTCCATTGTCATGCTCTAGTCACCAGAACTCATTCAGGGCTGGGGATGTAGCTTGATGGTGGAGCCCTTGCCCAATATATTTAAGGCCCTGGGTTTGATCCCCAGCACTGGAAGGGGGAAAAAAAGCTGTATTCATAAAGTCAACTACAAGTATCTAGATAGAAAATTTATTGCTTCACCTAAATGCAATTCCAAGAGTAGTCAGTCTTCAGTCTCACTATGTCCACAGAGTTGTGGTCAGAGCTGGGAGCTAGACTTTCAGAGGATTCCTCTCTCTTTTTCTCTCTCTCTCCTCTAAATCAACTGTACTATCAAGAAGCTTGACTCTTTGTGATTACACAATGACTAGATGTGGTTTACATCCCACATCTTAAAATCCTTATACTAGCAGACTCAAGATAATTCCAGGAGGGGAAAAAAAAAACCTCCAAAACTGACCCTCCTTGGCTCTCATTTCACAATATGGTCACATGCCCATGGCCAGGAGGTGGTAGGAGATTTGTGGAGTTTGATTGGTCACGTCTGAGTCATGGGCCCACCCAGGAACCTTTGGGTAGCACCAGCTCCACCCAGAACCCATGAAGTAAGGAGTATTGTTTCCTACCCCTCCTATTCCCAGAAGAAATGGTGTGGAAAAAAATAACAACAAATGCCTCTTATGAGGGCTTACTAGTATTATGGCTGTGGACCATGTTAAGTCTGTTTCTCTTAAACTTGGGCTGATCATGCCTTCCCATTGGTCACTGGGCAGACACAATTATATGATGCTGGGTGTGGCGGTGCATGCCTGCAATCCCAGCAAGAGGACTGCAAGTTCAAGGTCAGCCTGGGGAATTTAGTGAGACCTTAAATTAAATAAAAAATCAAACAAAAATTTTAAAAAAATTAAAAGGGAGCATCCCTAGGTCCAATTCCCATTACTGGTGGGGGAAAAAAAAAGATCTGATGACTGTCAACCTCCTGTCATAAAGTAAACTATCTAGGAATGCCCCTTGGAATTTCCCTTTCTTCCCAACTCATCAGCATTGGTCTCTGCCCCATGAAAGACACTGCCACTACTGTCAGATTCTGAGATGTAGGACACATCTACTTCTTCACCCACGTTGAACCAGCTGGCACTGAGACCCAGCAGACACCTCTCATTCTTCAACACTGCACTAAGGGTCCAGCTTCTCATAACATAACATCATTTCCTCCCAGCCAGTGACCCGAATTCCATGCAGGGCCTCTCACTACTGACAGGAGGAGGAAGAGACCGTTGCTCAGAGTCGTTGTGCCACAGCCAGGGGCTTCCTGTCTCATGAGTCAGGAAGGAGAGAACTGGGTGTGGCCAGACAAAACATCTGGACCCAAATCAGGACTTGGCTGGGATCCGGACCCAGGGCCACCCATGGCACACGGGTGCCCCGGCCAGGCACATGGCTCATGATGGAGGACTTGACCTTTCAAGAGCAAACTGAGGACATGTGAGTGCCAGGAGTGACTCTGGGTGCAGGAATCATGATGGAGAAACACATATCAAAATTGAAAGTGCCTTCCTCTCAATACACCCTGGATTCATCTCCTCTGCCAGCCCCTCCCACTGAGTGTTCCCAGCTCTCGCCAGCCTCACGTGCTCTCTCCCAACCCTTGTATCACTTCCCATCCAGCCTTTTGTTTATTATCAGCGTTCATTTTCCAGTTTCTCTCCACCACTAAGCTGTCAACTCCATAGAGCTGGCACCCCCTTCCTCCTCTCAGCACCCTCCAACAGAGATGAGACTACCTATGTATATGACCAGGAAAGATAAGTGTTCGTCACAGCTCTTTTATAATAATAAAAATAATTGAAAATAACCTGCTCTTTTATAATAATAAAAATAATTGAAAATAACTTAAAATGCTAAATAACAAAGGACCGCCTAAATACTGAATACACTATGGTATTAATTCCAGTAGTAGCAGCAGCTAAAGCTAACTGGGTATATATTATGTGTTTGGTGCTATTTTAAGAACTTTATATAGATCTTTTTATTTCTCACTACACACCTAGGTTGTACACTCTTATCCTTTTTTTTTTTTTAACTGATGTGGTTCAGAGAGGTTAAGAAATTTGTCAACTTCATACAGCTAGTAAATGATGAGGCCTAAGCTTGCAATCACCGTGCTGCTCTCGGATGACTGTGTACTGGGAAAGATAAACACACACATAGGACTTGGCTACATCAAGATGTATATGTTAATGCACATACTGACAGAAGTTAAATGAATGAAGTCCAAGATAATGTGTACATACTGGTTATGGCCATGCAAAAATGTATGGGTATATCAAAAAAGACCACATTCCCGGGAATAATATAGTTTCTAATCTCTCTGAATCTTTATCTCTCAGTAAAGCTATGTATAATTTTTTTCAGGTTATCTATCTATGAGTTTTTGTCCTGGGGGATCAGCAGACTATTCACTAATTTGATAGATGAATACTTGCTGAGATGTTTGGGAGTGAGACTGGCTCCAGCCCTCTGTTCATTCCCAGGAAATGCATTTGACAGAACTTGTCAGAGCAGAGATGCAGCTCAAGGCTGGCTTTGGGGGAGTGAGATTGGCACTGGGCAATCTAGAGAAATGGAGGAGGACACTTGGGATAGTGGGGATGGGGGAATCCTTGAGAAGGGTGTCACAAAGGGGTTACAGTGTCTTGACCTGGTCAGAAAGCCTCTGTCCCCGGCAAAGGATGGACCACTCTCCACGCTCTGCAATTTTTGCTACCCCCAATTCTTCAAGGGGGTCTTTAAGGAGTGATTGGAGAAACAAAAGCCCTGGTTATTAATGTAGCATTGAGGTGACTCTGGAGGAGCCAGGCAGGAGTCCCCAGAGAGGATGTCTGGAGCAGGAGGCCCAGCAAGGCAGGGTGGGGGGTCAGGTTAGGCAGATGCATATGGCTCCGTCCAGCCCTGAGGGGATTTCCTTCCTTTATCCTCAAGAGCTTCCCAAAAGCATGAGCAGTTTGAAAATCCCCCCAGGACTGGAGCCAGCCCAGAAAATAATGAAGGGAATAGTTGCAATGCCAGGAAGGGGTGGGAAAATGGAGACAGGAGAAGAGGAGAGCTTGGGAGGAAGGAGGGAGTGGTTAGCATTCACACAGGGGCAGCTTGAATTGGGTCAGGGGTGTGGAAATGAGGCTGCCTAAAGACCAGGTGAAGGAATGGTCATATTAGCCTCTAGATGAAGCCTTGGAAATGCATGCAGCTAGCTTCTAATATTCAGGTAGATGCTCCTGGGGAAAAAGGCCATGTACTGCATTGTTCTAGAGTCTTGCTATTCTACATATGGCCCATGGCCCAGCATTGACATCCATGGGGACTTAGAAATGCAGAATCTCACAGGGTATCATGGTACGTGCCCATAATCGCAGGGACTGGGGCATGTTGAGGCAGGAAGATGACTAATTCAACAGCCTGGGCAATTTAGTGAGACCCTGTCTCAAAACAACAAAATAAAAAGACTGGGGATATAATTCTCAATATTGAAGTGCCCCTGAATTCAATTTCTAGTACCAAGAAAAAGAGATAGAAAAAAAAGAGAGAGAAATTCTAAATCTCAGGCCCTTCCCAGACATAATCAATCCCAACAAGCACCTTACCAAGATCCACAGGTGATTTGTGGCCATATTAAACCTGAAAAGCACAGATCTGGAGCATTTCTACTTAAGTTATGGTTAACTTAAGATGGACCAGTGTCCATCTCTGAACTGTTTGATAATGGTCTTCCACAGGATACCTGCAGAAATTGAAAGCATTTGGAAGTTTTTAAATAATTTAACATTGCTGTGACATCCAAGTTGATGGTCAGTGGGTCTATCCCATTAAACAGGAAGCATTTTAGTCTTGCAGAACTGGGCACTAGTCATGCCTGATAGGTCCACGTGGGTTGGGGAGAAAATCTTCACCGCAGAAAATTTGAGAAGCTGTGTTCTGATGAGTGGTTCTCAAATTTTAGCATGTGTCAGCATCCCCCAGAGGGATGGTTAAAAGGCAGACTGCTGAGTCCAACACCCAAAGTTTCTGATTCTCTAATTCTGGGGTGGGAACTGAGAATTTGCTTTTCTAACTAGATCTCAGGTAATGCTGATGTTGTTGGTCCAGGAACCACATGGTGAGAAGCACTACTCTAGAAGACAGGTCCAGACCAGTGGGTAAGAGTTACAGGATTCAGTTTCTCACTTAATATAAAGAAAAAAGTTTTAACAGATAACTATGTTAATTAGATATGTAATTGCTAGCAAAGAAATGGATGAGCCCACCATTTTCAAAATGCTTTAACAATCATCTCCCTTAGACCTTAAAATAGCCCTAAGAGGAAAACTGTTACAATTTCTGTTTTCCACAGGAGGAAACTGACTTACCCAAGGCTGGATGGCAAAGCAGGTTGCCTGGTGGTTCAGAAGGAGCCTTAAGGCCCTCCCTTCAAGTGATACTGAAGGGATATTCACACTGGATACACTGGATACAGTTTGGGTCCATAGTTTCTACGACTTTTTCTACCTTGAAGAACGGGAAGACTCTTTTTCCATAAATTCCATCCTGCTAGTCTCACTGGCACTCATGCCAATCCATCAATTTTATAATGAAATTGTCATTATTGGCTTGTGGAATTTCTGCATAACTCAGCATGTCCCTTGGGACTAATGGATGGTGTTACAAAATCATAAACTGGTGAAAGATCCATTCAAAGCACAAGATAGACCAATGGATTCTAACGTAGCATGGTATGAAAAGGTTAGTGATGTGATTTTAGATTTCATGCTGCAACTAATCTTTAAGAAACTACTAATTTTCAAAATTTGGAGTACAGAGATGGATATCTATAATTATCTGAGGAGTCATTCAAATATTCCTCCTTTTAAGTTTTATTCATCCATAAAGTAAAATGAGAGCTGGGCGCTTTGGTGCACACCTATAACCCCAGCAACTCAGGAGCCTGAGGCAGAAAAATGGCAAGTTCAAAGCCAGCCTCAGCAGCTTAGCAAGATCCTGTCTCAAAAAAATAAAAATAGAAAGGGCTGGGGATGTATCTTAGTGGTTAAGCACCCCTGGAAGGAAGGAAGGAAAGAAGGAAAGAAGAAGGAAGGAAGAAAGATGAAATTGTGCCTTCTGCAGGAAAATGGATGGAACTTGAGACCATTATGTTAAACAAAACAAACCAAACTCAGAAGGTCAAAGGTCATATGTTCTCTCTTAAGTGGAAGCTAGAAAGGAAAAAAGAAAAGAAAGGTGCTGGGTTGGGGGGTCTTTCATGAAAATCAAAGCAAGAGAAGTAGATTGAGGAAAAAAACAGAGGGTGGGAGGAAAAGAGAGAGAGGGAGATCTAGGTAGTGATACGGGCCAAATTACTTTGTGAAATTGTGCACATATAAGAATATGTAAAAAATAAATCCCACCATTATGTACAACTACAATGCACCAATTAAAAAAATGTGGAGATAAAGATATTCCTCCTTTTTCTAACTACATATCTAGGTGAGACCGAATTCTCTTTACATACTTTAGCTAAAACAAACAAAAACAAAACTTATTGCCATGGCAAGGTGCAGGATCACACACCTATTATTCCAGCAGCTCAGGAGGCTGAGGCAGGAGGATCGCACATTCAAAGCCAGCCTCAGTAACTTAGCAAGGCCCTAAAGCAACTTAGCAAGACCCTGTCTCAAAATAAAAAATAAAATATGGCTAAGTGGTTAAGTGCCCATGGATTCATTCCCTGGTACAAAACAAAACAAAACATAACAAAACAAAACAAAAACACTGCAATGGATTTAGAACAGAAATAGTCATGAGAATGAGCTATCTTTTATTAAGTCCGAAAAAAAAGGAGTTTACAAAAATATAAGACAACACCACAGTTCTCACAAGTTATCCTGTAAAACTGTTATTTTTTCATAAAAATATATGACTATGCTAATTATAATGGGTTAGTTGCTATTTTAAATTAAGTATTTTTTAATTTCTCAGTTTTATTTTAAAGTCTGATAATTATTAATATTTAGGACCATCATAAACCAAATTCCTTGGGCTTGATAATTTTTAAGAAAGTAAAAGGGCCCAGAGACCAAAATGTTCGGTTGTTGTTTGGGGTTTTATTGTTGTTGTTGTTGTTGGATTTTGGTTTTGTTTTTGGTTTTTTTGGAGTCAGGGATTGAACCCGGGGACACTTGACCACTGAGCCACACCACACACTTTTTTTTTTTTTTTGAGACAGGGTCTTGCTAAGCTTCTTAGGGCTTCAGTAAGTTGTAGAGTCAGGCTTTGAACTTGAGATCCTCCTGCCTCAGCCTCAGAGCTGTTGGGGGCTTTTGTTTATTTGTTTTTACTGTTGCTTTTTGAGGAACCAGGGATGAAACCCAAGAGCATGCTACTACTAAGCTGCATCTCCAAGCCTTTTCATTTTATTTTGAGGCAGGGTCTCACTAAACTGCTTAGGCTGGCCTCAAACTTGCAATCATCCTCCTGCCTCAGCCTCTGGAGTCTCTGGGATTATAGGCATGCACCATACTGCAGCTCCAAATCTTCTGAGAACTGCTGACACAGGGCTTTAGCTGTGACCAGAGCCTTGGAAAGGAATGCAGATAACTCCTTCCTCTCCTTTCCTGCTCACTGTCCACCATGTGGCAGACTCCACTGGGTACAGAACAGGAAAGAGGAAAAGGAAATCTTCTTTCCTTTCCTTTCCTGGAATAAGCCCGGGGCAGCCTCCCTCCGAGTGCCAGGGGAAGTGTCACACCCAGTTTTCCCAAGCAAAGGGTGGCTGAAGGTACTGAGAATGCCTGGGCCAGTAGGGTGAAGACAGGGACAGAGGAAGGTCCCTGAAGCTAGACAACAAGAACAGCTTGATGTATCCACACCACGATGCAGATCCTGGTCCTAGTCAATGCTCCAATTAACAGCATTGGGGTGAATGTGAATAACATTCACATCACAATAACGCGGCTGCACTGTGTTATCAGGATTGGAGACCTTGGTTTTCTGTATAATCCCCATCTTCTCCCTCCCCACCAACAAAGCAAGCACATATGAGCCTATCCTCTGTGTGTGTGTGTGTGTGTGTGTGTGTGTAGTTGTAGGTGGACACAATGCCTTTATTTTATTTTTATGTGGTCCTGAGGATCGAACCCAGTGCCTCACGCATGCTAGGTGAGTGCTCTACCACTTGAGCCACAAACCCAGCCCTATCCTCTGTATTAATCGGCTTTTTGTTGCAGTGAAACAACAAAATACCTAAGGGGGAAAAACAGATTTTTTTTCAACAAAATACCTAAGGGGGAAAAAATAGATTTACTTTGGCTCCCAGTTTCAGGGTACTGAGTCCATGGTTGGTTGGATCCAAGGCAGAAACAGCATGGTGGAAGGGCATGGAAGGGGAAACCTGAATAGCCATGGAAACCAGGAAGCAGAGAGAGGAGCAAGAGGAGGAGGAAGAGGAGGAGGAGAAGAGGAGGAGAAGGAGGAGGAGGAGGAGGAGGAAGAGGAGGAGGAGGAGGAAGAAGAGGAGGAGGA
>NW_025999896.1:3148144-3210531 GCF_001458135.2 Marmota marmota marmota | reverse complement strand
GAGGAGGAGGAGGAGGAAGAAGAGGAGGAGGAGGAGGAGGAGGAGGAGGAACAGGAGGAGGAGTGGCAGCCAGGGACAAGACACAGTTCCCACGGGCATGCCTCTAGTGATCTACTTCCTTCCTTCACCGGGGCTCCATCTCCTACAGTTTATACTGCCTTCCAATAACCCATTTATTGGACTGATCTGTCGATGAGGTGACAGCCCTCATGATCCAATCACTTCCCTAAAGCTCTACCTCTGAACATTGCCACATTGGGGACCAAACTCTCAACTCAGAAACTTTTGGAGAACATTCCAGATCCAAACCATAACATCTTCTATCACATATCCTACAAGCTGACAAAAACTAGTTAGTTATCCACCCAATTTAACAAAAGAATGGCATAAATGATCATCTGTATTCCTATTTCTCCTAGCATTGCAAAACTCAGAGAAGATAAGCTATGTCTGTGCTCCACTTATTATCATAAATGGCTAGGTGACCTCCTAAGGGGATGCTCCAGGGCTCTGAAATGAGAGTGTGCTGAAGATGGTTGGGAGACTCTCAAGTCCAGATTGCTATTTTTCTTAGCTTTAAATCCTCATGAGAGGGCTGGGGATGTGGCTCAAGCGGTAACGCGCTCGCCTGGCATACGGGCGGCCCAGGTTCGATCCTCAGCACCACATACAAAGATGTTGTGTCCGCCGAAAACTAAAAAATAAATATTAAAAAATTCTCTCTCTCTCTCAAAAAAAAATGTTTAAATCCTCATGAGAGTAAAATAATGAAGAAAGAAAGAATTCCAATCTTAGAAATAAATTTAAACTTTTTTAGAGAGGATATCCCCCAACTCATTTTATGAAGCCAGTACAATTTTGACATCAAAACAAAATTTATAGGTCAATCTCATTCATGAATATGGATGCACAAAAATTTCTTTTAAAAAATGACAAACGGAATCCAGTAATATACAAGAAAGGTACTATCTGTTGAAATAAGTTTGGGATTCTTCCAGTATTTTAAGTAGATGTAACATTAGAAAGTCAATTGATACCAATACATTACATAAAAAGATTAAAGGAAAAAATTCATAGGATCATTTCAATAGATGCAGGAAAAAAGTTTGTTAAAATTCAACAGCCATTCACGATTTTTAAAAATTCTTCCTCTTGAAAGGGACGAAGGGGAAATACTGGGGAACAGTATTGACCAAACTATGTTATTACACAACTGAATGTATGGATATATAACAACAATTCCCACTGTGATAGTAGGAGCAAATGTGACTCCATTTTGTTTTATGACTTCATCCTGTAAAACAACCATGTCAAGTAGAAGAGTCATGACTGGGGCAAGATGTTCTTTTCCTTTTGCTATAGAAACCTTTAAGAACTGGAACTACCTAATGGGGCATTGTTTCTGTAACTGGGGTGACTGGGCTAACTGTGATTGGTTAAGGCTTCCCTCCGCTTGACTGCACTGTCCCGCTTCTGTAACCTGGCTTGCTTGCATTGGCTAGACCCCCTGAACATCCCTTTTGCGGTTTTCAGGCTTATAAGGAGTGCCCTTGCAATTGTTCGGGGCTGATCATGGGAACAGCTTTATGTTCTGGTCAGCTGCCACCGGTGTGCTTCAATAAAGGCTTGATTGAGTGGTCTGGAAGTCAGTTTATGAAACCCTGGAACAAAGCTTTAACTATAACATTTGGGGGCTCGTCCGGGATCCATTTCTTCCCTACCCTCACGCCAAATTTGCCTCCAACGATGGGCCTTTGGACCTCGGCCCCGGAGTAGAGGGGAGCTCCTGAGAGATGTTCCTCAGCCTCACTCCGAGGACGACTCCAATCCATCCTAGGACGCTCTGAAAAGCCTCCTGCAGGCTGTCAGTTCTGGGGAGTCAACTCTTCTCTGGGGGAAAAGGTCAGATTGGATGCAGTCGCTTACACCTTCCCCGGGACAGGACGAGAGATTGTCACTGTCTCCCTGGAGGTCTCCCTGTGAGACCTCATCTGTCTGTATCTGGGGCCACTGGAGGCCTCCCTGGGAGGCCTCATCTGTCTGGGGGCAGGATGAGACGTCGTCTCTGTCCCACTGGAGGCCTCCCTTCGAGGCCTCATCTGTCTGGGGGCAGGACGAGACGTGGTCTCTGCCCCATTAGAGGTTTCCCTGTGCGACCTCAGCGATTGTTGCTTGTCCTGAGTCTGTTCTGCTGTTTGTCATTTCTCCAGTGTCTTCTGCTGTTGGTCATTTGTCCCGTGTCTGTTCGAGGGCTGTTTGTCCTGTTCTTCTATCCGAGTGTTGTGCGCGGGCCCTTTTCTTGTTGTCATAACCACTCTTCTTTCATCAGGACTCCTTCAATCCACCAACATCAGAGACAAGGAAATGCTACAGAGATCTCTACCTGGACTCCTTTAACTTGTTAACAATTTCAGGACTTTGTCTGTTGGTTTGTTTTTGTTTGTTCCCTTTGTGTTCTGTGTTAATTTCTACCTCAGTTTGTTTCTAATGGAAAAAAATGGTTAAAATTGTTTTAACTGTGCTCACTACAGCTTACATTAAAATGTAAAGTGCTGCCAACAGAACTAAAAAATTGTCAAAAGTAAAAGCTAAAGGTAAAAATAAAAAGACATTCTAGAGATTGCCTTTATTTAGGAACTGGGCCAGGTGGCCAACTGGGTAAATCATGTCAGTTCCTATAGAGGACAGATTAAAACTAAAGTGTTTTATAAAATTATTATTCCTATATTGATTGTATAACAAAAAGCATAATTTTGTCTAGAAATTTGACTTTTGTCTCTCAGTATTTACAAGCATGAATAACTCCCAACTATTAAAAAAATGGTCTAAAGATTTTTCAATGTCAGACTAAAAGTTGGTGGCCGCTATCCAAGAAACCAGAAAAACCAGTTTAGAATGGGACCCCAACCTGGGGGACTCTCCCAAGAAGACCAATGAAGCTGCATCTTTGGGAAGTTCCTCCAGGGAAAAATAAGCCCCCTTCGTTTGTCTATGTTCCCTTAACTCTTTTCAGCTTTGATGAACAGGACCACCTCAGGAAAAAGGTCAGAAAACTTTTAAAATTCTATATTTGTTGAACTCATAATTTTGATCCAATATGCCTAGGTTAATATGTTTTTCCGATTACACTCTGCTTTATTCTAAGGCCAATTTACAAGGGTTAACTCTCAATATAATAGGTTTTAAAAAATAAGCTACAAGGCTTTTGTTTGTCTGTTTGCTTTGTGTGGGTGCACCGGTGTACTGTCTGTCTACGTGTATTGCCATGTCTAAATATATTTGGTACAAATGAGCTCATAAATTAAAATTTTAAAAAATAGATCCAAATACTTTTGGTTAATATAATTTAAAAGGTTCAATTTAAATTGGGGAAATAGATAAAAGTACAAATATCTTTAAAGTTACTAATACACAGCTTTGTTTCTAGATGGTTAAACAGCTGTTAAAGTGTTAATGTCTATAATGTGTCTGATATCCATTGTCTCTAGGATTTTTATTCAACAACAACAACAAAAAAAATTACTAATACTATTCAATACACTTGTGTGATACCTTGTTTTTAAAAAATATATGTAAATTACATCTAAACGTATATAAAATTAATCATAGACATGTTTGTTAGAGACATCTAATTGGTACAAAGTTAAAATGCTGACTGTTAAATATAATATCAAGTACTCTTAACTCCTTAAATTCCATAAGGTAAAATACTTAAACAATGTTGGTGTTTTCATAAGTTGGTAAACTAAAAAAGAAATTTGAAATTATTTTGTGTTATTATAAAAACAAGGTTACTCTAAATTACAAAGTCCCAATGGTATAATTCTACATACAAGAAGTCAAGAAGTTTCAACTGTATTTTAATTAAAGTACTATAAATAACAAATATTTCATCTTATTAAAATAGATCAATTTATCTAAATTCAAAAATTTATAAGGGTTATTTCAAGATACAAACAAAAAAAAGGATCAATAAGTTAAAAAATACTAAAAAGTTCTAGATATAAAAATATATTTAATACAAAACGTTTCCAGGTTAAAAGTCTTTATGTGGTAAAGTGTAATTTAATACATTTAAGTAAACAACGAAAGGGTCTAATTAAGTAATATAAAGGTCTATAAATAAAAGACAAATATTAAAAGGTTTATATGTAACTAAGTTGGTTATATATGTAACACAATAGTTAAAACTATTCAAGGTTGTTCCCTAAGGACTGAAATATTTATATGTTAAATTGACAAAAACTTCTAAAAAAATTAATTACATTATGTCTGTTAAGTTTTATCCCCTAGAACAAGTAATCTTGGAGAAACTAAGGATTTTACATCTGTGGCTAAACAGCAACTGTTATTTTTAAGTATTGTCCTACATTACAAAGTCTAGATTTTACTTTAAAAGCTACCCTTGGTTAATATAAAAACATCAATAAAAGTGTGGTACATTACTCTTCTTTATGGATTAAATGTGTTCATATCTTTCAGGTAAACAAGTCTTTAAGGTAAAAGGTTTAAAGGAACATTTTATCAAGCTGGTATTCTCCAAACTAAAATTATCTGTAATGGTAATTTAAACTTACAAAGATAATAAATTTTATTGGAAATTTATTTATATTATTTAATGTTTTGTAACCAAATCTTATGTTACCTTTTACACTAAATTTAAAAAAGTAATGAGAGCCTAATCTACTGAAAGGTTAAATATTATAAAACATTTTGCCACTTTTCCACATAAAAAATGTTAAGGGCTCTCAGCTTTTCCTTAATTAATGTTTCAGATGTATGTCATATTGTACTAGCTAACATTCATACAGAGTCAGGAAACAATATATGTAAACTTTATAAAATGAGATCTTAAAAGAGAGACAAAGATCAGCTTTAGAACTAAAACACTTTGCCTAAGGTTTGTAAAGAGCCCCACCTTACCTGAGATAAGGCTCTGCCTCCCACCGTACAGTATGTCAAAATAACTTCGAAGTAGGCCAGATTTCAGTTAATTTAAAGTTATATTCAAAGATTAATTTTATTGAAAAGGTTACTGTGATCTCAAATAGGAAATATAATGTGTAACTTGGCCAAAGTTCAAAATTATATACAAGCTAAATATGTTTTTACTATTGTTAATTTCACTTTGTATTTTCATTATAACTAAAAACAAGTGACTGCTACACTCAGAGCAACCAAGAGACCTTTACTGTGACAGTGTCTGATTAATGAGAGAGAGAGAGAGAGAGAGGAAGGAAATTGCAAAAGAGAGAGAGAGAGAGAGAGAGAGAGAGAGAGAGAGAGGAAAGTGAGAGAAAAAGGAGAGAGCAAGAGAGGAGGACCTGGCAAGAGAGAGTTTTTATAGCCAAAATCTAATGGGGTCTCTAGGTCTGCAAGCTGCCTTGTTGGCGTACAGTGATTGGATCACAGTAGATGCTAAGGTGTCATCTTCTGCCTTCAGGCAGATCTTCAGCATTACATAAATTAATAAATAAAATAAGGATATTGTGTTATGTAAAAATTAACTGTAAAGTTATAAAGATTAAAGTTAAAGCCCAACATTCTTACTTTCAAACTGGTAAAACTGACTTGCTGGATGTTTAAGACCAAATTTAAATATTAAAGTTAAAATAAAGGGGCAAAAAAACCCCCCAATATTTGGCTCTTGCCCTCTAAGTCAGCCTAAACTCAGGACAGGGGGAAAAGCTTTGCAACTCTGGGCCACATAACCTCCCGATAAGGGAGATTAATGAGACCCCTGGAGAACAGAAAGCCAATGAGTGTACATGCTGCAAAAGAGGAGGGTCATTTAAAAAGGAGACATGCCTGATACTTCCAAGGGAAGCCATCTGGTCAACAAGACCTTGACCCATCCTAATGCAGATGACACTAACAGAGCTAAAATACTGCTCACAAGTTCCCCAAAAATGTCCTCCAAGGAAACTCAGCTGACTCTTACCAATAGATAGAAACAAGGTCAGTTTGACCAGCTTGGTCTTAGGCACCTAGCAAAAACAGTTAAAAACAAAAGCACAGCCATTCTTGGACATTTAAAAAGAAACAACAGTTATTTTAATGTAACTTAAAATGTACACTTAGTGTTAGCATCCCCAAAAATAAGTAAGACTGGAGGCAACAAAAGAAAAATTCTTAGGCAAAAATGCCTGATAACTATCCATAAAAAAAACTGCCAGAAGTTTTTAGTCAGTTCAAGGCCTACAGATCTTCCTAACTTCCTACACAGGTAGATGTAATCAATGTTTATTAATATAATTATGTAGCCTTAAGTAACAAAAGGATCTTTACTGAACACAGTGGTCATGCCAAAAAGGTATTTTTACAAAAATCAGATGACATTAACTAATTTAACTAAACATTGTGTCTACATTCCTGATAATTCTGACAATGTTAAAGATTTATGTTCCCTAAAAAAGTGCCTTATTAGCCTTTGTTAGGCCTTGTTATGGGGACATTTTCTCAGGTCTTCTGCCTCCTGGTAAACAATTATTAATTTCTGTCATTTTCATGATATTCACGGACAGGTTCCAGATGCTACAACTGCTATTTGTATTAATCTTATTTTAGCACTCATGTCTTTTTGTTTCTCTCATAGAAGTGCCCACCCCAGGTGAATTTACATCCTGTTCTTCTTGAGCCAGATTTTTACCATGGACTCCTTGACCCACTCAGTTTCTAAAAAGTGACTCCAAACTGCTTGCCCACTGCACATCGCCCCCCCTTTCAGCTGGAAGTAGCAAGAATGGTCATCGCCCTTTTCCCTTAAGGCAGTTGGAGGTCCCTAATATTAGAGGAAAAATTACGGTCAATATAGATGTTCACCAATATGTCTAGCTCAGAAAGATGTACCTGGGAAACTGCTCCCAAGATCACCCTGGGTGATCTCCCAGAAAGAGACACTTGCTTCCACAACCCAACTTATAAGTGGGACAACTCCCCGTTCACCAAAAATTGTGCTTCCCAGGTCCCACTTTGAACTCCTTGCCTATATCTCCAAACTGTCAAAACTCTGAACTACGTAACCTACTATTTTGATGGATTAAAAGGAAAAGAACACCTGGACTTATTAAAAGGCCAGGGCCCACTGATTTACCAACATAGACTGGCTGCCCCCATTTTAGTTCCCCTCCTGGCTGGTTTGGGAAGTCTCTCAGCCGTCAAATAGATATAGATTTAGGAAAACTAGAAAGGTCAATCTCCAAAGTAAAAGTTTCACTAGACTCTCTGACAGAAATAGTCTTACAAAACAGATGAGGTCTAGATGGTCTCTTTCTGAAAAAAGGAGGACTTTGTATGGCTCCAGGAGAAACTTGTTTCTCTGCAAACCATTCTGGGATAATAAAGAACAGTTTGGCGCTTGTGAGAAACAGGTTAAAAGAAAGAGATGAAGCACTAGAAACTTCAGGCAAGTGGTTCCAAAACCTATTCTCATGGTCCCCTTGGTTGGCTACCATCATTTCAGCCATAGTTGGGCCCCTGGTCCTTCTCCTGATTGGTATTACTGTAGGACCCTGCCTCTTACAAAAGAATGTAGGTGAGGTCAGACTTATGGTCTGGTGAGCCCAGTATAGTCCCTTAGACACAGAAGGATGGAAAAAACTGAGGCCTATTGATGTGCAAGATTGACATCAAATCTACTAAAACCAGTGGGGAATGTGATAGTAGGAGCAAATGTGACTCCATTTTGTTTTATGACTTCATCCTGTAAAACAACCATGTCAAGTAGAAGAGTCATGACTGGGGCAAGATGTTCTTTTCCTTTTGCTATAGAAACATTTAAGAACTGGAACTACCTAATGGGGCATTGCTTCTGTAACTAGGGTAATGGGGCTCTGTTTCTGTAACTGGGGTGACTGGGCTAACTGTGATTGGTTAGGCTTCCCTCTGCTTGACTGCACTGTCCCGCTTCTGTAACCTGGCTTGCTTGCATTGGCTAGACCCCCTGAACATCCCTTTTGCAGTTTTCAGGCTTATAAGGAGTGCCCTTGCAATTGTTCGGGGCTGATCATGGGAACAGCTTTATGTTCTGGTCAGCCGCCACCGGTGTGCTTCAATAAAGGCTTGATTGAGTGGTCTGGAAGTCAGTTTATGAAACCCTGGGACAAAGCTTTAACTATAACACCACTACTATGTATATAAGGCATCAATAAAAATATGGAAAGATGTTTTCTTTTATACTGAGAATAAAAATTAACTTCATGATTAGATAAAAACCTTTACCAAAGTCTTACAAAAGCATAAAATTCCATAAATGGAAACTTTTAATTTGAGATGGAATAAGACATAGATGCCAACTACCATCATCTCTATTTATCAAGGTACCGGAAGTCCTGCTTAATACCACAGGAAAAAGAAATGAAGAACGAATCTGTATCTACTGAACCTATTCCACATGCAACAATTGACTCAAAAAGGATCAAAGACCCAAATATAATAACTGAAACTACAGAACTCTTAGAAGAAACACATAGGGGGAAAACTTTATGACATTGGATTAGGCAATGATTTCTTGGATAAGATAGCAAAAAACCCAGGCAGTCAAAGTAAAAATAGATAGATTAGACTATATAAAAATAAAAACTTCTGAGCGTCAAAAGTTACAATATAGTGAAAAAGAAACTTTACAGAATTGGAGATGATATTTTAGGAAATGTATCTGATATGGGATTAATACTCAGAATATATAAAGAACTCGTACAACTTAACAACAATCTGGTTAAAAAGTGGGCAAAGGACCTGAATAGACATTTCTCCAAAGAAATATATGAATGCCAACAAGCACATGAAAGATGGTCAACATCATAGGGAAATGCAAATCAAAACCACAGTGAGAAGTTGGATGTGGTCTCACACACACCTGTTGTCCCAGCTACTCAGAAGACTGAAGCAGGAGAACCATCTGAGCCCAGGAGTTTGAGCTCAGCGTCAAACTGGGCAACACAGCATTCCTTGTTAAAAGAAATTTTAAGGGGCTGGGATTGTGGCTCAGTGGTAGAGCACCTGGCTAGCACATGTGAGGCACTGGGTTCAATCCTCAGTACCACATAAAAATTAACAAATAAAATAAAGATATTATGTCCATCTATAACTTTAAAAAAGAGTTTATAAAAAAGGAAATTTTATGTTGAATTTGTTTAAAAAAATCAGAAAATAACAAGTGTTGGCAAGGGTGTGAAAAAAAATGAAATTTTTTACATTGCTAGAAATATAAAATGGTATAGCTGCTATGGAAAATATTATGGCATTTCCTAAAAAAGAAAAATGAAAATAAAACACCATATGATCCAGCAATTTCACTTCTGGGTTTATACCCCAAACAATTGACAACAGGGTCTCAAAGAGATAGGTGTACACTCATATTCTCAGCAACATTATTCACAATAACCAAGAGGTTAAAAACAGCCAGGGTCCTTCAAGGAATGAATGCATAAGCAAATGTGGTATCTTTATTCAATGGAATATCATTCAGCCTTAATAACATGGGTGATCCTTAAGCACATTATGCCAAGTGACATAAATAAGCCAGTGGGGACCCAAACTCTGTGTGTTTCCACTACTATACCTTATCCCACATGCAACAATTGACTCAAAAAGGGTCAAAGACCCAAATATAATACCTGAAACTATAAAAAAAAAACAAAAACTAGAATGGTGGTTGCCAGGGGCTGGAGGAAAGAGGAAATGAGGAGTTAGTATCTAAAGCTTACAGAGATTCCATTTTACAAGACTCAGCAAGTTCTGGAGAAGGATGGTGGTGATGCTGCACAAGAATGCAAAGTCTGGGGCTGGGGTTGTGCCTCAGCGATAGAGCAATCACCAAGCACGTGCGAGATCCTGGGTTCAATCCTCAGCACCACCTAAAAATAAAAATAAATAAATAAAATAAAGGTATTGTGACCAACTACACCTAAAGAATATTTTTAAAAAAAGAAGAATGCAAAGGTACTTCATGCTGAGCTGTATATTTTAAATTGGTTAAGATGGAAAATTTTATGTTGTGTGTATTTTATCATAATTTAAAAAAAAAATAATTTCAGCTATGGAATAGAATACTCGTATTATAAAACTCTGTTGTGCTAAAACTCATCATCAGGAGATGGAGTAGAGGAAGGGAGAGAGAGATGAAGGATAGGTGTGCGACACTGACTTTCTCATCTTACATAATGGAAAGTCAATGGCTAACGATCAAAGTTGGAAAACACAAACCATAGAGGGTGGGGGTAATTTTTAGAGTTGTAAAATGGGACCAAATCACATAACTGAGAAAAAAAAAAAGGTGAAAAAAGTATATAAGCTTAATTGTTCCTTGCTGATAAGGAACAGTCATTTCCATATCATCTAAATTTGATACATCAAGAAATACAAATAGTAAACATATGGCTGTGTTGATGGCTATAAAAGAAACTCTTGAGGGGCTGGGGTCGTGTGGCTCAGTGGTAGAGGGCTTCCTACCATGTGTGAGGCACTGGGTTCGATCCTCAGCACCACATAAAAATAAATATAGGTATTGTGTTCATCTACAACTAGGAAAATATTTTTTTTTATTTTTTTTTTAATTTTTATTGTTGGTTGTTCAAAACATTACATAGTTCTTGATATATCATATTTCACACTTTGATTCAAGTGGGTTATGAACTCCCATTTTTACCCCGTATACAGATTGCAGAATCACATCGGTTACACATCCATTGATTTACATATTGCCATACTAGTGTCTGTTGTATTCTGCTATCTTTCCTATCCTCTACTATCCCCCCTCCCCTCCCCTCCCCTCCCCTCTTCTCTCTCTACCCCCTCTACTGTCATTCATTTCTCCCCCTTGTATTATTTTTCCCTTTCCCCTCACTTCCTCTTGTATGTAATTTTGTATAACCCTGAGGGTCTCCTTCCATTTCCATGCAATTTCCCTTCTCTCTCCCTTTCCCTCCCACCTCTCATCCCTGTTTAATGTTAATCTTCTTCTCATGCTCTTCGTCCCTACTCTGTTCTTAGTTACTCTCCTTATATCAAAGAAGACATTTGGCATTTGTTTTTTAGGGATTGGCTAGCTTCACTTAGCATAATCTGCTCTAATGCCATCCATTTCCCTGTAAATTCTATGATTTTGTCATTTTTTAATGCAGAGTAATACTCCATTGTGTATAAATGCCACATTTTTTTTATCCATTCGTCTATTGAAGGGCATCTAGGTTGGTTCCACAGTCTTGCTATTGTGAATTGTGCTGCTATGAACATCGATGTAGCAGTGTCCCTGTAGCATGCTCTTTTTAGGTCTTTAGGGAATAGACCGAGAAGGGGAATAGCTGGGTCAAATGGTGGTTCCATTCCCAGCTTTCCAAGAAATCTCCATACTGCTTTCCAAATTGGCTGCACCAATTTGCAGTCCCACCAGCAATGTACAAGTGTACCCTTTTCCCCACATCCTCGCCAGCACTTGTTGTTGTTTGACTTCAGAATGGCTGCCAATCTTACTGGAGTGAGATGGTATCTTAGGGTGGTTTTGATTTGCATTTCTCTGACTGCTAGAGATGGTAAGCATTTTTTCATGTACTTGTTGATTGATTGTATGTCCTCCTCTGAGAAGTGTCTGCTCAGGTCCTTGGCCCATTTGTTGATTGGGTTGTTTGTTATCTTATTGTCTAGAAACAATAAGAGAGGTAAATAGGGAGCCTACATCCTGGGAACAAATCTTTAGTCCTCACACTTCAGATAGAGCCCTAATATCCAGAGTATACAAGGAAAATATTTTTAAAGAAAGAAAGAAATCCAGAAAATATTTTTCCACAATGGGAGAATAGAGTCTCAGCTTCAGGATGGGAACAAGCTATCACAGGATGCCGTGCCTGTCCCCACCCTATCATCCCTTTTGCCCTACCCTACGTTTCAGTAATGCTCTCTCCCTGCCAGCCACTCAATAGCTCTTTCAGATCCTATGAATTGTTGCTGTCTCTGCAAATTCCCTTCCAGTCTCCTTCCTGCTCCCTGACCCCCTCAGTCCTGGACCTCACCTCACTATTGATAGCTAAGTGCACTTCCCAGCCACTAAACCACTCTCCAGAGCTAGGGCTGTGTGCCGTGGGGTGCAAGTACTCAGAGTCTCAACCTCACAATCCTTTATGATTTGGATGGAAGAGCCACGTAAGGTAATTGTAGAAATTTGTGTGTCCAGTTCTACGGGGGGAAAAAAAATCTGAAAATAACTGATCCACAGTGGCTACGGAGCCCTTTGTGTGGCTGGATTATAGATTAATTTTTTTTCTGTATCGTCTCAGAGGGGAGGGGAGGGAAAGCCGAAGGTACTGGGGAATGAGATGGATCAAATGATGTACATACACAGACACGGCTTAATGAATCCCACTATCATGTATGATTATAATGTACCAATAAAATAATTTAATTTTTTTTTTAAATACTCATTTAATTTCCTTACCTCTGAATGAAGTGTTTTTTCACTTTGGGGTGTCAGGGTCATCTTTGTGAATCCAATGAAAGCTGTAGACACTTTCCCCATAAGCATTTAGACACCCAAGCAAACACATAATACATAACATTTTGCAGGTGAATATTTTAGGGTAAAAAGATGAACAAATAGAATGAACAAATGAACGAAGCCAAAACAATAGCATTCCCTCGGATGCCTCCAGCGTCACTCGACATCTGTAGGCGGCAGAAGGCAAGGCCAAGGGATACCAACAAGAACAGTGCCAAGGTCTATAATGGAATCCCTCCTGCCCTGGTCCCCAGAGGGCTCTGGCTGCCAACACGCTCCGGAGAGGAGTTGGACACTCCCTTGGCTCACCTGCTCTGTAAATGTTATTTCTCCTGAGCTGGACCCATGAGAACCACTGGGATCAAATAGGGCCTTGATTCAGGCTCAAATTAGTCCTAGACATTCAGCAAGCTCAGGCAGGACCAAGAAGGTGGCGGATGGGGCAAAGGGAACGGGGATAATAATCAGAGAAAAACTTCCTAGTGTATTTTGAATTCTTATCCAGTGCCAAGAACAAAATGGGAATTCCCAGAATATTTCCTTTTGTTTTTTCCTCTTTAGTGCCCTTCCCAAAACCCCTGGCATCTAACAAAAGCTGCCAAAATTCTGTTTTCGAACGTTAATTCAAATCACTTCCGCAAACTTGCCTTCCCCAGGAAGAGCTGATGGAGAAACTCAGCAGTGAGCAGAGAAAGAGCAGACCGGAAGGGGAGGGAGGCTGCCCTGGCTGAGCGGAATCTGGATAGAAGGGAAGCTTGTCATGGTGGCAGGGACTCAGCTAAAGTTCCAATGTCCCCAAGGTAAAGAACAGATTTGATGTCTGGCGTGGTGGCACATACCTGTAATCCCAGCTGTTTAGAAGGCTGGGGCAGGAAGATAGCAAGTTCAAGGCTAGCCTGGGCAATTTAATGGGACCCTTACTTGGAGTAAAAAATCCTGGGGATGCTGGGGATGTCACTCAGTAGAGTCCCTGGGTTCAACCCCTAGTATCAAAAAAAAAAAAAAAAAAAAAAAAAAAACAAATAAAAAGATTGTTCAAAGCCATACTACAGAAAGGGCCTGAATTTGTTGGATTTGACCCTGAAGATGAGACTCCACAGCACTTCGTTATATGGCTTCTTTAATAGCAGGGGTGGCAAAGTGGCAAGGAAGGCAGATTATCCTAGCCTGGTGTCCTCTGGAGCCCTCCCAGAGAGCCCCAGGCTACCTGTGTTTCTTCAGCCAGACCTTAGACCTCCCAGCAGCCTTTGCAGTCAGAAGGGGCTCCCTCAGGTAGTTGGATCCAGAGAGCACCTCTTTTACCCAGAGGCCCTCGGGGCAGGCTCTTGAGATTGTAGTTAGTTAGTCCCCATTTCCCCCGCAATACATTCACACCTCTGTCCTGTTGGCCTCCGGGACCCCAGAGCATGAGCTTCATGTCCAGCAGCTGATCTGGTGGGTTAGGCTTGTTCACATAAAGTCAGGCTCGGACTTCCCAGGCTCCCTACCCCCAGGTCCAGCTCCCACCTGGAGGTCCCCATGGGGGCAGCTCCATCCCCTCCTCTCAGGCAGGAGCAAGGTTCAGAACAACAATGGACCATCGGACCCGGACCCGTCCATCTGCATTTGGGGTAAGATTGCCCCTCCCCCAGCCCCTTCAACTTACACACACACACACACACACACACTCCTTATTTCCTGTGCACCACAATGGCTCTCCTTATCTGACAGAAGAACAAAGCCTTTTTAAGCCTTAGCCTGTACAATCATGGCCAGTTATTTCCAGGCACTTGTAGGAATTGCTTTCATTACCAGGGGCTCCTCTCTCTGCCCCGACAATGTCACAAAGCTTTTCAGCAGCCACTCTCCTCTCTCCCCTGCAGCTTGGACCAGTGCACCTCAGACCCCTGTTGCTCTTGCTGCTTTGCTCTCCTCTTTGGTCCTTCCTTTCATGGCAAAGATTGATCTCTGCCCAGCAGGCTGGATGCAGTTTCCCAGTCTGGGGCTTTCATCTGCCGCCTGCCTCGTCCAGTGGTATTTTAATAGTAGCATTCTGGGGGAGGATCCTTCCCCTGCACACTCCTCAGACATGGACACTACCTTTCGATCCCATCAGGCCTGCCCAATTTCTAGAAATATCAGCCCATCGATCTGTTTACTTCCTTGGTGACTTTACCCTCTGCCATGGTTTAACCCTCAAAGATTCATGTACTGGAAGCTTGGTCCCCACTATGGTGGTATTGAGTTGGAGGGGCAGGGCGATTTTAAGAGATGTAACTAGGTCCTGAAGAGGGATTAACGTTTTTCCACCATTAGGAGTGAATTAGGTCTCCTGTGTGTGTGTGTGTGTGTGTGTGTGTGTGTGTGTAGGGGGTGTTGTTGTTTTTGTTTTGTTTTGTTTGCGTGTTCTTAAGGGACAGAGGTCGTTATTGTAAAAGCAGGTTGTCATCCAGTGAGTTGGTTCTCTGGCTCTCCCCCTTGCAAGTGTCCCTCTCCCACACACCTGCTTCGCAGCCATGTTGTGACACAGCCCAGGCCTGCTACAGTTTGGACCTGGGAGTCTGCCCCAAGGCCGTGTTGAAGGATTGCTCCCCACTCCATGGCTCTATTGGGAGGTGGTAGAACCTAACTGTTAGAGGTGGGGCCCAGTGAGAGGCGATCAGGTTAGGGGTGGGGGCAGGCCTTTGAAGGGGTTATTGGGACCCTGGACCCTTCCTCTTTCTCTACTCACTTCCCAGCCGGCACCGTGAGGTGAACAGTCCCCCTCTGCTTCCTGAAGCAGCTTGATGTACTGTGTCACCATGGGGCCAAGCGACCATGGACTGAAATCTTTGAAACCATGAGCCAAAATCAACCTTTTCCCTTAAGTTCACTATTTCAGGTATTTTTGTCACAGTAACAACAACAACAAAAAGCAGATGAACACAAGGTCTTTTTCAGACACTGGCACCAGGATCTCTGGACTTTCCAGAAACCAGGATTATCAGTCAAATACACCTCTTTCTCTTTCTAACTTACCAGTCTATGGTATTATGTTATTAGCCATAGAAAATGGACTAAGGATTAAGTCGAATCCTTGGAATTAGACTGTCAACTCCATGAGAGCAAGTGTCTTCCACCCCATGTTCAATATTCTATTACTTAACTCTGAGACAGTGCCAAGCTCCTAGTAGCAGCTCAATTAATAATTGCAGAATGTATTAAGTACTTGCCTGTGGGGTCGTCAGGAGCACCTCAGGGTTATTGGGAAAAATAAACAAGTCATGTTTATGTGTGAGGCACCTAGAACGTGTCTGGAACGAAGTGAGTTGTCAGCACACATTAGCTATGGTTGTCTGTAGAGGGTTCAACCCCGTGTGTACTGGGGCAAGAAGATAGAAGGGTGTAACCCCAACATGTATGGCAGCCGGACAAGCTGCTATGGAGTGGCAAGATGAGGGACGCAGGATCCCTGGGACCAAAGCATCCCTTCCTGGGAAAATTGGGGAAAGCCAAGCGGCATCTTTTTTTAAATATATTTTTGGTTGTTGATGGACTTTTATTTTGTTCATTTGTTTCTGAGCGATGCCAAGAATAGAACCCAGTGCCTCACACATGCTAGGCCAGCGCCCCAGCCCCCAAGCTCCAACTTGAGGGTTCAGTAGGAGCTAATCAGTGGAGAATGGGGGGGAGAGGTCTTCAGGCCTGTGACAGAAGTTCAGAAAGGAAGGCTGGGGTAAGGCTAGGAAGGAAATTTTAGATCCGACTGTTCCAGACTAAGTGCATTACACTTAGTGTATGATTAAAATAAACTTAAGTCTCCACGTGGGCTATTTGGGACTGTTTCTCAAAATTTCCCTAAATTAGATTCTCCCTCTCCTGGACTAATCTCAAGGTCCAAGAGAATTTTCCTCTTGTTAAGACCACGACTGGAAGTTCAAGTGAGAAATCACTTTTCCCAAGCCAGTTCTCCAAAACTGGTGCTTTTTCTCAACTCTTTTTAAGGTATGTATTGACATGATATTAGACCTTGGACGAAGAAGAATGAAGTTCACAATCAAAGAAAGGTGACCAGATCATAAGCTTCATGGCTTTGTTTTCTGTTGGTTTTTTTCAATATTTATTTTTTAGTTGTAGTTGGACACAATACCTTTCTTCCATTCATTCATTTTTATGTGGTGTTGAGGATCGAACCCAGGGCCCCCGCACCTGCTAGGAGAGTGCTTTCCCGCTGAGCCACAACCTCAGCCCAGCCTCATGGTTTTTAATTCACCAAACCTTCTAACTAACAACAACCCCTTGAGACAAAGCCTCAGTATTTCACTCATTCAACAAATTCCATTGTTTTCAGTACGGGGGATGGAACCCCCGTGTGTTCTATCATTGAGCTGCACCCCAGCCCTTTTTATTTTTATATTTTGAGACAGTCTCACTAAATTGCCCAGCCTGGCCTTGAACTTAAATCCACCTGCTTCATCCTGCAGAGTAGCTGGAATTACAGGCATGTGCCACTGCACACCGTCATTCAACAAATATTTAACAAACTCCTACTGTGTGCTAGGTACCAATTAGGGCTTTGAGAATTAAACACTGAACAAAACAGCCAAAAATCCATACCCCAATGGCTTTTATTCCAGAATCATTCATTCTTTCTTTCTCTTTCTTTCTTTTTTTCTTCCTTTCTTTCCTTTTTCAGTACTAATTTTTAAGTTGCTATTTGTATAGGTAAATGTGGGGTTTTGCTAAAACAATATCCTGAATTTCCTATAAGGGAACTGAATGCATTAAAACTCAAGGCAAAGGCTGAGGGTATAGCTCAGTGGAAGAGTACTTGCATAGCATATGTGAGACCCTGGGTTCCATCCCCAGCAATGCCCCCCCCATTCCCCCAAACAACAAAAACAACAACAAACTCAAGCCAAAAGGCATTTCGGTGTTTAGAAGAACTCAAGTAGGAAAATCCTTTTGTCAACACATTCCCTGATTGCTGGCTCCTCATACTTTTCCTTCTAGTCAAGATCAGCCTCAAAAATCCATGTTCCCACTGTCTTATCCCTTTTACCAGCCCCCTTTAGTGAGGCACCGGAAGACCATACCCATTAGAAATGTCTTCAGCCACAAGTATCAAAGAACTCAGCAACAAAGATGGAAACGATATGGACGTTTATAGAGGTGGTCTCAGTGTTCGTCTGGAAGCTTAAGGGTCACATTCTGGCTGTTGGTACTTTTCTGTTGTTTCACCCTGGGTCTGTTGGCTTTCCTTCCTCAGGCTTGTAGCATCACGGTCCCAAGATGGCGGCCACAGTCCAAGATATCACTTCTGCCTCCAAGATGAGAAATAGGAGGGAAAGGTAACCTGTTAGCTTGTCTCACAGTGATCACATAAGGAAGAAAAGAAGCTCCAAATAGACTTCCACATCTTTTCATTGACCCCATTCAGGTCACATGACTATACAACAGTGCAAGGGAGATGGAGAAATTTTGCCATTTGGATTTCCAGCTGGAGCAGTAAGAGAATATGGAGGCCAGCAATGCCTTGTGAAATGTCTTCCAGAAAAACTTTCACAGAGAAACCAAAACACATCAGGCTGATGGTTGCTCAAGCCATGAAGCCATTTTAGGCTAGGAAATACCAAAAAAGAAAAAAAAAAAAAAAAAGAGAGAGAGAGAAAAGCTGAGAAGCAAATTATATTTCAGACCGAGTCTAAACATTGTGAGTTAGACCAAAATGAGGTCCAGCTGGGAAAATCCTAGGTTGGAAACAACACTCCTGTCCCCACTTTAGGAAGGACCTTTATGTTCGGATGTGAGGCTCTGGGGCTGTGGGGTCTACAGCTCAGCCAAACACTCAATATCAGGAACCCAGAGAACAGGTAACACTGTGGAATAAGCAGAAATGGAGGGTATTGGATTAATAATGTAGCCTCCTCTGTTGTCAGGGATTACGTCTAGAGGAAGAGAAATTCCCACCTCACATTGATCACATAAGACCATCAACCTAGAACCTAAATTTGTCAGGAAGAAGAATAGGGCTAAAGAGTAAAGTTCACTTTCCCATGAACTCTGTCCATCTCCCTAACCAGCTGCAGTGCACCCTCCTACTCCAGTTACATAAACACTTACCACCACCATTATTATGAGTCCAAGTGTCTCATTCATGCCAACTCATGGGGCTTTGGGCTCTCCCACATAGGAAGTCAGAAAGTGACAATCTAGTCAAAACAGAAATTTGGAATCAAACAATGAAAAGAAAAAAAAAAGAAAACCCCAAACAAAGTTTTGTGTGTTCCTGCACATGTGTTTGTGAGAAAACACACCCACACATAATATCCAAAGGCCACACTGGCCTGATTATACCCTAAGCCCAGGCCTTTCCTTGTAGCTTTGACCACAGTCAGATGTTTTACTTCAACAAATAATTTTGGATTCCCACAATGCCTGTATTTCATCTGGGCAAGTTAAATCAAGTTGTTCTGTGTAGAGATTACAAACCATCATCATGCTGCTAGTTGTGTTTGAAAGTAATCTTGGTAAAATGAGCCTTGGTCTCTGCAGCCTGTGGATTTATTCCTCTATTCATGCACCCACCCACCTACCCACCTACCTACACCCCTTTTTTCTTTCTATCCACCCAGCTGCCAGTTGTCCATTCACCCATGCATTCAGCTACCCATCCATCAAGCCATTCATCTACCCATGCACACACACCCATTCCTTTCCTGGGGCTTCCCTACTCTTTTTCTTCCGAGTTATGAACATCTACACTGCTAAGCCTTCACTTCTCAATGCCTTTTTTCTGCAGATCCTCAAAATTCAGGATCTCTTTCGGAAGTTCTTCTGTGGATCTCCATTGAGAGACTGCAGTGTTATTTTCTGCCTTAATTCTTATGTTACTTATGTTTTCCATCCCTCTCCTATAATATAATAAATTGTTGCCTTCTGCATCTCTTCCCTATTACATTGTATTGCTCGTCTCTTGTGATTGAAATATTCTGCATTATTTCTTATCTCCTCAAGTAAATTGTAAACTCTATGGGAAGAGTGTGGTTTTCCCTTCTTTTGCAAACTTGCTCCACCATTGGTGGCTAGCCTAAGAGTATGCAAATGGTATGCAAATACATACAGCCATTGGATGCACAGTGTGTTCATCTATGACGTGCGGATAATACGGGTGTAATAGGAATATTGTGAGTATTATTTTCACAAAAATAAATGACAATTGATAACCTTATGCTATCTTCAATCTGAATGAACAAGGATATCATCAATAACCATCTCGCCAGTACTTAGTGCCTGTACAAGATACCAGAACTACCAAAGTGGATGGGAAAAAAAGGTCCCTGTCTTTAAGGAGCTCATGTTGTAGCAAAGAGTTCTATGTAGAAGCGTCTGTGCCTGTGATTGGACATGAGTCTGCAGAAAACACCAGAACACAGACACAAGTGCTCAGAGACACTCAAGGGATTCGTTAATTCTGCCTGGAGGGTTTAGGAAATAGTTCTCCAAAAGATTGTCACTTGAGTGAATAGAAGCATAGTAAATGGAGAAAGAGAAAAGAGATTGCACACAAGGACACAGGAGCTCAGGATGTGTTTAGGGAAAGTGAAGGGGATTGTCTGACAGTAACCTAAGGTACTAGGGAAAAGGAGTGGGAGGCAGATACTGAGAACCAGAGTCTGGCTCATGAGCCATGAACCCATCAGGGGCTCTGTGAACCATATTAAGGAATGCGATCTTGATTCCTATGACAATGCAAAACCACAGAGGAGGAAAGTGATTAGATTTGTATTTCAGCTAAATGACTGCCAGTGGTAATGCTTTCCACAGCAAATAACAGAAACTCAATTAAAACTGGCTTAAGCAAGAAGGACATGTATTATCTCACCTAACTGGGGGCTTCAGGGCAAGCAGGCTACATGCATAGCATGATTATCTTCTCAAAACACCATGATTTTTTCTGTCTTCCCTCAACAAGTACTATTATTAGCTTTATCCTTGTATAGTTGCAAAGTGGTGGTTCCAGTAACACATCCAGGTACCGGCCAGACCCCAAAGCATTCCGCAGCAGACACCTCGCCCCCATGCCACCACATCTCATTAAGTCACATAGCCTTGTGACAAGAGAAAGGCATTTGTCGCAGTTAGGCACAAGGAGGGAGCTAGAGACAGGGAAAGCAATTGAAAAGACTGAAAAGCAATTGAAATTACTGGCAAAAAAGTAATAAAACCTGGTATAGAGATGCAGCTTTGGTCATAAAGAAGGAAGAGAAACTCAAGACACATCTGGCACGTGGACAAGAACTTGGCAACTCACCATATGTGGAGAAGCCAGGCGCTGAGAATGTTCCAAGCTTCCAATCTTGGGTGACAGGGTGATTGAAACTCTCTTGCTGGAGATGGGTTCCTGGGGGGTCACTTGGCATGCCCCTGCGAGGCCGGCCTGATGAAGATTGAAAGCAGGAGAAAAAGGACTCATTCAATCTCTCTTTCCCCTGGAGTCAGTAAGAACAGTGGTTGCAGGGCTGATTGTGGTATATTACCACCTGCCTCTCATCACTTATGAGCTGAGACCCTTGGGTAAATTTCGATTTTCTCATTTGGAAAATGGGTTATAATAATGCCTGGTAGTTGTTGTCAAGGACTAAGCAGAGCCTGGCCTAGAAGAAACATCATGGAATGATAAGAAAGGAATCCGGGGTCCTAGATGTGGTTCAGTCCCTCATTCACTGTCTGATCTGAAGCCAGTTATTTCAACTGGCTGAATCTCAGTTTATGCATCTATCAAATGAAAGAAATGCCTACTCATGGGATTGCTGGGAGAACTGAATTAGATAAAATATGTCAAGAGAGAATATAGAACATGGGTGGTTTAGAGCTGTCCAAATTAGAGAAGTGGAGTCCTCCTCTAGAGAAGTAGAAAATTCTAACTAGTCCTCACCCCTCTCTGTAAGCTGAGGCATGACCAGATGACCCAGACTCGTTCAATTAGATGCACGTGATCCTAGACTTTAAACAAGAATAGGGAGGGGAACTGGGGCAAGACAAGAGGAATCAGATGGTGTTGGGTCACAGTAATGTACGCTTTCAGGGACCAAAGTGGCCCCCAGTGCCAACCAGACACAGTATCCAGTGTCCAGTTTCCAGGTCAGAGGGGGTCAGTGTCCTGGCCTCTGGCACTTAATGGTGTTGGAGCAACTGAACCAGTTCTGTAGCATGGGTTTTTGCCATTCTTTACTGAAGGCACCATTTTGTTCCTGTTTATTATTTGCTTGATCTGGTTATCTAATGTTTCTGAGAAATCTATGAACTATCCCAGTAGCCTTAAAATCGTTTTTTTTTTTTCTGCTTTAATCAACTTCAGTAATTTTCTCTGCTTATAACTGGGTTCCTGACTACCCTAGTGCCTAGCCTAATGCTCAGCATGCAGTGGGAATTTAATATTGGTTCATTCTGCCTGTAGACTCATTATTCTCAGCTTCTTCCCTTCTACCCAAGTTTTGTTCTAACTAAATGGTGCTATGACGGGTAGAAGGAAAGCCTCTCCTTTGTAAAGAAAACATGGACTCTTTCCATCCCATAATTATTTGCTCACTATTCCCCATGAAAGGTTATTCCACCGCTTATAAATCTGGGGACAGAGAGAACAAGGAAAGTGATTTTTTTTTTCAATGTTAAAGTTTTGAGGGCAAACAGAAACTTGTCTACCCAACCCCAAAACATGATGATTAGATTCTGTGAATACTTAGAAGTGGAATTTGGAGGGACTAAGAAACAGAATGTCTCATTTATATGGCAGTGGCCTTTTGGATTTCATAAACTGATGGGCCTAACCCATAGGCCTAGTTAACCACTGAGAAAAGGTACAGCTTAAATATATGTATGGGTTCATGAAAGGCTTGCTTGATTTGTGGGTAATGGAACCACATCAAATGGTAAAGAGGACATTGAGGGGCTTGAGGGAACACATCCATAATACTCTTGGATGAACTTTGCTGCTGGCTTCTGAAAAACACTCTTAAGTATATGACTCAGAGATAGCATATTGGGTGAACCGGGTTACTGAGGGACCACAGAACTCACTTAGTCTCATTTGGTCCACAGGTTCCCTCCCTGCAATCCAACATAGGAGAATCTCCACAGCAACTGAAGCACATTGTCAATGATTGGCCATTCAGCCTCTGCTTAACGTCTTCAGTGATGGAGCAAATGGCCCCGTAGAATGATGTAGTATGTTGTCATTGTCCCCAAAATTTATTCATTCTTTCTTCTCATGGAAGTGCCCCAGCACCAGCATTGGGGACTGTCAGTAAGGTTGTTCTGTCTTCCTTTGATCCAGCCAGATTCATTAGACTTGATGAACTTGAACTTCTGCAAACTTTGGATTTTGAGTCCAGTAATGACAAGTCCTTTAATGGGGAGGTCGGGTGTTATTTGAGCTGCAGCAGTGCCTTGAGTTGCTCCTTTTATCTTAAATCCTACATTTCTTTTGCTTCTGTCATTTTCTAAGCCTATTTCCCTAGGCTTATGACTATGAGCTGCCCCAAATCCTCAAATACTGTTTTTTTTTACCTAAATACGTTAAATAAAGTCTGTTGTTTACAATAAAAGGACCTACCTATCTAATTTAATTCATGATGGCAATAGCTACAATGTCTAGTTGCTTATAAGTGCTTCTTAAGAGTAAACTGAACTATACCTCTACCTAATTTTCACCACTTTATCTTGGGGGCTGTGTATTGGTTTTGGTGATCCCCAAAAGCTCATGTGTGACAATGCAGGAATGTTCAGAGGTGAAATAATTCAATTATGAGAGCTGTGACCTAATCAGTGGATTAAGCCACATAATGGATTAATAATATGAAAGGACTGCTATACTTGGTGGTGATTATAAGGCAGGTGGGGAATGGCTGGAGGAAGTAGATCACTGGGGGCATGCCCCTGGGGATTATATGTCTTGTCCTTGGCTCCTCCCCACTCTCTCTCTGCTTCCTGGGTGCCATGAACTGAGCAACATTCCTCCACCATGCCTTCCACCATGATGTTCTGCCTGACCTTGGACCCAGAATAATGGAGTTGGCTGACCATGGACTGAAACCTCTGAAACCATGAACCAAAATAAACTTTTCCTTCTCTAAATTGTTCTTGTCAGGTATTTTGATTACAATGATTTAAAAAAAAAAACTGGCAAACACAGGCTGTTTTCTGGAGCAACACGTACTATTCTCCATTTAACAATGAGTCAGACATTTGAAGCCAACATATACATATTTCCTCTTAGTTGCTTCTTTTTTTTTTAATAAATATGCATGGTTTAGCAATAGGTACTTGTAAAACACAGTGTCCAAATTTATCAACATCCTGGTGTCCCCATTAGGGACTATGAAATGTACAAGGGGACTGTTACTTTTCTTAGTCTCTCTCTTAATTTCATAAATGATCATTTCTTTACCATTAACATGGCACTACTGGATTATATATATTATTATTAACTAAAACCAGTTTTTAAAAACATTATTTCTTAATCATGTAAGCCAAACATAATCTTTGTAGATAATAGAAAACACAAATAAATAAAAAATTCTTCCAAGGCACCCAATAGAATAATTCCTATAAACACATTATTGTAAAATCTTCCAGACTGTTTTCTATGCTCATCATATTGTTTTTTTCTGATGGCAGTAGAGTGTTCCAATTCATGTAATCTAATTCATAATTTTGAACAGACATTTGCATTGTTTATAATTTTTGCATATTTTGTTTTTGCTCTCATAAACCATGGCTTTGAGAATCAACCTATGCTTGTGCCTATATATACTTATCTGATGATTTTCTTAATAACCTAGAGGTGCTATGGTCAGATAAAAATGGATTTTCTTATGCATCTTTTAATTATATATCACCAAATTACACTCTAGAAACCCATTTACATTTCCATTAACATATTATAAAAGGTCTATAACTCCCGGAATTTTCCCATAAGATCTTGTTAAGCCAGGTGTCTCCCTTCCTATAATAATAATTTCTTTTCAGCTGAATGGATACTTTAATTTTATTTAATTGGTTCCAGTCCTTCATTTCCACCTGTTCGTATAATTACTTTATGATCCAATCAAGTATGAGATTACACAACCATTCTGGCTGTGTCATCTGCAAAGCTGACCCTTGACCCTGCTGTTGTCATGTAAGTTACAGAGAACACTGTTGAACTGAACAGAGCCAAGAATTGGGTCCCATGGCTATGTCCTAGGTATGTCTTTGACCTGAGTGATAATCACTTACAAACACACCAGTCTTTCTAAGGGACTCTTGGAATTGCCCACAGTCTGGCAATGAACAATGTAATAGCTGATGTCACTGGACCTAGTTCCCACTACAACCAGTATCTGTACACCTAGGATGTGCTGGTGATTAAATATTGTTCTTATCATCTCATACCCAAATACACAGTAGCTCAATGAAACAGATGTTAACTGTTTTCCATATTTGTGTCTTTGGGGAGGGATTAAGAAAAATAGAATGTCTTAATACAGCTCCTATCCCCCTTCTACCCTCAAAGGAAGGAATGACCCTTCCCCTTGCAGGTTGAAATTAAGATGCACACAAATGTATCCATAAATAATTACATTACCAATTTTTGCATCTGAAAATGTTGCATAATTAGTATCATATATATATCCTAAGACTTTCTCAATATTGTATTTTTGAGACTTATCCATATTGATACATATAGATTGAATTCATTCATTTAAACAGTTTTATAACCTTTCTTATAAAAAAAAAAAAAAGGAAAACCCTGCTGAAAGATTATTTCCACAAAGAGCATTTGTTATGGGTGTCCTTAAGTTCAATCCTTTGTGACAATTTCAAGAGTTTCTGAAAGATAGACACATAGTAAAATTGTTGGGTCATAGAGTATGAATATCTTCAGTATATATACCCAGCTACTCTACAGGGCAGTCCACCAGTTAGTTCCAACGTATACTTCTGACAGCACTAATTCTGAGTTCCTTTTTCCCACATCTTTGTCAGCATTTGGTATTGTCCATTTCACCAATTGCCAAACTTTGGGGTATGAAATCCTTCCTTGAGATTTTAATTTGTATTTCCCTGAATATTAGTGATAGTAGGCCTCTTTTCATGTTTATTGATTATTTTGAATTGTTTCCATGGATTTTGTGAAAGCTATGGGAGCCAGTTTTCAAGATGGTCCCCAGTGTCACCTGCCTCCTGGTA
Source organism: Marmota marmota marmota (assembly GCF_001458135.2). NCBI lineage: Eukaryota > Metazoa > Chordata > Mammalia > Rodentia > Sciuridae > Marmota > Marmota marmota. Next base: position 3,184,850 of record NW_025999896.1, on the reverse strand, counting down.
GTCACACTCTGTGTGGTCTCCTTCATTATACCAGGGTTGATCTAAGACACCAGTGCAATATGACAGAAGAGCTGTTGTGCCCCTTCTGAGATGAGGGTATAAAAGATACTGTGTTTTCCATCCTGGTAATTCTCGTTCTCTTGGACCACTCAATCTGGGAGAAGACGGAAGCCATATTTTACTAATGTCTCCTTGCCAAACAGCTAGCAACAAACTGAGGCCTCCAGAAAACTGCATGGGTGAACTTGGAAGTAAATACAAATGACTTGTATTTACCCAGCTGACATTTTGGGTGCAACCTCATGAAAGACCCTAGAACAACCTAGCTAATATACTGCCAAATTCTTGACTCGCTGTAAGGTAATAAATCTTACTTGTTTTAAGCTAAGTGTTGAGGTAATTTTTTTATGCAGAAACAAATAACCAAGACAATATTTTTGGACATCTATTGGGTTGTTTTTCAAAAAATAATTTACAGCATTTATTCTAGACTCATCTTTTTTTTAGCTACAAGGAACACAAATATCTTCTCCCAACATTGGCTTATCTTATTAGCTTATTCATGATGTTTTTGATATAATAAAGGCTTAAAATTGAATGTAATCAAAGTTGCCAGGGTTTTTTTCCCCCTTTATCATTTAAGCTCTTTGCATGTGATTTATAAAATCTTTCACTACATTAGTAACAAAATCAGTCTTCAGCTGGGCACAGTGGTGCATGCCTGCCATCCCAACTACTCAGGAGAATGAGACAGGAAGAAAGAGCACAGGATTCAGGCCAGCCTGGGAAACTTAGTGAGACCTTGTCTCAAAGTAAAAGATAAAAAGGGCTGGGGTATGTAGCTCAGTGATAGGGCACTTGCCTAGCATAAACTAAGCCCTAGGTTCAATCCCCAGTAACACACATACACAATTTTCTTTTCCTATGTTTTCCCTTAAATGATTTGAATCTTACCTCTATTTTAAATTCTTTAGTCATTCCAGAAATAATAGTTGAATCGATTTGGGCAAACCTCTCTCACATAAAGTAAAAAGGGCCGGGGATGTAGCTCAATGGTAGACACCATGGGCTGCAAACTCAGTACTGCAAAAAAAAAAAATTCCAAACAACAACAACAAAATAGCCCCACCACCACCACTGCAAAAAGAGGTCTCTTAAAAATTCTTTTTAATATAACACACTTTGTGGTCTACTTTTTAAATAATTTGCTATACATTTTTCAGCTTGAAGATTTATTCTTGGCTCTGAAAAAGACCAGAGAAAACCACTTATTCAAGTCATGTTGCCATCACTGTCATTACATTCTGACTCAATAACCATGACCCTTTTTGCTTCTATTATTATTATTATTATTATTATTATTATCATTATTTGTCCTTTTTGCTTCTTTAATTGCACCAAACTTTAGGATAAGTTATAGACCCTAGTCATTCATTTTTGTGGATCAGCATCTGAGCCTATTCTCTCGAGAACTCCTCATCCCCCGAAACCTTGGTACACAGCAGAGCTGGCCTCTCTCTACAGAAGGTGATCACTTCTTGCTATGGTTTGAATGATTCCATCAAAACTCATGTTGAAATTTAATCCATTGTGAGATAGAAGAGGATGGACTTAATCTAACTATGGTATTTGGAGGTGGGACCCTTAGGAGGTAATTAAGATTAAACGAAGGCATGAGAGTGAGGCTGTAAATCATCAGGACTGTGGCTCTGCAGGAGAGACCTGAGCTAAGAAGCTTTGTTTTGTCATATGATGCCCTGTGCCACTTTGAGACTCTGTAAGAAGTCCCCAGCAACACAAAGGACCTATCAGATGCAGTTTCCTGATCTTGAACTCCCCACCCTTCAGAACTCTGAGATGAATAAAACTTTACTCTTCATAAATTACCCAGGTGGTGGTATTCAGTTTTAGCAACAGAAAACGAACTAAGACATAATCGATGCACATTTCCCCAGCCTTTTTTTGCAGCAAAGATATGGACATATGACCAAGGCTTACCAGTCAAGACACATTCCCTTGGGCATTGAATTGAGACCTGATATTCCAAAGAATCATTAACAATTATGAAGCAATGCTTTTTGATCTTTAATGCCCATAAGAATCACCTTGGAATCTTATTTTTTTAAAAAAATGTTGAGCTCCACTCCCAGAGAGCCTGATTCAGTAGGTTTGGGGTGCGACATGAGAATTTACATGCTCCCCAATGATGCTTAATCAGCTGGGTGGAAGACTCCACTTTGAGTAGAGCAACTTCTCTAGTGATAATTGTGGTGGGGATGACATCAGGTTTCCCAGGACAGCAGGTTGCTGTTCGAGCCAGTGTCTGTGGTGGAAGCTGGGCTAGTTTTGTGGTAGATTTTTAGGGTGCTATTCCTAGCTGGGTAGCTGCTCACTTTGGTCATCCAATCCCACTGACAATTCTGTGCCTTACCTTATATCTCCAAATAGATTCCTTTGCCACTTTAATTCAGCTGGAATTATTTCTGTTGCTTACAGCTAAAAATACTGACAAATGAACTGAAGCAGGTACCTCCGAAAAGAAGAAATACAAATGGCCAAGAAATATATGAAAAAATGTTCAACATCATTAGCAATTAAGGAAATGCAAATTTAAACTACCCTGAGATTTCATTTCACTCCAGTCAGAAGGGCAGTCATCAAGAATACAAATAATAATAAATACTGGAGAGGATGTGGAGAAAAAGGAACACTTCAACAATGTTGGTGGGATGGCAAATTAGTACAACTACTACTGAAATCAGTATGGAGGCTCCTCAAAAGAGTAGGCATGGAACCACCCCATGACCCAGTTATAAAACTCCTCAGTATATAGCGTAAAGAATTAAAGTCATCTTACTGTTGTGATCCATGCATTCCCATGTTTATAGCAGCACAATTCACAAGAGTCAAACTATGGAACCAGTCTAGGTGTCCATCAGTGGATGAATGGATAATGAAAACGTGGTATACATACAATGGACTTTTGTTCAGCCATAAAGAAAAAAATGAAATCATGTCATTTGCAGGAAAATGGATTGAACTTGAGACCATTATGTTAAGTGCAATAAGCCAAATTCAAAAGGTCAAGGGTTGGATGTTTTCTCTCATATGTGGAGAGAAAAAAAGGTAGGGGAGCAGGGTAGAAATCTCATGAAAATCAACAAGATCAGTAGAGGAAAGGGAGCAAGGGGTAGGAGGCAAAGTGAGAGAGAGAGAGGGGAAGTGCTAGGGAGTGATATTGGCCAAATTATATTGTTACATTGTATGCATGTGTGAATATGTAACAACAAATCCCATCTTTATGTATAACTATAATGCACTAATAAAAAATGTGGAAAGACCAAAAAAAATATTGACTGATCTTCCCATTTCCTTGTCTTTTAAGACTTTCTTTGACACCCAAACTATTCTTCGCTTCAGTCTTCCTGACATTATTCTTCCAGATTTACACTGTTGTTTTGCATTCCTGGGATTTATGCTATTTAATACATCTTTGGTACATGTCTGTTAAATATATATATTGTTTTTTTCTCATTTCAATAATATATGTTTACTGTAAACTTATTTTAAAAATACAGACAAGCTCCAAGAAGCAAATTTAAAGTCATCTTTAATGCCACCACCAGAGACAACCACTATGAATATTTTGTTATACTACCTTCATTGTTTTCTATATACACATACACTTTTTATATATTTGGGATCATATCGTACAGACTGTTTTATAACTCCCCCTCCTTTTTTCGTTCCCACAATGTAAGTCAATGTTGGCCCCTGTCAAAAAAAATATTCCACAATACGATCTGCAACAGGGACAATAGCTTCTAGCATATGATGTACTGTAATTTATTGAACTTAGCTCTGATGTTTGATATGCAGGTTGACTCAAATTGTTCACTATTATAAATAAAACTGCCAAAGTCTGATTCAAAGTGACACATTCGAGTTGGTTAGCAATTCCTCCTAGAGCCTCAACTAAATTCTCAAAAATTCTCTTCTTTAACATGTATTTCTTCAGTGTCCCCCCCACCCCCACATCATGCCCTGTTCTAGTTGCCTGGGATAAAGAACAAAATAGATGAAACCCCCCCATGTTCCTTATAGCTCATATTTAGTGGGGTGAATAGTAATGATCCTATAGGTTGATGATACACACACAAACATACAATCTATTAACACTATTCCAATAATAAATAATAATGATGGCAGCTACCCCTTTTAAATGGTTGCCATCTGCTAGACATTATGCTAAGCCATTCTGTGCAGTCAATCCTCAGACACTGCAATCATCTCCATCACAATCTAACTTTCCCCACAATGCTGGCAGACCTAATGTTGAATCTGTTAAATCTGACCCCTCCCCAAAGCCTGAGATTTGTTTTATTCAAGGAGTTGGACCAGGACCCACGCTTATCAAGCTTCACTGCGACTGTAGACAGCGCCTGGCTCCATACAACTACAGGCAATTTGCCACCTACCCATCATGCAGTCTATCACACATACACACACACACCAAAAAAAAAAAAAAGAAGGAAAAAATAAACACATGATTAGAGCTTAGAGGAGGAGCGAGCCACTGACAACCATCCATTGCCAGATTAATAGGAAGATGTCAGGAAATGTTTCTGCATCCGTCACGTAGCAAGGAAGACATGACCCATTAAAACATGCAGTCATCAAGAGAAAACAGATGCAGATGAAAGGCAACAGACTGAGATAAATAAAAGTAGCATTAAAAGGGTGATAAAGAACAATAGTAAGGAAACAAAATCAGATTAAAACTCATAACTAACTCCCTCACGGGGGATAGAATTGATGATACCCTCCAAATAAAATCAGACGATCCCACAGAGAGGTGAAGACCTGGAACAGTTAGAATTCTTACACATCCCTGAAGAGAAACCATTGGACAATATTCATCACAGCTGCACATTCCCTACATCCCCAGCAGTTGCATTTCCAGACAGATACTCTGGGGCAGTGGTTCCAAACTTGGTTAAATGTTAGAATCATGTGCTTTTTAAAACCCAGATGCCAAGGCTGGACCCTGTAGCAATGAAATCATAAGGTCTTGGGGGGTATGAGTCACCCATCAATAGTTTTTTTTTCAAATATACATGAAAATAGAGTGTATTTTGACATGTTATACATACATGGGGTACAACTCATACCAATTAGGACCCCATTCTTGTGGTTGTGCGTGATATGAAGTCACACTGGTCATGTGTTCATATAGGAACATAGGAAAGTTATGTCCGATTTATTCTATTATCTTTCCTATTCTTATCCCCTCTCCCTTCCCTTCATTCCCCTTTGTCTAATCCAATGAACTTCTATACTTTGCCTCCCTGCCCTCCCTTGTTATGGGTTAGCTAATGGATGGGACTGAAGAATATCATGCTAAGTGAAATAAGCCATTCTCTAAAGAAACATCAATAGTTTTTAAAGAGCCCCAAGTGATTCCAGGGAACAGTCAAGTTTAGGAATGACCACTAGCATGTGTACTCTGGATGACATCACCCAGGATGTTCACAGTAGCATCGTTTGTAGCATCATTTCAAGAACCCAGAAGTTTCCCAAAGTCCGTGGGAAGAATGCATGCCAGGTAGGGTATTCGCACGGTGACATATTTTATCAGAGCGAAAGGCAAGTCATTGTGGCTATACCCAGAATGAGGATGGAGCTCACAAACATAATTGGGGTGGGGGACAATCACAGGAGAGAATATGCAGCTTGATTTCACTTATGTAAAGGAAATTTCCCCAACTAGATACTGTATTGAATAAGTTCTGTAGGTGATTCATTTATTGACACAGTATAAAGAAATTCAAAAGAATGATAATCACAAAATTCACCAATAGTGGTTACCAGAGAGGAGGAGGCAGCTTCTAAGACACTGGGACTGTTTGCTTAAACTAATGGTGGTACTTTATACCTTATACACATGTAATAAAGATTATTTTGTCTGTTTTAATTAATTAATTAAATGTTGCAGTGCTGGGAATCAAACCCAGGGCCTCAAGCATGCTAGGTAAGCACTGTACCACTGGGTTACATCCCAAGTCCTTTTTATTTTTATTTTTTTTATTTTGAGACTGGGTCTCGATAAGTTGCACGTGCGCCTCCTGCCTCAACCTCTGGAGTAACTAGGATTATAAGTGTGTGCCACCATGCCTAGGGATAAGGTCATTTTATAAATACAATATCAAGAGTAACTTGCTGCAAAGACTAAGACTCTTTGGGGGTCTTCCCTGGAGATGCTCATGCCCAGAGAAAATAGGTTGGCTAAATTCCAAAAGTCTCCACTCAATAGGATCCCCTTTCGCAGGTTAGATTTTTATAGTCCACGAACCTCTCGTATGGCATTCATAGACTTAGTTGGTATCTCCTATTCTTCCTGCCCTTGTGTGATTCTCTACCTCGTTATATCAGGGCATGTCACTTTCTGAGTCTAAGTTATAGAAGACACCCTGATTTCATTTTCATTGTTCTGTCTTTCAGATCAGCTGCTCTGGGGGAAACCAGCTGCCATTTCATGAGCCTATCAGCAACTCTAGGGAGAGGTCATGTGACAAAAGCTTCCAGCCAGCAGTTGTGTGAAGGCTCCATCTTGGAAGTGGACCTCCAGCCCCAGTCCCCAGCTGAGATACTGTGACACATCAGACCTTCAGCCAGAACCACCCAGTGACACCACTCTGGATTCCAGATCCTCCAAAACTGTGAAAGATAATCAGTGTTTATTTTAAGCTGCTAAATCTTGGGGTAATTTGATCTGCCTAACGTAGACAACCAGGGTTGGGGTGTGGGTAAGTGGTAGACCATTTGCCTTTCATGCATGAGGACCTGAGTTCAATATCCAGCACTACAAAAATAAATAAATAAAAACATAAAAAAAGACAATCAATACTCGCATCTAAACCATACTAATGGATTTTAGTTGTCAAAAGATGAAAGAAAACAGAGGTGGAGGACAAAAAGAGATGAGGGGGTCTTCTTTGAGAGGCAGCAGAGTTCCTTATGAAGTAAGTATATTTTCAACTATCCCCCCATCTCTTACAAGATGGGGAATCTTTACCTATTTATCAGAACTGGAGGACCCCTAGGGAAGTAGCTTTGAAGTTAAAAAGTGATGCTGGAACCTGGGCCTGGAGCCCCACTTTTGTTTGAATCACACACCAACAGCAGCTCCCTGAAGCAACTGTGGTACACCTGAGCACAGAAAGGGAGTTACCATCATAGACAGAAGTAGGCTGGCTCAGGAAACCCATGCCAGTGGGGCAGGAGAGGGGGCTGGAGGTTGGGGTAGTTGAGGCTCTGAAAACTTATCTGCCAGCCATTGATGTTCCACCTGGCCTGGGTCAACTCCTATATCAAGCTTGAATCATAGCACAATGCTATCTGGGACAACTAGGAAGAGCCAACCAAGTGCACTATGACCTGATGACACAGAGGACCTGGTCAGAGAGAGGCCCATGGCCTGGCAGAGAAGGGAAAAGTCTTTCCTTCTTTCTGTCCCACGAGGGGACTCTCAGAGCAGGCATGAGTGGCTGTGAATGAGGAGAATGGGCACCAAAGAACAGAGCTGTCCTCTGATGCCCAATCTCAGAGCCGGGGGGCCTTGAACTAAAGGGTGATGGAGGATAAAAATATTTGAGTGTTATGAAATGTTTACCCCAAAGAAAACTATTTTAAACTGGAAGTGACTGGACAGGGCTGATATTTATAAGATTGGGCTAACTTCAATTTTTCCATGGCTGAGGGTGGAAAAAAAAAAAAAGGTTTTTTTAGCGAAAAGGAAGTGAGTTACAAAAATAAAGCAAACTTCTTGTTGGCACATGGTGAAGTGGGGACTGTTCAATTAAAGTGGTTAAATAAATAAGCGTGAGAGTGAGCTGTGTGTTCTACCTTCAGGGATTGGAATCTGTATCCTACTCTTTAGGACCTTTCACAATTATAAATGCAAGTTTTTCCATGGTTTTTATTTGTTTACGAATATCTTGTTCTTTGCAAATGCAATTCCTTCTTAAATTCGATATGCAGCTGTGGCCTATGGAACTTTCTGGGATGATGGAAATGTCCAATATCTATGCGATCCAATATAATAACTAGTAGCTACATGTGGTTACTGAGGGATGGAATTTTAAATCTTGCTGAATTATAATTAAATGTAAATACTTGCACATGACTAGTGTTATCCCCTTGGAAGATACAGTTTAAGGTGGAACTATCTTTCTGAAATCTGGTTTCCTCATTTTGGAATTCATCTTCTTTGTTTGTCTCCTGTTGCAAACTCTAAAACATCAGGGTCCTTGTGGCTCAAGGTTTCTGACACTTCTACATCACCTGCCAATTCTACTGAAACCAAATTTAGAATAAATTTCACAGTAATCTTTACATCTGGAAAATCTGAACACAGACTGAATATCTGGTAATACTAAGGCATTACAAAAATTGCCTACTGAAATATGTTCACATAAAAGAAATGATACAATTTTTGCTCTTGGCTCTAGGTAATAGAGTGGGGAATGGACAGAGGAAACAAGACTGGTTGGTATTTGTTGAAGTTGTGTGGTGGGTTCATAGAAGTCCCTGAGATTAGTCTCTCTAACTTATATATGTATGCTATAGGTTGGATCTGGAGTATCCCCCTAAGGTGCCTGTTGGGAAATGCTGGAACCTTTAACAAAAGGTAGAGAATAGGGAGGAATTTATATACATACATTGGGGGGTGTGACCTTGAAGGGGATAACGGATGGGTGGGCCTCAGACCCTTCCACCACCCTCTCTCCCTCTTCCCCCTCCCCTCTTTTTTTTCCAGGTCACTGAAGTGAATGGGACCTCCTCTACCATGTGCTCCTGCTGTGATGTACTGTGTTGCCACTGTCCCAAATTGACCAAGCAACCACTGGCTGGTTTCAGACTATGAGCCAAAATAAAACTTTCCTCTTTTTAAGTTGTTTATCTAAGGTATTTTGTCACAGTGATGACAAAGCTGACCAATACAATGTATAAATATTTCAATGTCCAGGAGCAAGAGTTGAAGTCAGGCATTGTGGTTTGTGCCTATGATCCTAGCTATTTGGAAGACTGAGGCTAGAGAATTGTGAGTTCAAGGTGAGCCTGGGGCAACAGAGTGAGAACCTGTCTAATAAATAAATAAGCAAACAAGGGTTTCTAAAAAAAAATCGGAAATGCTAATATAATAAAGTTCAGTGGAAGAGAAAAACAAGACATAAAATTATAAATATACACTATAATAAGGAATTTACTTACATTGAGGGAAATACAGAGTTCAGGGTAGTAGTTGAAGCCCAGATGGCTAAGTTCAAGTCCTGGCTCTAATATCAACTTGACTACATGATCTCAGGGAATTTTTTTTTTTTTTTTAGCTTTTGTTAAACTTCAGTCTTCTTATCTACCGAATAAAAATCTTCCTCTATTATACCTCTTAAATTGCTGTGGAGATTAAAGAAGCCTATTTATGAAGTACTTAACCAGCATCTGGCACACAATATGAATCAAATCACTTATCTTTGGAGAAAAGATTTATGAGCAGTTGCTCTTGCACCACTGTATTATCAACTTTCCACAAAAGAATGTTTTTCTTTTATATTCAAGGTGAGAAATGGAGGAGGAAGAAAGAAAAGGGAGGGAGGGAGGAAGTATCTTCTTCCCTTGCTACTTCTGTGTTCTGAGAAATTGTTAGCAAATAAATTAATAATTTATCAGATGTTTTAGACTTTAGAAAAATGAGAAATCCAACTTATGTCTAGATAACTGGAATTCCCCCCAAAAAACTGTTTTATGTCTTTGGGGATGTGTATTAGGTAAGCATGCTCTGCAAACTTCCTTTATCCCTGGGGGTGGAGTAAGATTTTGTTTTTGTGGTTATCCTCCTTATCCCTGACCCCAGAGCTCTCCATATTGATGAACAGACCACTTAGTACTTTCTTTGCAGATAAGACTACGCAAACTTCCCTTTCTATTAAAATAGTATATTTTAAGAAAGATATGGCCTTCCATTATCACTATCAGTCATGACTCATTCCCCCCAAGTTGATGCTTATGCAATTTTAGTTTTCTTCCTCAGTCACATGAACATCTTGCCTTATCTAGTCCTTCACAGTCTTCATATTGGAAGCTGGGAATGTAAGGTCACAAACAAAGTTCTGGTCCAGTTGCCTACATTTTAGCCCAAGAAGAACTGAGCATTGTCTCTATTATCTTGTGTCTGTCTGTCTCAAGAAGAATTTTTTGCATTCATTCCTCAATTCTGAGTGTACATGGTAATCATGAAACTGAAATTACACTAAACCAGTCAGATAGAGAGAGAGAACATAGATTCGTCTAACCGAAAAGTCCAAAAGGTAGAGTTAGCTTCCAACAGGGCAAAACCCAAGTGTGTTAATGGGTTTTGGAGAGGTATTTCTTCCTCTCCAATTAAGCTCAACTTTCTGCTTACTGAATTCTTTCTCAGTCTCATTAACGCTCAGTCTCCTAGTAGCAGCTCCAAGCCAACAAACAGTCGATCATCCTTACACCTCTAATAGAGCAAGAAAGCATTTCCTCATCATCTGAACAAAGTCCAAGAGACAGCTCTCACTGATCTACACTGGGTCGTGTGCCCCACTCTGAACCAATCACTGAGATTTTGGTAGCTCTTTCTGGGTTGGATACTCACCCTTGGAGCCAAAGGATGAGTTCAACCCTCTTGGGCCATATGGAGGAAGATAGACGGCTTCCCTTCAAAATTAAAGGGGCTGTTAAAAGAGGGCAGGACAGGGGAATGGCAGGATAGGCAGCTCAGTGGAAAGAGCTTGTCTTGCAAATGTGAGGCCCTAAGCGAGAGCCCCAGCACCAACACCGAAGAAAAATATTTTTGAAATAAAAGGAGGATAGCAAAAAGTATGCTAATCAAACAACAGCAACAGCTGTCCCCTATGTAGCTCATCAAAGTCTTTCAAAAATGCCCTGTGATACTACTGGAAAATCTCCTGCCTGGCCCATTCTTGCCCATGTCTGGGGCACTCTGACCTTTGCGAGCAGACTTGCACTCTAGTATCTTGGGCTCTGGCCCAGGAAATGAAATCTTCTTCTGCACCATTGACATTGCTGCTCACTCCCTCTCAACATCCTTTCCTTTCTCTTTCAAAGTCACAGCTAGCTACCAGCTGCACGAAAAGAAGCTGCACCACCTGTGTCCCTACATCCTTCAATATCCTTCAGAGAACTTTAAAACTTCCAGAGACCTATTTCAGATTTGTTTTGACTACACCATTTTGCTGCACGTGAATCAGCAGAGGAGGGCAGTAGATAAAGTTTCAGTGAATAGCTCCCATCCATCTCGGAACCCGTGAACTTCAGAACCATGGTGCTCACCAGGGCTGGTCTCAGGAAGGAGTTGTCTTTCCGAATGCACAAGGGTTTTCCCCACCTGCCTGTGGCTGTATGTATACTACAGTAGCCGGCAGGGTGCTGAGGACACGCTACCAGGTTCAAGGCTCCAAGTCCTGTTTCCACTCTTATCCTTTCCCAATGTCCTTAGAAAGAAAGAAAAAGAAAGAAGGAAGGAAGGAAGGAAGGAAGGAAGGAAGGAAGGAAGGAAGGAAGGAAAGAAAGAAAGAAAGAAAGAAAGAAAGAAAGAAAGAAAGAAAGAAAGAAAGAAAGAAAGAAGGAACAGATCTGAAGATGGAATCAAGAAGAGAACACTGGGTACTTTACCTCTGATGTATTTATTTTTAAGCTGGGCCATGGATTCAAGAGTATTCATTATATTATTAACTAGTCTTCTGAAATATTTCATGAATTTTAAAAATCCACAGGTTAGAACTCAAACTCACAAACAAAAAAGCCAATCTGATTATGTGCTCTCTAGCTCGGTTGCTCATTTTGGCCCAAAGGATGACGTCCTAACTGGGTGCACAAAGTCCTCTGTGATATAGACCAGTCTTCTTTCTTCTCACATGTTAAAGACTGTATATTTGTGTGTTCCCAAAATTCACCTGTTGAAACCCTAACTTTCAGTGTGGTGGTATCTGGAGATGTGGTCTCTGGAGTAAATTAGATTTGCTGGGTCCCAATGATGGCATTAGTGCCCTTCTAAAAAAAAAAAGGAAGAGATACCGGCTCCCTCCCTCCTTCATTTTTCTCTCTCTTTCATTTTCTCTCTCTCCCTCTCTAGATGGCCCTGTCCTCCTGCCATGTGACAGCACAATTAGAAGACAACCATCTGAAAACCATGAGGACAATCTTTATCAAGAACATAATCTGTCAGCACCATGATCTCCATGTTCCAGAACTGTGGGAAATGTTTGTTGTTTAAGCCATCCAGTTGATGGTGTTTTGTCATAGCAGCATGACCTGACTAATACAGCACCTTCCCTCCCACAGCCATCACTTCAGGCATGTTGAACCATTCCTTAAAAGTGCCATCTTCTCCCTGGACTGGATGCTTTGGAATCTGTATTTTCTCCTCTTTTTCACATAACTAACTCCTATTGACTCACTGTATTGAGTCAAATAGGTTAATAAAAAGATCCCATAATGCAGTGGCTGAAAGCATGGAAGTTCTTTTCTGATGTAATAGATCTGAGACTAGCACTTCAGGGTAGTGGGAAGCTCTGTTCTTCTTGATCACCTGCATGACTGAAACTGGGTCACCTTACCATGCAGATTACAGCCAGCAAGTCAGTTAAAAGAGAAAGTTAGAGGAGGCATACTAGGATGTTCTAAGGCAGACTCTGCAGTAGTCCATGTCATTCCCATTCATTCCATTGGTGAGAACTGTGGTCATATGTTCTCAACTAACTGCTGGGTATTCTGGGAAATGTAGTCCCTTTCTATGCAGCCATGTGCCTGCTTACAGTTATTTTGTAACAAAAGAAGGAAGGAAGGAATTTCAATGAACAGTTGAAGCTCAGGCTTCAGTTCCTCTGCAGAGCCTTCTCTACCCCTGATCTCTCTGTCTAATAGATGTCCTTGTGAGCGCTTAGTACCCTACAAAGAGCCATCTCATTAGTTGCATATCTCCCCAGCTTCACTCCTCTTCCTGCCCCCTATTACACTATAAGAACAGTGAATGTTCTGCACGGCAGCACGGGCCTATAATCCCAGCAGCTCAGGAGGGTGAGGCAGGAGGATTGCAAGTTCAAAGCCAGCCTCAGCAACTCAGAGAAGCCCTAAACAACTCAGCAAAACCCTGTCTCTAAATAAAACACAAAAAAGGGCTGAGGATGTGGCTTAGTGGTTAAGAGCCCCTGGCTTCAATCCCTAGTGCCCCCCCTCCAGAAAAAGAAAAGTGAATATGGTTCTGTTTCCTTCATGCCTGGCATTTGCTAGACATTGAATCCATTTTGAGTAAAATATGGAGGAATGACTATAATTTGCAGAGCTCCATGCACAATGAAAATGCAGGGCCCCTTGTTCAAAAATGAGCATTTTTAAGATGGTGACAGCAGAACCTTAAACCAAGGGTGGGGTCTTTCTTAGTGCAGGGCCCCTTGCTCCTGCACAGGTTGCACACCCATGAAGCCAGCCCTGAAAGTATGAGCAAATAAATGAGTCAAATATATCACCATGCATCATACTCCATAAGAAAAGCCACCTGTCTGTGGGGTATTCAATGCAATGAGTAGAGATAAATCAAATCATGCTAGTAAGTACTGAAGTAAATCTTTCCTCTAAAAAATGAACTTAACAGAGGTCATCCCAATGGCAAGGGCATCTGTCATTTCCCAATGCCTTGTCATTTGGAGGATGGAGCTCAGCAGCCGGTGGGCTACCGAGTCGTTATTGGTCCAGATGTGCAGGATCTCACCTCCTACAAGGTCCTCCTCTCAACCAATCATCACAGCAGCAGGAGTCATCACAGTAATTTTCTTACAGCCTCGGAGCCTCTCAGAGTTGAGAAGACCTTCGAAATCATTGCCAAGCTGTTCTCTAGCATCTGCTTAGACACCTCCAGTGACAGGGAACTTCCTACCTCCTCAGGCAGCTCCTTCTGTTTTTGACAGCTCTGCGGATGGAGTTCTTCCTCAAGTTGAGCCAAAAACCTACTTCCTCGTGACTTCCACCCACTGGCTCAGAGCCACATGGAGGAACTTACAGGTGTTTAAAAGGCTCTAATGTTCACCAGAAAGTAGAGGGGGCCAAGGAGCTGCCCAGAGATGAAGGAGACCACTGATGTGTTTGGCTCAGGCCAGGTTAAACTTGATTTTTTTTTTTCATTGGTTGCCAACATTGAAAAATCTGGGGAACTTGTATAACATGTAGACTTCAAAACCTTCAAAACTTGGAAACTCTGGCAATCCTGGGCTCATAATGCCACAATTCTATTTGCACTAAGAACACTGATGAATGGCTATGGAGTGGACAACTGCCAATCTCTTCCCACAGTCTGATGCACTGCTACTTGATATCCAGGCAAAGTCATTGAACTTAATGTCGGAGCCCTTACGCTGATTCGTATGTTTGTTGTTTAAGCCATCCAGTCTATGGTGTTTTGTCATAGCAGCATGTCCTGACTAATACAGCACCTTCCCTCCCACAGCCATCACTTCAAGTATACACCCAGCTTCCCCACCATAGGGGCAGTCAATGAGTTGTAGGTTTATGTCTTCAAATTGGCATTGCAGGTGTCTCCTTCCTGCTCAGAGGTATTGGCTGATGCCCCAGCAGTGACATTGTGACTATGGCAACATGATGATAGAAGCTACACTTGGAAATGTTGAAACAAACAGATCATAATATCCTGGATCAATAGTGATTACAGACTTGCTGTATCAGCTCTATTGGGGTTGCGGCTCAGCAGTAGAGTGCTCGCCTAGCACGTGCGAGGCCCTGGGTTCGATCCTCAGCACCCCATAAAAATAAATAAATAGGGCTGGGGATGTGGCTCAAGCGGTAGCGTGCTTGCCTGGCACGCGTGCGGCCTGGGTTGGATCCTCAGCACCACATACAAACAAAGATGTTGTGTCTGCCGAAAACTAAAAAAAATAAATAAATATTAAATAAATAAAGGTATAAAAAATAAACAAAAACAAATTAACATACCTTGCTTGGGCCACTCTTATTTTAGATAGTTATCGTTAACAATTAAACTGTTTGTATCTGTTATATAATTTTTTGTTATTGTCTTTTCTATTTTTTTAAACCATGCTTTGAACCCAGGGGTGCTTTACCACTGGGCCATATCCCCTTCCCTTTTCACTTTTTATGTTGAGACAGAGTCTCTCTAAGTTGCTTAGGGCCTTGCTAAGTTGCTGAGGCTGGCTTTGAACTTGCGATCCTCCTGCCTCAGCCTCCCAAGCCACTGAGATTACAGGCCTTTGCCATTGCATTTGCATCTTTTCTTAAACTGAGTTTAGACTATGAAAAAGACTCAACATATACAAAGGTAAAAAGACTAATTTCTAAACAAAAAGAAATTAATTGAGACCCTTATATCATACACAAAAATTAATACAAAATAGGGCATGGGTCTAATTATAATAGATAAATCTGTAAGAAGAAAACTTAAAAGAGTAAATCTTCATAGTGTTGGTTTTAAAACTAATTTCTTAGAGATGACACCAAAAACATCAATGATAGGAAAAAAGATGAATTGGTCTTCATCAAAATTAAAGTGTTTTGTGCTTCAAACACCACCACCAAAAACAGTAAAAAGACAGCCCACAGAATGAGGAAAATATTCCAAATCACATACCTGATAAGGACTTGCATTCGGAATAAAGAAGTACTACAACTCAGTTAAAAATCACTTGAACTGTAAGCTTTGCACACAGTAGGGCATGCCTATTGTCACAGTTACTTGAGAGGTTGAGGCCAGAGGATCCTTTGCACCTAGAGGTTGTAAGCCAGTCTGGACAACATAGGGAGACTGCCTCTAAAAAATAAAAATAAAATAAAAGTTCTAAATGTGCTAAGAATTTTAATAGCCATTTCCCCAAAGAAGATATGCAAATGGTCAATAATAAACACATAAAAGGGTGCTCTGCAGCATTAGCCATCAGGGAAATGCAAATGAAAACCACAGTGAGATACCACTAGCATGGCTGGAATCAAAAATAGCAAGTGTTGGCAAGGATGTGGAGAAATTGGAACCCTTGTGCATTGCTGGTGGGAATTCAAAATGGTGCAGCTGCTGTGGAAAACAGTTTGGCGGTTCCTCAAAAAGTTAAACATAGAATTACCATATGATCCAGCAATTCCACTTCTGGATATATATACCCAGAAGAATTGAAAGCAGGAACTCAGATATTTTTTTCACCCATGTTTTTAGTGACATTGTTCCTTACAGCCAAAAGGTGAAACCAACCCAAGCATCCATCAACAGAAGAACAGATAAAATGTGATAGGTACCTAACAGGGAATAGATTTAGTCATAAAATGAAAAGACATTCTGGCACATGCTATAACATGGGTGACCCTTGGAAGCATTATGCTTCATGAAATAAGCCAGATACAAAGGTACAAATGTTATATGATTCCACTTATGTCAGATACCTAGAAGAGGCAAATTTATAGACACAGAAAGAGGAACTAGGGAGAGAGGGGAAAGGAGAGTTATTGTTTAAAGGGTACAGAGTTTCTTTTTGGATGTCAAAAAAGTTCTGGAAATAGTGGTGGAGATTACACCATATTCCAAATGTACTTAATTGTACACTGAATTGTACTCTGAAAAAATAATTAAAATAGCACATGGCATATGTATTTTGCCACAATAAAAAATAAATAATATTGGCCTGGGGATGTCGCTTGGTGGTAGAGTGCTTGCCTAGCATGAGGTCCAGGTTCAATTCACAGTATCCCAAAAATTAAATTAAAATTATAAAAGACAGGTCATGTATCAGGTATTGGTAAGAGTGTGAACAAGTTGGAACCCTCATACATGACTTTTGGAGAATAGTCTACCAGTTTCTCCAGACGTTAAACATGGAGTTACCTGATGACCCGCCATTTTCACTTTCAGGAATACCCAAGAAAAAGTAAAACATGTCCACACAGAAATTTTTCATGAATGTTCATAGTCCCATTACTCATAATGGCTCTTAACTGGAAACAACCCAAATGCCCATCACAAAATGTAAATAAATGTCCACCTAAGTTAACAATTAAAAAAGGAACAAAGTACCCATGCATGCTACAACATGGATGAACCTGGAAAACATTTGAAGTCAGAAGAGCCAGTCATGAAAGACTACAGTTTGTATTTTTCCATTCCCATGAGATGTCCAGAATAAGCAAATCTGTAAGGATAGAAAATAGGTCACTGGTTGCCAGGGGCTGAGGAAAGGAGGGATGAAGAGTGACTTCTAATATGAATGGAGTTTCTTTGGGGAACAATAAAAATGTTCTAAATTTAGATTGTGGCAATGATAACTCTATAAAAACTATGGAAAAAAATCATTGAATTGTATACTTGAGTGAATCTTAAGGTATACAAATTATATCTCAATAAACCTATTTGGGGGACTGAGATGTGGCTTGGTAGTACAGCACTCACATAGCAAGGACGAGGCCCTGGGTTCGATCCCCAGCATCCCACACATACACACACAATAAATGAATTAATTAAAAATAAACAGATACATTTGTTTTAGCAAAATAGACTATGTTCCAGCCTCAATATTTCTTAACTTGTGGTCAGTTTCTTTTCATCCATACCCACACATGCTCTGCCTCACCTCCATATTACTTTGAAGAAACTATCAGACATCTTTTAATACAGAACTTAAAACCAGAAAAGCCCAATCATGTGGTTGGCTGGCTGCACTTCTCCTGGCTGTGTGACATGCAAGTTTGGCTCTCTCGCCTTCCTGGAAATATTGCAAATGATAGGATACCTGGCAGTAAATCCCTTTCCGCTTAAACTTTTTTTTCTACAACTAAGAACCTTGACTGCTGTAGCCACAATTGACATTGACATTCATCCATGGAGGGTGTTTTGACGGAAATGTGCTGTCTTAAAAAAAAATGGTGGTTGGAGAATGATTTTCTCCTTAATGAAACTCTCCGTGGAAGCCCAGAAACCTGCTGTGAAGGTCACTATGTGGAAAAATAAGTCTGTTCCTAATACATGTCACAAATGTCAAGCCATTTATGGTCTAGGTAGGATGGGTGGACAACAACCAGGTGATCAGCCAGGGAGCTGTCATTAAGGCAAAACCATGGGCCAGGACCAGGAAGGGAGCATGGAATCGAGAGCTGATGAATTCCAAGCAAGGTGTCAAGGGGAAGTCAAGAAGGATGGTCCAAAATAGAGAACGGATACATAATCATAAGGTCAAGCATATTATTGTCTTGGTGCCCTGCTATGGTGGATTCTGCCTTTGATTCCGTAAAGGATTCGGCCTCCTTTCCTGAAAGGCTATGGGTAGAAACATCATGCCCTTGCCCTTGAGAGTTGACTGAGTCACGGGTGCCTTCTGTCATGTTGTCTGCCACCTGGACTCACTTCCTGCTCCTCTGTTTCTTTAGTAAGCTGCTAGGCTCTAGTTAACCTCTCTACCTAATGGTCTTTACTAGTCCTTGGCCTTCTGAACCCAACTTTCCTATATTCACATCAAGTCTCTCTCTCTCTCTCTCTCTCTCTCTCTCTCTCTCTCTGCATGACCTTCAACAGAGACCTTTCTGAATCTCTGTTGCATTTTCTGTAAGATGGGAATAACAACATCTATCTTAGGTGTGAGTTGAAAGGAGGCTCTGAAGTTAGCTATCTAAGGCACTTTGCTCAATATCTGACATGAAATAGCTGTCCAATATCTGTGGGTCTCACCTTGCCTGCTGTCCTTTATTAGTAAATATGAGGCTGAGTTGGATCTTGCGTTGGCACCTTCCAAATCAGAAAAGATGGGGTTCTTATTGCTGTGGTTTTTGAGGCTAAGGAATGCACTCATTTTCCTTTCAGAATATATTGCTTTATGTTATAAGAATAATAATAATCATAAACGTTTATTGAGTGTCTGTGCTGTATAGCAGACACTGTACTGAGAGATTCTGGTTTCCTACTTCATCTTCTCAGCCTCACTATGCATTGAGGACTCTTAGAGAAGGTCAATTACTCACCCAGCATCATGCAACTAGCCAATAGCTTGGCTGAGATTTTAAGTCTGCCTGCCTGTTGCTAGAATCTTCCTCGTGCTGTTTCCCATCTGCCGTGAGCTTTGCCTCATGGCTGCTCAGAGCTGCCCAAAGAGGATAGCTGCTCCCACCTCCAGACCCTGGACCCACCAGTCCTGAGGGCAATTTTTCATCAGAGAACTGGTGTGTTGGGGCTTCCTAGCTGAGAGCCATGACCTTGTTCTAAGAATTTTCCTGCTGTCCTGTCTCATCTCTGCCACCTGGGATGCTTGGCTTCCAGGATCCTGGGCATCCTTCTTGACTTGATCACCCCAACGCCTTGCTTAGAACTCTGGCTCCAGCAGATCCCTGATTCCATGCTCCCTTCCCGACCCTGGCCCATGGCTTTGCCTTATTGACAGGTCCCCAGCTGCTGGCCCAGTATGGTCCGTTCACCCTTCCTATGGCCTGTCTTTTCCCTGACTGAAGATTGGCCACCACGCTAGACCAATGCTTCTGACTTCTTTGACTTTGATCTTGCTCACACTCTCTCTCTGCCTCTCTCCTCCTGCTTCTCTCCCCATCCCTCCTTCTCTTTCCCCCTCTCTCTCTTTCCCTGATGAAGCAAGCAACCCCATGGAAAGGTCTCCAGGACAAGAAACTGAGCCCAGCCTGCACACAACAGCCAGCGAGGAAGTGAATCCTGCCAGCACCATGGAGTGAGCTTGGAAGCAGATCTTCTGGGAGCCTCGGGCTGGCTGACGTCCCAGCCTCGGACAGACACCTCAATGGCAACCTAGGAGAGACTCCTCTGAGGACCCAGCTCAACCTCATGAAGATTCCTAACCAACAGAAATGGTGAGATAACATGGGTACCACCAAGTTTGGGGGTGATTGTTACAGAGCAATAGGTAAGTCATGCGGCCACTGACTTATGGGTCTTCCTTAGCCCCTTCTTTGTGCCTCAACCTTCCAACCATCCACGCAGACACTACACCACCAGGGCCACCAGACTAAAGGAACTATATTAAATAAGCTTGGCGTTACTACAACAAAATGCCTGTGGCAGGCTAACTTTAGTTTTAAAAAGGATTATTTTAACTCGCAGTTTTGGTGGTTAATGTCCAGGATCCAAGGAACTGACCCCATTGCTCTGCCATGGCAATGATGGGAGCACATGATGAAGCCAGCAGTCACATCCAGGGAACAGAGAGGGAGAAGACAGGCAGGGTGCACAATCCCCTTCTAGGGTACCTCCTACTAGGCCTCACTATTTTTTTTTTTTAAGCCATCCTGGAGATGGAACCCAGAGCCTCACACATGTCAGGCAAGCACTCTACCACCAACCTGTACCTCTAGCCTGTTTAATTTTTTATTTTGAGACAGAGTCTCACTAAGCTGCCTAGGCTGACCTTAAACTTGCCATCCACCTGCCTTATCCTCCCAGCAGTTGGAATAACAGGCGTGTGCCATGGTGACTGGGGTAGATCTTGCTTCTTCAAGGTTCCACAGCATTTCCCAATACTGCCACCTCGGAGAGCAAGCCTTTGCATATAGACTTTGGAGAATGGTACCAGTATTCAAATCATAGCAAAATCAAGGAAAACATTCCCTCAAAACAACATAATTGCTTTACGAAAGATGCCTTCGAACACAGCTGCTATGGTCTGATTATTGTTGTCCCAGCCCCCATTCCTATGTTGGAACTTAATCCCCAAGTTGGCATTAAGAGGCGGGGCCTTGTGGACGTAATTAGCTCATGAGGGCTCCACATGGGTCATCCCTTAAAAGGGGATTAGCGCCATTATAAAAGGGCTTGAGGGAGCCCAATTTTCCCCTTTTTGCCTATTTGCTATGTGAGGACTTGGCAAGAGGCACCATCTTGGAAGAAAAGAGCAAGCCCTGGCCAGACATTGGATCTCCTGGAGCCTTGGCCTTGGACTTGCCAGCCTCAGCCTTGTGAGAAGAAAACTTCTATTATTTACACATTCCCCAGTCTGTGGTGTTTTATTATAGCAGCAGAAATAGACTGAGACAAACTTGTGGACGATCTTGTTGCTGATCAGTAGAAAATGAACTCATTCTTTCAGGAAATATATTCTCAACAGGGGGCAAGGTCACCAATGAAGAGACAGGAATTGGTCCTTGGGAGGTGGAAAATCTTACATCTTACGGGTGTAAAGTACAGACATATGAACTATATATGCACAGGTAAATGTATAATATATAAGCAGATATAAAGTGTGTCTGGGTGATTCACATTTCATTGGTGGGGGGTGGTTCTGATAATGAAAAACAATGGTTGAGAAAACTGCTTTCATGTGACACAGGTGGCCCCATGCAGGTTTGAATGCTATAGGGAAGAATGAGACAGCAGAATTAGTATAGCAAGTCGTGGGCCAGGCAAGGTGGTGCACCCCTGAGATCTCAGCAACTCAGGAAGCTGAGGCAGGAGGATCTCAAAGTTGAGGCCGGCCTCAGCAACTTAGCAACAGTCTCAAAATAAAAACAGGACTGGGGATGTAGCTCTGCAGGAAAGCACCCCTGTGCTCAATCACCATTAAAAAGAAGAAGATTTGATGATAAGCAAGTAGGAAGTCAAACCCACTTAACCTTGGAAATGACAGGAGCCTCTGCTTTCGCCCTAGTTTGAAGACTTGATCTGATGGGACTCGGATGCAAATAAGTTGGCCCCATCTCACTAGTTGTGCAAAGTCTTTGAGCAAGTTTATTAACTTCTCTGTGCCTCAATTTCCTCTTATATAAATAAGGATAAAAATAGTCTTTCTTCAAGGTGGGTGTGGTGGTGCACACCTATAATCCGAGAAACTCAGGAGGCTGAAGCAGGAGGATCACAAGATCAAGGCCAGCTTCAGCAACCTATGGAGACCCTGTCTCAAAATTTTTAAAAATCATAATAAAAAGGGGTAGAGATGTAGCTCAGTGGTAGAGTGACCTTGGGTTTAATCCCCAGGACTGCAAAATAAATTTTTGAAAATTTTAAAACAAGTAGTCCTTCCTCATCGGATTGTTTATAGGATGAAATGTGATGGTGCATGTGAAGGAAAGGAAATATCCCCCCCACACAGTAAGTGCTCAATAAACACAACCCCCGTTGACTAATGGGTCAGTGGCAGACCCCGTGTTTCCACCACCCCAAAGTCATTCTTCTCTCCCTTCTTTCCTGTTGCTGAAGGCAGTTCTCCAGGTTAGTTTTGGGAAATACTGGGTATTCATCTCTCCAAGCTCTTTTCCACGAAAAGATCACCGTGGCCTATTTCTAGCCAATGAAACAAAGAGAAATCTGTGGGTGGGGTGTCTGAGAAATGTTCCCTCCTTGATAAAAGAGATGCTTGATAAAAAGCTCTTCTCCTTTCATGCTCTGGATAGTCTGGTGTGTGAAGATGTGATGCTTAGAGCTAAAGCAGCCATCTTGTTACTATGAGAGAAGAACCTCATGATTTTTTTACAGACTTGGACTCAATGCCTTGATCACTGATATCATTGACCCTGCCCAGGATTTCCTGCCTTCTCATTAACTAGAACAAGGCAATACCTGTCATGTGAAAGCTACGGTAAGTCTCACTTTTTGTTACTTTGCAACCAAGAGTCACTTGAATATCCTCACAACACACATAACCCCGTGACACAGTACTGTTCCCATTTCACAGGTAAAGGAGCTAAAAGCGGTGTGGCTCGAGTTTTGAAGATATATTATCTAATTTAATCCTCATGGAAACTCTGTGGGGTACATTTTATCTCCACTTACAGATCTCTCCACAAATTTAGAAGATAAAATAATACCCAGTGTCACACAATCGATGAACGGAAGAGATAGGACGTAAAAGAGGTCTTAAACCCAGCTCTAAATGAAGTGCTCTTAGCTGGGTGTGCTGCCACATGCTGCGATCTCAGCTGCTTGGGAGGGGGAGACGGAAGGATCACTTGAACTTGTGAGTTTGAGATCAGCCTGGGCAATATGGCGAGACCCGGTCTCAATAAAACTAATAAATAAGCAACATCCTTCTGTGCTCTTCTGTGCTATTTCTCAGCATCAAAATCCTTCCGGACTTTGTTCTGCACTGCTGATGGTGAGTACGTAAAAATCCAGTAACCCTAATTCAGGTCATGTCAACCTGAACATAATTATGTTCATGGCTGAGAAAGCGCATTTGGCTAACTCGATATCAGTCGTCATGAAGAAGCACGTGAAACCCACCGTCCTCAGACTCCTATGCCAATGTATATTTCTGTCTTTAGGCTCTCAGAAAATTTATATTCCCCATCCGCCCTTCAATTGGTAATTACCCAGCGTCTGTTCTTTTTAAAATCTTTATTATTTTTTATTCTCTCCCAGATGTTGAGTGGAGCTGCAGTGATTTCGGGGTTTCAGGGAGAGGTCCAGCTGCTGGATCTGGGAAGTATCCACGTTTTGTTTCTTTTTCAGTTCTTCGACTTGAATTTATGATGAGGTTTTGATAAATAGCACCCCTCTCTCAGCCCTGCCCTCTTTGCATGTGTCTGAGTCTGTGATATCTTGGGTTTAATTATGCCGATGTGTCTCTTGCTGGAAATTTATGGGATGACTATTGCCAACAGCCCAGAGGCCAGGATTAGGGATTTGTGATCTAAACATCCTCGACACTCCTCCCCTCCCTATATCCAAAGTGAAATCGGGGAGATCGTGGGTAGCCTGTTAAATTAAAACCCGATCAGGTTGGGAATCTGAGAAAGTCTCGGTCCTGTCGTGAATGGGAATCCAGCATTTGAAGAATCGACGCAAGGTTAGGGGTCAAGGCTAAGGAAGGAGGGGGAGGGGAAAGGAGGACATAGGTGAGTCTGTTTACATCAATAGGACTTTTCAGTTTGAGACTTGGTTACCCAGAAACTGCAGGCTCTGTCTAACAAACTTGGTTAAATTCACTCACTTCTTGACTTTCCAAATAGATTTTTAGTTCCTAGAACTCAAAAGTTACTCAAGTAGCCTGTGATTCCCAGCAGCTCGGGAACCTGAGGTAGGAGGATCGAGAGTTCAAGCCTCAGAAACTTGGTGAGGCCATAAGCAACCTTGTGAGACCCTGTCTATAAATAAAAATATAAAAAAGGGTTGGGGATGTTGGCTCAGTAGTTAAGCACCCCTGGGTTCAATTCCTGGTACCAAAAAAAAAAAAAGTTGCTCTAATAGTCTCTTGCTGTGTTATGAATCACCCCCAAAATTCTGTGGTTTAAAACAACACGTTATTTTATTATCTCTCATTGTTTCTGCAGGTCAGGAGTTTAGGAAAGTCCCAGTCCATCCGTTCTGGCCACTGGTCTCCTGTTAACTGCAATTGGAGAGTGGCTGTAGCAGATGGAGGCTGACTAGACATCTCTCCTCAAGCAGGGGTCTCTCCAGGTAGGGGCACTTGGGCTTCCCCACAGCATGGCAGCCTCCAAGGCAACAGACTTCTTACATGACTGGAGTATTGCAGGGTCAAGTGCTAGCCATATGGTTTGTTATGACCTTTCTGTTCTTCCCTTGGTCAGACAGGTGCAAAAGTGCACCTAGCTGGCCATGGTTACACACACATGTAATCCCAGTTGCTTGGGAAAAAGAGGAAGCCAGAGGATTGCAAGTTCAAGTCCAGTCTGGGTAATTTAGTAAGATCCTATCTCAAAATAAAATTTAAAAGTCCGGGGATGTAGCTCAGTGATAGAGTACTTGCCTAGCAGGCAAGTTCTGTCTCCAGTACCAAGAAACAAACAACAACACAAAAACCACAAAATATCAACAAAATAGACTCCATTCTCTGATAGATGTTGAGGTTACATTATAATAAGAGCTCCTAGGATTGGGGAGCTCATGGTGGCCATATCAGAACATATGCCTTCACTGTGCCTTTATGTCCATTTATTTTTTTTAATCTTATTTTATTCATTTATTTATACGTGGTGCTGAGAATCGAACCCAGTGGAGTAACCAAAGAAATGCACTGGGACATGGTATATAAAGGGGAAAGAATGTGGCAGAGAGCTGATCACATGAGGGGTGGGAAGGGCAGAGAAGGCTTTCCCCAAAGGATCCACTTTAAAAGGAGGATTAAAAATCCTGCACTGGCTGGGGATATAGCTCACTTGGTAGAATGCTTGCCTCACATGCACAAGGCCCTGGGTTCAATCCCCAACACACAGAAAACTTACAAAAAGAATCTTGCACCAGGCAGAGGCACCAGAGAAAGGCTCAGGGGTGTTGGGGGGCGGGGAGAGGATGAGCCTGGGCATAGGTGATGGAGTGCATAGTGGTGGCTGGGGACAGACACTGCCTGCTTGCAAAGATGGCTAAGATCACGGCTTATGGGGACCTCGTGGGGAAATGGTGAAGAGTAGTCAATCAGGGCTTAGCATACATAATGGGCTGGGTTTGATTCCTGGCACCCTCCCAAAAAAATGGAAGAAGAAGGAGGAAGAGGAGGAGAGAACAAGAAAGGAGAAGGAGAGGAAGAGGAGGAGGAGAAAAAACATAATATATATAGGGTTCCATATTCTCCTTGGTTTCCGGCATCCCCTTGAGGTCTTAGGGCATATCTCTCATGGATAACAAAGGCCTTCTAAGGCAATTGAATAGTACATAGAAAATCCTAGAAACCTTTGGGAGCCTGATTCACTAGCAACCATGAGTGAGAGAAGACATTCTAACAAGATTGTGAGCTCTCTGTCAATCACACTGAGGTCTAGCATTTGCTTGAGTCTTCAAAACATTGAGGGTCCAGAGCTGGTAATCTGGATCCTGGTGGATGACCCCCTGAGATTGCAGAACATGGGTAGGGGTGGTCATCCCTCTGTGGAGAAGCTGAGGGAGAACTATTCCTTCCAGAGAATGATGGTTCAGGCTTCAGCTGAAGGGGCTACAACTCAGATACCTCTGCATGGGTTGGAGCAGAAGTCAGGAGAAATGGGGGGAGGAAGACTCTTTGTGCAAGGGGTGATTAGCAGCCACTTCTAATCACCTCTACCAACACGATCCTGGTACAAGTGCCCTCATCTCTCACCTGAATTAGAACAACAGCCTTCTAATGGGCATTCTGGTTCTTCCCTTGCCCTTGACCAGCTACACAGTAAATAAGATCATGACCTTGACTTCCTCAAAACTCTGCAGCGGCTTCCTACCCACTCAAAGTAAAAGCCAATGTCCTTTAAGTGGCCTATGAAAGAACATTATCTGACTTCCCGTATGTGTGACTTGCCCAGCCTCCACATGCTTCAGAATTTAAGTTCCTATTCCCCCATCAGACCATGAGCACATAAGGGCACAGACTTTTGCTTGTTTTGTAAACTGCTCTAGCCAACTGAAAATTTTTATGTCACATAGTATGTTTAAGTACTGGCAAGAAATGTATTTTTTCTTTAAAGAAAATATTTGAGCTGGTCAAATATATCAGAGGCTACAGATCTCTAATTTGTGGTCTCTGGTCTTGCATGAAGGAGCTGGGTACGGTGGTGGTGCACACCTGTAATCCCAGCTACTTGGGAGGCTGAGGCAGGAGGATCAAAAGTTTGGGGCCAGGATGGGCAACTTATCGAGGCCCTGTCTCAAAAAAATAAGAAGAGGTGACCAGGCTTGGAGAGCAGGCTCAGAACCTTAGGAGGAGCGCATCCTGGGGGCAGCAACACCCCTACCCGGCCCCTCCTTTTCATGGTGATCATGACCACCAGGGGGAGCTCCCTCCCATCACACCTGGTCACCTTCCACCCTGGTGAAGTCAAAGTCAGAAACTCTGTCTCTCCCAGAGGCCAAGAGGAGGGCATCTAGTGTGACAAGCTCAGTGGTCTGAGGCTCTCAGGCCCATGTGGCAAGGTCTCTTTGAAGTTCTCTTGGGACACCTGAATATTGAAATCCTTCTGGCTCTTCAAGTTGGGTTTCTGCCTCTAGAACCCTTGATGCATAGATGTGCCTGAGCAGCATCCACCTGCAAAAGCCAAGCTTGTGGGCTGGAGGAGGTCTAATCTCTTTGTCACTGGAGGACAGCTGCTTGTCAACAACAGGGGGTGCTTGGGAACCTGTGGCCCAAATGTCCCAAATTTATGGTTTCTGAAATGTAATCCCCAGTGTGATGGTATTAAGAGGTGGACCCTTTAGCAAAGATTAGACAATGAAGGCTGTAGTTTCATGAATGGGGCTAGGGTCCGTTTATTTATTTTGTTTTGTGTGTGTGTGTGTGTGTGTGTGTGATTTTGTTGTTGTTGTTGTTGTTATTGTTATTGTTTTCTTTCTTTCTTTTTTCCTTTTCTTTTTCTTTATGCAGTACTGGGGACTGAACCCACAGGCACTGTACCCCTGAGCTATATTCCCAGCCCTTTTTATTTTGAGACAGGGTCTCACTTAATTGTCCAGACTGGCCTTGAACTTGCAATCCTCCTGCCTTAGCCTCCTGAGACACTGGGATTACAGGTGGGTGCCACCTAGACCCCTTTTATGCTTTTATTTTACTTTTTTATACTTTTAGATTGATGCATTATAGTTGTACATAGTAGTGGGATTCATTGTTGCATATTTTTTCATGCACATAATATAATAATATAATTTGACTAATATCATTCTCTAGTATTTCCCCTTTCCCTTCCTCTCTCCCCTTGGTCCCCTCCCTCCACCCTCCTGATCATCTTTCAGTTTTATGAGATCCACCCCCACCTTTCTTTTCCTTTTTTCTTCTCTAGTTTCCATATAAGAGAGAAAACATACAACCTTTATTTTTCTGAGTTTAGATTATTTCACTTAACATAATGTTCTCAAGTTCCATCCATTTTCCTGCCAATGACATAATTTCATTCTTCTTTATAGCTGAATAAAACTCTATTGTGTATATAGACCATATTTTCTTTATCTATTCAAACATTGGTTCCACAGTTTGGCTATTGTGAATTGTGCTGCTATCAACAAGGGTATGCATGGATCACTATAGCATGATTTAATTCTCCAGGATAAATACCAAGGAGTGGTATAGCTGGGTCATATGGTGGATTCATGCCTACCCTTTTGAGGAACCTCTATACTGATTTCCATAGTGGCCATACTCATTTACAATCCCACCAATGGTGTAACAGTGTTCCTTTTTCTTCACATCCTCTCCAACATTTATTATTGTTTATATTCTTGATGACTGCCCTTCTAACGGAGTCATATGAGATCTCAGTGCAGTTTTGATTTGCATTTCCCTAATTGCTAATAATATTGGACATTTTTTCATATATCTGTTGGACCTAGACCCCCCTCTTTTTTTAGTATTTATTTTTTAGTTTTTCGGCAGACACAACATCTTTGTTTGCATGTGGTGCTGAGGATCGAACCAGGGCCGCACGCATGCCAGGCGAGCGCGCTACCGCTTGAGCCACATCCCCAGCCCTCCCTCTTTTTTTTTTAAAGAGAGAAAGAGAGAGAAATTTTTTAATATTTATTTTTTAGTTTTTGGTGGACACAACATCTTTATTTTTATGTGGTGCTGAGGATGGAACCCAGCGCCCCGTGTGCCACGCGAGCGCGCTACTGCTTGAGCCACATCCCCAGCCCCCTAGACCCCTTTTAAAGGAAGCTTGAGGGAGCCCCCAGCACCTTCCACCATGTGAGGACACATATTAGGTTACATCTTTGAGGAAGAGGCCTTCACCAGACCCTGAATCTACTGGTGCCTTGACCTTAAACTTTCCAGCTTCCAGAACCATGGAAATAAATTCCTGTTGCTTGTAAATGACTGAGTCTATGGTCTTCTATTGTAGCAGCCCTGGCCCACTTAGAGGTGGCCCAATGTTCTTCCGTCTGTAACTATTTACAACCTCAGGAGAGAGATGGTATCTCCTTTTGTAGATGAGGACAAATGGCTTGGAGAAGTGACAGACCCAAGTCTACACAGCTGTGAGTGGTGGCATTAAACCCAGGGCTGCCCAATGACAAAGCCCATGTTCTGTCCACTCCATGGCTCTGCCCATGAATAAATGCCTAAGTGAATCTTAAAAGCCCAGAATCAGACTCAAGGGACTGGAAGAGAAATTTAAGGTCACCGAGTCAGATGCCCCTTGGAGCTTGAGACCCTCCTTTATGGCTTCCAACTACTGGTCACTAGTAAAAGTGAATAAGTCACCAAGGTCCCCCTCCCCTTACATCTCCCACCAACTCTGATTGAAATCTTTGCCTCTCGCCAGCCTCTGGGCCTGGCCTCTAATAGCTCTGCCCTTGCTGCCTCCTTGGGGAGGTCCCTTCTGTATTTGATTACAGATCCCATTACAGAAGTGAGGTCCCTCCTTGCTCCCCGAACAAGGCACCTTTTATCTAAAGGACCCCATTTGGTGAAAAGATTCTATGCTGAGATTGAAATCAAGGATCATCAGGAAGTAGGAACAGAGAATAAAAATGATGGGGGTCCTTTGTTGGGGATCAGAACCAATACCTCTTATCCTAAGGAGGCCCAGGAAGGGCATGCCAAGGAAAGGTCATGAGGTCACACCTTTGGGGCACTTGGAACCAGCTTCCCTGACCAGGGTCCTCAGGACCCGGCTCTGAGCTGCCGATCCCTGCTGCCTCTCCTCACCAGCTGCAGCCTATCAAGCTTCTCCCAGAGCTTTCTGGTTCCCTGGGTTGGCTCTTGTCTGCTTGGCCAAAGGAGATGTCACTCACTGGTGCCACCGGAGTGGGTGCAACAACAGGCCCCCGTGCAGATGTGCAGAGGGCAGGCGGTGGGCGTGGGGGTGGGGAGCTGCCCCTGGTCTCATGGAAGCTCATCTGGGGGACACGACAGGGTCCCTGCCTCTCACTCGCTGGGTTTGCACATTTTGGTGCAACTTGCCAAATTGTGCCCGAGTTCTTTTGAGAAGCCCTCCCTCCAGAAAAGCTTCCAAGAGAAAGCACTCGCTGTGAATGCACTAATCAGATCCAGCGAGAAGTTGTTCCAGCACCTTTCCCTGAAATGTGATAATCCCGTTTCTAATTTACTGATTATGCAACAGGAAAATGTCTTCCTTAATTTCATAAGAAAAGCACATTAGCCTGTTTCCTCGTGAAATCATGAATGATAACAGCTCCCTTTAATAAATAGAACCCATAAGGAACATCGAGGATGATTACTTTGTTTATTAACATGCGGTGATTAACATTTCAAAAGCAATTTAAATAAATACAGGGAGAATCTGATATGGGGCCCCAAGGTAATGATCTAGGTAGGGTAAAAAAAAAAAAAGAGAGAGTGTTCATTTGAACTTGAACTATTTAAAATCCGTGCTTTCTAAGGTGGTTGTCTCTTACCAACTTAGGCACCAGTGAATCATCTCCAAGAATCCCACCTTATGAGGAGTGGGTCTAGGGTCCCTCCTAGAAGTGCTTTTTTTGCAAAGACAATCAGAACCTTAGAGACTCTGGCCCTCTTCCCCCTTTCTGTGTTTCGCCTTCCATGAGCAGAGCAGCGATCCTCCTGGCCCATCTGCCAAAATGTGCTGCCGCACCTTGGGCCCAGAGCATGGAATCAGCCTACCGGGGACTAAAATCTCTGAAACTGTGAACTGAAGTAAAGTCTCCACTCAATTGTTCTCATCAGGTGTTTCGGTCACAGCAAGGAAAAGCTGACTAACATACTTTTGTTATTTTCTTTTTCCTTTTTAATTTTGTTTTGCTTTAAAACAATGTCTCCTCATGTTGCCTGGGTCTGCCCTGAGCTCCTGGGCTCAAGCAATCCTTATTGATTGATTGATTGATTGATGGATACCAGAGATTGAACCTAGGGGCACTTAACCACTGAACATATCCCCAGTCCTTTTTTTATGTTTTGAAACAGGGTCTTGCTAAATTCCTGAGGCTATCTTTGAACTTGAGATCCTCCTGCCTCAGCCTCCTGAGTAGCTGGGACAACAGGTGCGCATCACCATTTCTAGCTAAATTTCTTATTTCTTAATCTATTCTGTGCTTTCCAAACTTCCTGGACCACGGTGGTAAGAAAAGCATTCATCTCCTAACTTTTGTGACTACGTTCCCTTGTTCAGCCAAAAAAAAAAATAAAATAAAATAAAGATAAAAATAAATTAAAAGTCTTCGGAGATGCCGTGTGCAATTGAGTCAAGGATCTTGAGATGGGGAAATTGCCCTGGACTGGTCCAGTAGGTCCTAAATGCCATTGCTTGTTATCCTTATATAAAAGGGAGAGAGAGGGAGATTTTACCACACCCAGCAGAGGAGGCAGTGAGCCCACAGAGGTACAAACTGGGGCAGTACAACCAGAGGCCAAGGTATACAGGTTGCCTTCAGAGAATCTAGAAGGGGCAAGCAATAGATTCTCTCCCAGATCCTTTGGAGGATCCAGGGCCCTGTTAGCACCTTGATTTCAGCCCAGTGAAACCGATTTGGAAGTTCTGGCCTCTAAAACCAAAAAAGCATAAATGAATTAAAATATATATATATAGTATTAGTTGTTGATGGACCTTTGTTTTTATTTATTTATTTATTTGTATACAGTGCTCAGAATTGAACCCAATGAGAATCAAACACATGCTAGGCAAGCACTCTACCACTGAGCCACAACTGCAGCCCTGGATATTGTGTTAAGCCACCCAAGTTTGTAGTGATTTATTATAGTAACCACTAAAAACAAATAAATGATTTCCGCCATATCTGCATACCAGTAACACTTTGGTTGACTAACATTTTTCTTTCAATCAGTTCTGAGCTAACATAGCTTTCTGCTTTCACCTTATCCTAGCAACACTATTCAGAAGTCACAGGTTTGAAAGACGTCAAATACTCAGTTGAACATCATTTTAAATGCTCACCCCTAGGTCCCCTACAGTTGTCTAATGAACCACAAGTAGAAGTGACGCCCCCACACACTTTGTGAAACACTGACCCAGCTCCACGCAGCTTGTGAAGAATCCACGGTGCAGCTGGCCTTTCAAAACTGCTCTATTAAGTTCAAATTTCACTTGAAAATGATCAGAAGAAAGAAAGAATCAGCCCCTTTAAAAATAGAAGCCATAGCTCCTGCAAAATTTCACAGAGACAGATTTTAAAATGTAGCATTTAGCAGAATCTTAAATCCTGCTTGGTTGAGTAATTACCATATAGATAAGGGCCCTTAAAGGAGGAGAAGGGAGCCATAGATGGTGCTAGCAGAGAGCTGGGTCTGGTGGCAGAATTTAGCTAACGAGAGGCTTTACCCAGTCTGAACCAGAACTGTAGGTCTTCTGTGTTTTAGTTTTCTCTCTTTTTTGCCTCAAGACAGAGGGATTCATAAAATAAAGCAGGAATCACGGTGCAAGGAAAGATGCAGGAAATCCTGAAAAACTATGACATGTTAGATTGATAAAACCCCCAACGGGAGAAGAAATTCTTCAAAATTTCTCCATGTGGTGCTGTATACCTGTAATCCCAGCTACTCTGGAGGCTGAGACAGGAGGATAGCAAGTTTGAGGCCAGCCTCAGCAACTTATCTAGACCCCGCCTCAAAATAAAAAATACAAAGGGCTGGGGGTGTAGTTCAGTGGTAGAGCACCCCTGGAGTCAATCCCTTAAATCATTAAAAAAACAAATTTAAGTTTTCCAAAATTCAAGCAGAGGAACACCAAAACAGCCAAACCAGTTGAAACTGTTAAATTAGGCAAAGATCACAAAATATCCAGCTCCAAATCATCAGGTTAGTCATGCTTAAGCCTGGAAGTAGATATTGATAATACAGCCTGATTTAATCATAGCCCCCAGAGTTTCCTAGGTTGGGAACTTGTTCCCCAGTGCAGTAATGTTGAGAAGTAGAACTTTTAGGAGGTGATTAAGTCCTGAGGTTTCTGTCCTCATGAATGGATGAATCCATGAATGGATTAAGGGTCAATGTGTTACGATAGAAGGAGCTTTGTTATAAAAGCAAGCTCTCTCTCTAGCATTCTTGCTCTGTCTCACTGTGTAATGTCTCCTTTCCTTCATGAATAATCAACCTCTTCCCTTTATAAATTGCCTGGCCTCGGATATTCTGTTACAGCAGCAGAAATGGGACTGAGATACGTGGTTTACTGACAGCTCAATTCTAAGAGAAGCCAGTCCTGAAATTTCACCATTTCCTGAAACATAGTTTCATCACCAGATGTCTTAGTTCTTCATCAAGATGACCAAAATATCTGACAAAACAACTTAGAGGATGAAAAATTGATTTGGGGCTCATAGTTTCAGAGGTCTCAGTCCACAGATGGCCAACTCCATTGCTCCATTGGTCTTTGGTAGGGCAGAGCATCATGGTGGAAGGACACAGTGAAGGGAAAGTTGTTAAGTTCATGGTGACTGGGAATGAGAGAGAGAGGAGAGAGAGAGAGAGAGAGAGAGAGAGGGAGGAAGGGGCCACAGAGAAGATGCACTCTTCCAGAGCAACCCCAGTGACCCACTACTCCAGCCATGCCCCACCTGCCTACAGTTACCCCCGGTCAGTCCATTCACACTACAACAGACTGATGCTAATCACTCTATCTCCGACACACAGGAATTTTGGGGAGGACTCCTCACACCCAAACTATAATATCAAGCATCACAGCACATGGGAATGCTTCCAACACATATGATGGAAAGATTGACATGCCGATACAATCTCTCATTTAGTATTGGTAAAAATCATTACTATTGGTAAAAAATCATTTGCAAACAAAATTCTCTTTTCTAATAGTTAAAGTCTCCTAGTTTGGGTCACAAACCTATGATCTGAGGCTGCACCAGCACATCCTGAGGAAAAGCAAGATCTCTGGCCACACCTCAGGAAGCAGTCACTTCTGTGCCTAGAGCATCTTTCCCTACAGCATCAGTTGAGGTTGACCTGAGGTTACAATGACCACTGTGTCTTTTGCCTTCCCAGTCTCATCCCAGATATTCCTTTGGGAAAACTGTCTTCAAAAATCTTGTGTAGCATAGTGGCAGAGCAGCTGCCTAGCATGCACGAGACCCCGGATTCCGTCTTCAACACTGTAAGTAAATTAATGGGTAGACCTGAGCCAGTTCCATTTTTTGAAAGGGCTTACATTGCAGACTAAGTAGATGAGGAAATGTCATCTTCTTGGCCACAGTAACTGTTCAAGAGAGAGGGGTGAAAGAGAAGCAGGCTCAGAACTTTTTATTCCAAATGCCTCCCCCAAAGCCTTTGCATATCTGAGCTGAACCTGAGAATCAGTAGGATTGGAGCCTCTGGGTGCTATGGTAATGAGAGAGCTATAGGAGAGTAAAGTGGACACAGAACTGTATCAATTCAAAGGAAAGAAGAGTTAGATAAGAGAAAGATCGTGACATGATTTGAGATCCTAGATGCAGCCATGTCTGAAGCTTCCTCCCTCTGAACCTTTTATTTATATGAATTGATACTTTTCTTTTTAAAGTTGGGTTACCTGTTATATGTATTTGAAAGTATCCTGATAAATGATTGCTGAGGCACAGGCTGCAGCTTTATAGGAATGGTGCATGTATTTCTCACAGAGAGGCATATTATGAAAAGTGTACCTGCCTGTTTGGCTAGGGACATGGTCAGACTACCAAGTTTGGACTAGATTGCAGTCCTCCACTTGCCCCATCTACTGAGTTTCCTTGTATAGTGAAAAACCTGCATAACCATACTTGGAGCTCCCATGACTGAGAGAAGATTTTCTCCTTGAAGTAGCTCCCTTCCAAGATGGCCCCCAGCATAGCGTGGTGTGATAGTCACACCACCCTTGTATATTCCCTGAATAGAACTGACCTGTGGAACCATTGAGATGCTGTAGATATGAGGCATGTCACTTTGAAAGCCAGATCATAAAAGATACTGCAGCTGTGACGTACTGGCTGTGGGATCGCTTTCTGGCAGAAGCCAGTCACATGTCACAAAGACACCTAAGCCATCCGTCTCATGGAGAGCTCCACAGATTGAGGAACTGAGGTCTCCAACCATCGGCCCTGTGGGTATGCCATCTTAGAATTAGGTCCTCCAGTCCCAGTGGAGCCTTTCAATGACTGTGACCCAAACTGACAAGTTGACTGTAACCTCATGAGTCATCTCAAGCTGGAACTTTCCATCTCAACTACTGCTAAATTCCTAACCTCCAGAAAACATGAAATATTTCCTGTTGCCAGGTATCGTGGCGCATGCCTGTAATCCCAGCAATTCTGGAGGCCGAGGCAGGAGGATTGCAAGTTCAAGGCCAGCCTTTGCAATTTATCGAGGACCTGTATGAAAGAAAAGAAAAGAAAAGAAAGGGCTGGGGATCTAGCTCATTGGTAAAGTCTCCCTGGGTTCAGTCCCCAGTACCAAAAAAGTTGTTTAAGCTACTCCATTTGGTATATTCTGTTACACAGCAATAGGTAACTAATGGACACTTTATCAGTCTTCTCTTTTCCTTTTCTTTCTTTCTCTCTTTCTCTCTCTCTCTCTCTCTCTCTCTCTCTTTCTTTCTTTCTTTCTTTTTCTCTCTCTCTTTCTCCTAGTACTGCAGATTAAACCCAGGGTCTTGCACATGCTAGGCAAGTGCTCTATCACTGAGGCATATCCCCAGCCCTTTTTAAATTATTTATTTATTTATTTATTGGTATTGGGTATTGAACCCAGGGGCATTTAAACACTGGGTCACATCCCCAGCCCTTTTTGAATATTTTATTTTGAGACAGGGTCTCGCTGAGTTGCTTAGGGCCTCACTAAATTCCTAAGGCTGGCTTTGAACTCATGATCCTTCTGCCTCAGCCTCCTGGAGCTGCTGGGATAATAGGATGTGTGCCCTCAGGCTCAGCGTTTATTATTATTTTTTAATCAGAGTCTCCTTAAATTTCCCAGGCTGACTTCCAACTTGTGATCCTCCTGCCTCAGCCTCCTAGACTGGGGAGCTAGGTTTACAGACATGCATCAACCACACTTGATTTCCTTATTAGGCTACCCACCTCCTGCTCCATGCAGCCTTCATCTCATACTCTTCCTTTAATTGTAGTTTTCTGAGAATCACCCTTTGAGTGAGCACAGTGGTACGTGCTTGTAGTTCCAGCTACTCTGGAGCCTGACGCAGGAGGATCACTTGAGCCTAGGAGTCCAGGGCCAGCCTGGGCAACATAGCAAGAGAAAGAAAAAAGTACCATTCTTTTTTTTTGGGGGGGGAGGGGGACGCAGTTACCAGGGATTGAACTCAGAGGCACTCGACCACTGAGCCACTTCCCCAGCCCTATTTTGTATTTTATTTGGAGACAGGATCTCACTGAGTTGCTTAGTGCCTCACTTTTGCTGAGGCTGGCTTTGGATCCTCCTGCCTCAACCTCCCAAGCTGCTGGGATTATAGGCATGCGCCATTGCGCCCAGCAAAAAAAGTATCATTCTTTGATGTTGCTGACATGCACCCTTTTCCACCTGTTGCTGATTCTGCCGTCACCTGAAGAGATGGCTCCTTTTCCTTAGGTTCCCTAAAAGCATTTCTCTCCTGATAACAATTGGTGGGCAAACCTTGCTCTGAGTAGGTTTCTTGCTGGGACTTGATTACATTCCTGTAATCCCAGCTACTTGGAAGGCTGAGGCAGGAGGATTGTAAATTCAAGGGCGGTCAGGGCAGCTTAGTGAGACCCTGTCTCAAGAAATAAAAGGCTGGGGATATGGTTGCATGGTAAAGCACCCCTGGGTTCAATCCCCAGTCTCTCTCTCTCTCTCTCTCTCTCTCTCTC
>NW_025999896.1:3132129-3148037 GCF_001458135.2 Marmota marmota marmota | reverse complement strand
ACACACACATACACACACATATATACTCACACACACACACACACATACACACACACACACACACACACACACACGCACGAGGTTTCTTTATGCATTTCAACAAACTGGGAAGATTCTGTCTCTTGTGAGATTCTATTCCCTGGCTTGTCCCATCTTTCCAAAGCACAGAGGGCAACAGTGTCCCACATCCCTGTCCTATGGAGGAGTCCAAGCAGCCAGAAGAGCCCTGTGAATTCTGATTTTTTCACAGGACTTTGGCAGTGGCAGAAGGGGGCTGGGGGAGCAGTATGCCACCATCGTCATAGCAACGTGCTCCCTGGTGGGTCCTGGGCTGCACTCCCAGGCAGGAAAAGCAGCTCCCAAGTGGAGTGGGCATCAGAAGGCGGGGCTGCCCAGGAAACAGGAGGAGCTGAGGCAGAGAGGCTTAGCAGGTGTCCCCTCTTGAGAGGCAGACAGCCAGGAGGCGCTAAACCAGCAAGCCCAACAGGAGAGAACAGAGTGAGCTGACTCGGGGCTGACCAGTCATCCATGTGGGCGAATCCTGCCCTCTTGGCACTATATACTCCTAGATGATGTCGTTCATCGTTCTGGGCTACCCGTGATTCCTACTTCTAGAAATGAAGGATAACAAACTCTAGCATTCACCAGTCCAGTGGTCCCCAAACACGTGTTCATGTTGACATTACTTGGAGACCTTTTAAAAATGCTCAAACCTCGCCGGGTGCTGTGGTGCATGCCAGTAATCTCAGCGATTTGAGAGGCTGAGACAGGAGGACTGCAAATTAGAGGCTAGCCTGGGGTAATTTAGTGAGACCCTCTGTCAAAATATCTAGGTGATTCTTACAGCTGCCTGAGGGATGTACCATACCAGGCCAAGGTTCTGAGTCATGTCTGTGTATAAGAATCACCCCCAGAAAAGATGGTGGATACCCTACACCTCTCCTCATTTCAAAATCTCCTGAGTTGGCCCCAGGTATCTGAATTTTGCACAAAGCCTTCCGTGATTCTTGAGGAGGTGCTGAAGTCACATATCACTAATCCAGAAAACCGAGAGGCAAAGTTTGGAAGAATGGGTGGTCAGTAAGGAATGTGGGAGGAAACTGGGGGAGTTGGAAGCTTCCCTAGGCTGTGCTCTATCCCTTTGGGTTAGGTCAAGACAGGGATGTTGCACTGAATCTATCAAGTTAAAAAATATCAATAAATATGATTTGGCATCGTTATTTTTGCAGGGTTCAATCTAATACCAATTTACTAAGAGACGATTGTTTCAAGAGGTTTCTGTAAGATTTTTCACCAAGGCCAGGGTCAGAGTTCAAGGTCCTAAGTAATCCCACAGAGATATCAGACAGCCAGCAGCTTCAGCCCCTGTAAGGGCAGAGATGAAGGAACTCACCACAGGTTCAAGTATCTTGATCCATAACTCACCTGGTGAAGGGCCACAGGTACAAAGTACATGTTCCTTATTCCCTGACTTGAGT
The DNA here is from genome assembly GCF_001458135.2 of Marmota marmota marmota. Classification (NCBI taxonomy): domain Eukaryota; kingdom Metazoa; phylum Chordata; class Mammalia; order Rodentia; family Sciuridae; genus Marmota; species Marmota marmota. Next base: position 3,146,559 of record NW_025999896.1, on the reverse strand, counting down.
ACTTAATTTTCTTTGTAATCTCTTTTAGATTGCAAAAGTAATATGAACTCCCAGTAGCTAAGGAATCGATGCCAAAGTTTATAAAGGGAAGTTAAATCTCTTCCCACCCTCCCCCTCGATTTCCAGCCTCTTTCCCCCAATGACCAGTGTTAGCACTGACCTCATTTAATTTTAGTTAGGAAATGAGTTGTTCCTCTCTAAGCGTGTTTGCCCAATTCTCAAAATTGTTCCTTTCCTTACTTACAAACATTTGAAATAACTTGGAATCTTTTAACCTCTGTGAATGAAGATCCTCCAAAAAAAGTGCCCCATGCTGGGTTGACTTTTAAAATGGAATGAATCAGGGCTGGGGGTGCAGCTCAGTGACAGAGTGTCTGCTTAGCATGCATCCCCAGCACCAAGTAAATAGATAAAATAAAAAGGAATAATACCAGGGTCCTCGTCATTCTCATCGTCCTTTATATTTGAATAATGTTGTAGAGTTCATTAGCTTCTTTCAATGCACTGCCTACTTTTGCTGCCTTGGTGAGTTGGTCAGATACCTAGAGGGATGCTTTGTTCTTATTGGACAGATGAGAAAACTGAGGCCCTGACTCAGAAGGACAGAGCTGGGACTGGCCTTTGGATCTCCTGTCTTGTAAGCTTAATTTAGGATCTACGTACTCAATTCCATCTCTACTATTCACACTGCTCTATTTATTTAAGACTATCTATTACCAACATCCATCTTGTGTGTGTGTGTGTGTGTGTTGTGTGTGTGTGTGTTTTGCTGGGGATGGAACCCAGAGTCTTGTGCATGCTAGGTAAGTGCTTTACCATGGAGTTACATTTCCAGCCCTAAGATGTATTTTTATTTTCTTGAGACTTTTAAAATGACTCTCCGTGATTCCTAACCTCCTCCTCCCAGCCACCAGGGTCAAACTGTTAACAGGTGTTCTTTCGGTCAAAATGTCAAGATACTTGTAATAACATTAGTTATTACACACACACATACACACACACACAAATACACAAAGTAGTTTTTCAGTCCATAGTGTGTGGTAGCACATGCCTCTAATCTCAGCTACTCAGGAAGCTGAGGCAGGAGGATTGCAAGTTCAATTTGAGGCCAACTTCTGAAACTTAGTGGGACCATGCCTCAAAATAAAATAAAAAGGGCTGGGACTGTAGCTCAGTGGTAAAGTTCCCCTGGGTTCAATTTTCAGTATAATTAATATATATATATATATATATATATATAATTTTTAAAAAAGAAAAAACTTCATCATAACTTTTCTCAATTTCCCTTACTGTCTGTCCAGACTTTGGGAACACCGAGCTTTATTAATGAAAAGCTAGTAGCCATGGCCTTCATTGTGTGCAAAGAGATATCTGAATGGTCAGAGTGTCATTAACAGCCCTTTTGAACTAAATCAGTTTCAACAATTCCCAGTGTATAATAAAGCTAGGATAGAGAATGCAGTTCTTGGGATTATAGTAGTTTTCTCAAAAGTAAAGAATTTCATGTGAGGTAAAGGTAGAGGAATCTGGAGGAGTTTTCATTCATCACTCAATATCATTAAATTATAAAGACAGCTAAATTCTCTAGGTTATACATCCTCTTTCAAATAGAGAATCAGGAAATAATTCTATTTCATTTCAAGGGAATTACACAAAATTTTTCCTGTTAAGTGATAAACACTAGACTAGAGACTCTGCATATCAAATCACAGAACATTAGAGAGGAACAGTCCATTAGTATCTTAGATGGTGAAGAAAATAAATATCAAAACTGTATCATCTGTTTTCAATCTCTGGACTTAAGATATTTTCCTTCTGATTCAAAGTTGGGATAATGGGGGAAGGGCAGGGAAATGAGGTCTATGGAAAAAAATATCAGCAGTATAAGACAAGGAATTTAAGAACTTGGAAAAAAGACTTTGTCTAATACTGATTTTCCTGCAGAATAGGAAGAAATTTTAGAAAAGTTAAAAAAAAATTAGCCTGAGGCTGTAGCGGTAGAGCATTTTTCTTGCATGTTTGAGGCCCTGGGTCCAATTCCCAGAAACGCGCGCGCGGCCATACACACACACACACACACACACACACACACACACACCTATATGTTCATCTACTGGGTAAAATGTAGTATATAATACAATGGAATATTATTCAGTCTTGAATAGGAATGAATTTCCTGTACATGGATGAAACTTGAATACATACTAAGTGGAATGAGTGAGACATAAAAGGACAAATACTGTATGATTACACTTATAAGAGTAAAATAGTCAATTATATGACTTTAAAATAGTTAAATTCATAGACAGAAATAGAATAACGGTTTCCAGGTGTTGAAGGAAAGTAGAAATGGGGAATTATTATTTAATGGGTACCGAGTTTAGTATGGGAAGATGGAAAAGTTCTGAAGATGAGTGGTAGTGATGGTTTTACAATAATGTACATGTATCTAAGGCCTCTGGACCATACACTTAAAATGATTAAAATAGTAAATTTTATATATATATATATATATATATATATATATATATATATATATACATATATATACGTATATGTGTGTGTGTATGTGTGTGTATATATATATATAAACTAAAAAACTACATATATATGTGTGTGTGTATACATATATGCATANTATATATATATATATATATATATATATATATATATATATGAATTTTTGAAAATTAAATACATAAGCTCTAATATTATGATGGTCTTTCAGAAAAGTTAAGTATATGGCATAAGCTTACTTGCATATACTTACTTATTTTAATATTGTGAAAAATTTCAAACCTATGAAAAAGCAGAGTATATAATGAATCCCCATGTACCTACCACACACTTTGACAATTAACCACGTAGTACACATTTCTTGCCTTGCTTCTTCATAATTCCTCTTGCTCAGTTCTAGCTGAATTCTGGATTCTGAAGTTTCTAGATGTTGGCCTCTCGGAAAGCTGGGTTTCCTGTATTCTTACCCTCAACTATGAGTTTGGAGAGAGGACCCCTGTTCATGTGCCTTTCCGTGTCCAAACTGTTTGCAGCCCTGGGAAGTCTGAAGGGCGGTTTGCTATGAGGTCCTTTGGAAGAACTTTCTAGCTCTTTCTGCCAGCTCTGACCTTCAGGTGACCTTGGGGAGGACCTGGGATACCTCCTTTGTCTGACAGGGGAGATCCTGTTGCAGAAGCCAAAAGGCATTTAAACGTGAATTCTATTTCTTCACTGAGGCTGTCCTCAAAGTCTATGGAAAGAATTTTTATTAGTCTAGAGAGGAGATAAACTTTCCTTCTACCTCCTTCAATACCAGAGTTGGAAGTTTCCACAGGCTACTCTGACTTTTCAATTCTGCAAGTGAAGTTTCTTTGGGTGTGAACCAGGTTCAGGGCACAAGGACTCCTGGACACTCAATGGAGGTCGCCCCTGACCAAGCACATTCCTGAGATGGTCTCCTGCCATCCTTTCCCTGACCCTGGTTCTGCAGATGAGGACATAGAGGTAGAGAGAGGGGCAGCCACTTTCCCTGGGCATGTAATTAGTAAGCAAAAAAGTTGGGAGTCAGATGAGTCTCATCTTCATTAATAAATGGAGAACTAATTATAGTCATTGAAGAGACTGTTCCTTTTCTGTTGTGATTAATTCTGAATTTATTTTTAGCCTTCAAAAGAATAGAGACTCGTGTTGATGGGGTTTTGTTCTGAGAAAGAAACGGGCTATTCCTACCAGTCATCTTGGCCAGCCTCTTTTTGCAGGAGAAAGCCAAGAACATTCTTTTTTAAAAAACTCAACATTCCCCTGGGATTTGTGTCAACCTAAGCTACTTTTAATGGGGCGCTATTTGCACGCCTTGATAGAGGGACACCATCTATAAATGAAAATTCCAGCTTTGGCCATGCGACAGGGGCAAGAAATTGGGAGCAGGCTTGTCTTTGAGGCAAAAGGTGTAAGCTAAGCCAGGTACTAGTGGCTCACACCTGTAAATCCCATTGACTTGTCTCGGGAGGCTGAGGCAGGAGGATTGCATGTTCAAAGCCAGCCTTAGCAACCTAGCGAGGCCCTAAGCAACTTAGTGGGACCCTGTTTCAAAATGAAAAATAAAAAGGACTGGGGATGTGGCTCCATGATTAAGTGCCTCTGGGTTCAATCCCTGGTATTGGGGGAAAAAAAAAACGAAGCAGGTTGGGAAAAAATAAAGCAGTTTTTGCAATGTGCATGCATATGTATATTTCAAGGATGTGTCTATCCTGTGACCTTGGGCACAGAAGTCCTAAGGAGGAATGACCTGAAGCCCCCGAGGGGCAGCAGTTCTCTTAAATTTTATTCCTTCTAAGTCTTCCTAGGAGGGCTCAGTCCTCCTTGGATAGATTTTTCCATGCTTCAGGTTAATAGCAGTCATCTTGTTGGAACTGGGTCTTGACCCCTGGTGACTTTCCAGCTCTTTCTGTGGCTTTGCTTATCTCTGCCCAGCTCTTGGTTGGATATTCTGTTGTTATTTTCTCCTGAAGGGCAATCTCATTTCCATATTTCCATGCCCACAGATAGGGAGGAGTCGGAATAGGTCAGGAAGTCTTTTCCATACCCTTGGGACAAGAACAGTGAAAAGATAGACTTTAATTCCTTCCTTCCTTTCATTTTTCTTTTTGGTGGCACTGGGATAAACCCAGAGCCTCCCGCAGGCTAGGCAAGCACTCTACCCCTGAAACACACCTCCAGTTCCTGACTTCAATTCCTACAGGTTATCTTTGGCCTCACAACTTACTCAATGTCTCTGAAGCCATTTTTTTTTTTCTTTTTCTCTCCCCTTTCTCTTCTGGTTTTGTTTGCAAATGAAACCTGTTGCTTTCACTAGGGAAGCTGGTTTGGTTTGAGGTCCTTTGGAAGAACTTTCTAGCTCTTTCTGCCAGCTCTGACCTTCAGGTGACCTTGGGGAGGACCTGGGATACCTCCTTTGTCTGACAGGGGTCAGAATTTGGGCTAGAATTTCTTCTGGCTTCAGAGTTTCCAAATGGGAGGATGGGGGTTGAAGGACCTGGGAGAAAGTTGGATTTGGTGTTCTCTTCTTCATCCCTCTCATTCACGTTCTCTTCTCTCTTCTATCCCTATTTCCTTTTTTCTTATTCTATATTCTCTGTCTCTTCCATTCCCACTAATCTTTTTCTTTCCTCATTTATTACCGCTGTTAAAGAAAAATTATGGCCATCGTTTTGGACACTGCTAACCTCCTGCACCAGCCCCAACGGACCAAGTCTAAAAATCAAAATGGAGTCACGCTAAAGTTCTATGCCATCAATTGCAGCCTAAGCTGTTTATCTGACTTTCTGAGAAATCAGGATTAAAAAGATAACAGCCAATTTTTTTTCCAAACAGGCCAGTTTCAAATAGAATGATAATGAAGTTCCCTCTGCCTTAATCTTCACACACACACACACACACACACAAAAAAAAAAAAAAACTAACTGAAGTAATCTGATGTTAACTAATCAGTTATTCTTCTATTGTTCTTCTTGTCCCCACCTCACAAGGACAGTAACTTGGAGATAACCAAACCCCTTGATGTCCCTGTCTCCTCTCTTGAGCCTTCTTCTGTCTATAAAACTAACATCCTCTGCTTGGATTGTTGAAATGCTTAATCTGTCTTATGGAATACAGTGTTGCTGGATTGTAGGGTCGGAAAGAAAGCCAATTAATACTAGCCAGGTACGGTGGTGTGCCACATCTGTAGTCATCCCAGCCACTCAGGAGACTGAAACAGGAGGATCACAGGTTCAAGGCCAGTCAAATTAGCCAGATCCTGTCTAAAAAAAGAAAAGAAAAGATATAACTCAGTAGTGGTAGAGTGCTTGTCCGGCATGTGTGAGTCCCTGTCTTCAATCCCCAGTATTGCATGATTGTTAAAACTGGGCTGGGGTGGGGGATGTGACTCAGTAGTAGCTCATGAGCCTTGGGTTATTCAATCCCCAGCACTGCCTCCACCTCAAAAAAAAAAAAAAAAAAAAAGGAAGAAAGAAGAAGAAGAAAACTTTTTTGCTAAAACTGCTGTAATTCTCTCTTCTTATACCAGTTTGCCTTCTTATTTTCTGTGTGCTGTTAACTTTACTTTCTCTTCCTTCTTTTAAGTGTTGATGGGCCTGGCTAAATAAAATAACAATGCAAATCCTTCTTCCTTGTAAATGATGATGTTCCCTTATGTACAAATGAAATCTGAAAATAAAATGACAATCTTTTGAAGTATGTGGTCTCAGAACTCCATCTTAAGATCTGGGATTTTTGTTAAAAACACCAACACCTTGTTCCCACCCCAGACTCACTGTATCAGAATCCCCAGGGCCAACGCCACAAATAGCCATTATTTCTAACATGTTCTCCTTTGGTGATTCTCACACTTAAGTTTCAGGATCTTTGTCTGGAACCTCTGGCTGGGATTACAAACACAAGGACTGAGGAGAAGATGGATGGAGCTTTGCACAATCTCTCCTCTATGCCTGCTCTAGGCTAGGTTTCTTCTAACACTCCAAGGGAAGAATTGCACCCATTCATTTTCTCCAAAGTCAGGATTCCAAAATGCTTTCTCCAGTTCACTAACTTAACTTTCTTTTCATTCCCAATGTTATATATTTATTTATTTTAAATCAGGATCTTACCAAATTGCCCAGGCTGGCCTCAAATTCATGATCCTCCTATCTCAGCCTCCTGAGTGTCTGGGATCACAGGTATGGTCCCATCACACCTGGCTCCAAACTGATCTTCAATATCACTGATCCTAAGAACTTCAGGAAACAGCCAACTATGATACAGAAAGACAATAACAGAACCTCTAGCTGTGTATGATGTGTATTTTAATATGACCACTTAAAAAAATTTAATTTCATATAATAAAATACTTCATTTTAGTGATTCATGTATTTAATTTATAAATAATAGAAATACATACATTTTGGAATTTTTACTGATAGAGATACATAGTCAAACAAGTTTGAACAGCCTGATTCCAGCACTAAGATTGTAGAGAATCCTCCTTCTCTTTCTTTCTTTCCCTCTCTTCTTTTTTCTTTCTTTTGCTGGAGATTAAGAGTCTTGTGCATGCTGCTCTTTCCTGAGCTATTTCCCCAGTCCAGACATCTAGATTATAATTATTATTAACTTTTTTTGTACTAGAGATCGAACCCAGGGGTGCTTAACCACTGAGATACATACTCTGTTCTTTTCATTTTTTCTTTTGAGATAGGGTCTTGCACAATTCCCCAGACTAGTCTGAAACTTGCAATCCTCTTGCCTAGGTGTCCCAAGTCACTAGGATTGCAGGTGTACACTGGCCCACATGGCCACATTATACCTTTTATAACACCAGTCCCAAAGCTCTGTGGGTTGTTGTTGAATGAACTGGTACATGTGAGCGGAGAAAAATACCTTTGTTGGGTAAAGAAAGCCTTTCTTTGTTTATTTTTGTTTTATGTTAACAGCTTTATTGGGGCGCACTTTCCGTGCCAAAAAATTTACTTGTTTTAAGCCTATCATTCAGTGATTTGCCAAATTGCACAATCATTACCATAATCTAATTTTAGAACACTTTCACTACCCCAAAAAGAAACCTTGTATTTGTTTGCTTACTCCCAACCCCAGGCAACCACCAATCTGTTGACTGTTTCTATGGATTTGCCTTCTCTGGACATTTTGTACAAATGGAATCATATAATATGCAACCTTTTGTGTCCCATGATTTCATTTAGCTTAACATAATCCACATGGCAGCATCTGTCAGAACTTCATTCCTCTCCATAGTTGAGTACATATTCCATTGTATGGGTGTACTACATCTCTTCTATTCTTGAACTGATAGACATTTAGATTGTTTCTGCTTTTTTTTTTTCCCCAGGGGGCTATTATGATTGGGGCTGCTGAGATAATTCACTGTAAGTTTTTGTGTGGACGTACATTTTCATTTCTCTTAGGTAGACACTCAGGAGGAAATTGCAGAGTCATACGGTAAATTTATGTTCAGCTTTCTGCCCGCCCCCCCCACCACCCCGCAATTTATTTTTAGGTACTGGACTGGGGATTGAACCCAGGGGTCCCTTTACCACTAAGCTACATCCCCAGCCCTTTTTGTTTTTTATTTTGAAACAGGGTCTTGCTCTGTTGCCCAGGCTGGCCTGGACCTTGAGATCTTCCTGCCTCAGCTTCCTGAGTTGCTGGAATGACAGGTGTGTGCCACCACACCCAGCTATGTTTAGCTTTTTGAGAAACCAAAACCCTTATATTTCTCTGCCATCCATAGGCTAATAGAAAAGCATATAAGCCTGTCTTGGGAAGAAAAGAAATAACTGCCACAACATAACTTTAAATTGCAAATGATAAAATTATCAGCTAAGAGACTTAGGCTTGCTCTCAGGGGTACAGGCTCACCTGGATATTGTAACATGTATTTACAGAATTATGTGGCAATATGGAAAATCTGAATATGAACAAGGATCCACACAGTCTATGCAAAATGATTTAGGAAGTACAGAATGCTTATTTTTTGTAAGACTCAATATCAGGCTTCAAGAGGGATAGATGGAAATATTAAAAAAAAAAAGATGTTCTTCTCATGAGTTATTAGGAGTCTAACTGGTATAATAAGACCAACTTAGTAAAAAAAAAGTTTAATAATTAATTACAGATTTAAATGCAAGTTCAAGATAGTAATAGAAGCGAGGTGTGATGGCATATGCATATAATCTCAGCATCTGGGAGGCTGAGGTAGGAGGTTAGTAAGTTTGAGGCCGGCCTCAGCTATTTAGCAAGATCCTCAGCAATTTATCGAGATCTGTCTCAAATAATAATAATAGTAATAATAATAGCAACAACGATGAAGACTAGACTGGGGTGTAGTTCAGGGGTAAGGTGTCCCTGGTTTCAACTCCCCAATCAAAAGAAAGGCAAGGGGAAAATAGATAAGGTACCTCTCTCTCTCTCTCTCACTCTCTGATTGAATCCAGGGATGCTTTGCCACTGAGTTACATCCCCAGCTCTTTTTATTGTTTATTTTGAGACAGGATCTCACTAAGTTGCTGAGGTTGGCCACAAATTTGTGATCCTTTTGTCTCAGCCTCCACATGCTGGGGTTAGAGGCACGTGCCATCATACCAGCCGTATTATCTCTCTTTCAGGATCCTGGGAGAAAACAGAAATCCAAAGTACACTCTGACAATTTTTGGCATCCCAAAGATGTAAGAGTTCTCATTTTTATTACTGTCTTGGAAATCTTAGATCAAAAAAGAAGTATTAGATTATAAAAAATCATCAGGACCACTGAACTAGATAAATATTAATAATTACCAATATTTGAGAACTTAATGTACCAGGCATTGCTTTAAACATGCTTAATAACTTTATGATATAAATACTGCTACCATCTTCTTTTAATGATAAGGAAAATGAGAATCAGAGAGTAAAGAGCCCAAAGACATATAGTTAGAAAGTGGCAGAACGGGTTTGAATNCCCGGGGCTCCGGGCGCCTGGGATCCCGCGGAGCCGCTGCCCAGCCCGCGGGGCTCGGCAGGGATGCAGTCTGCGCTGTGAGCCCGGGCGCCAAGGCCATGTCCGGCACCCGCTGCCGGACCCTTTACCCCTTCTCCGGGGAGCGGCATGGCCAGGGGCTCCGCTTCGCCGCGGGTGAGCTTATCACGCTGCTGCAAGTCCCGGACGGAGGCTGGTGGGAAGGCGAGAAGGAGGACGGGCTCCGCGGCTGGTTCCCGGCAAGCTACGTGCAGTTGCTGGAGGTAAGGGGCGAGGGCCAGGGTGGAAAGACTCCCCCGGCTGCGGTCCCTCGGGTGCCGGCATACCTGTTGACCACGGCGGGGATCTGCTGCTGTCCCTGTAGAGGGACGCCCCTGGGGGCAGATCTGCTCGACCGACCGACCTGCAACTCCGCGTTCCTGAGGACAGAGAAGGCAGCGCGCACCCCTGCAGGCGTGGGCATCGCGAGCTCCACAGGAGCGCTCCCCTCGCGCCGGGCCTCCCGAGCCCATTGGCCGCTCCGAAGAAGCTAGAACTTGTTGCCTGTGCGAGTTCTGGAACAGGCGGGCGCGGTGCCGGCGGTGGCAGGGCCCGCCTAAGGGCTGCACAGACCTGGTGGTCTTGGGAAGACACAGGGAGAATCCGGGGTTCTGAGAAGTAGCCCGGCTTGTCCAGCCTGGATCCCGGAGCCCGCTGACCCGTGGACACAGTTGTGCTGTCCCGGGTCAGACTGCCTGGCTGCCTCTGGGCCGTCCACTTGCTGGTCCGCGGAGCTTTACTGGCCACCAGTGGGAGCCTCATCCATCAGCGGTCTTATTTCAGGGGTGCGGCAGCCCCCAGCCAGAGCCCCCCTCCACTGGGCTCAGAACCTGAAAGTGCTATTTCCTGGGGTTCTGGCTTGGCCCCAGGGCTACCCAGGACCTGCTGAGCAGAGTCAGCTGGCTGTTTATTGTCTGGGTGACAATTGGGAGGCCTCACTGTTCTGTAATCACTGAGATCAGGGTCAGTGATTACTGAGATCAGGGCCTGAGTGAGTGAGATCCAAAGTTTCTGAAGTCCCCTGTGTGTGTGTGTGTGTGTGTGTTGGGGGGTGTGTGACTTTACAGGACACCCCCTTTTCTAAAAGGCTGTCTGACCCCAGGATTGCTCTAAAGACAAAATTAATGGTTACCCCCAATTGTGTTTAAGTATCAGTAAACATTCATATGACCAATCTTCCCCTATCATGGAGATTGTATTTATTTATGCTTTTTTACCCTCTTTCCCAAAGAACAAAGTAGCAGATTTTAAATGAAAATGACCCATTCAACTCATGGCCTGGAGGGGTAGGGGGAGAAAGGGATAGAGATGGTTACAGAGGAGGGAGACTGCCTGAGTAGTATTCTGTGGCAACATTATCAAAAATAATACCTGGCCACCTAAAGGCACATAATATTTCTCTCAGGTCCAGAAGAGAACAACAAACTCTCTCCCAAATGGATTAGTACCATCTGAGCAAAGTTTAGGGGCTATTTCTGCTGCAGTCTGGAATGAGCTTTCGTGGCTGTTAGCAAGAGTATATTTGGGAACTCTGGGTTCTATGTTTGGAGTACCTGTACAGTAAGGGAGGCACAGGTGTGTGGCTTTGATTTTCCTGGTTCTTTCCTGACATTCAAGATGTACAAGAAACACAGATCATACTGCTTTTGATGGGAAGATCTGGAGCCTCTTGATTGTAGCTCCAGAGCCCTGGGAGAGACGCATATTTTGGGAGTTGTTCTGGTGGCCACGTTTTCTCAGGAAATACTGATGTGGAAATTTGGCTATAGTGGATGTCTGTCCGGTGAGGAGTGTCCCTGGCTGGACTCAGTCAGCTGTTTTGGGTGGGGGCAAAGCTTAGTGGGTGTTAGTAAGAACCAAGTGACTCTGCTCTTCCTTGGGAGGGGAGGAGAGGAAGGATCAGGCTCAGGGGACAAAGCAAAAATATCAGATGGGACAGACTTGTGTGTGACAGTCACATCCCCTGGCATTTATAATAGGTCTAGGAAATCTCTGATGTATAAAGATTTGTCAGACCACTCCCAGCGAGTGACCCGCTGTAGAAGTGCTCATGTATGTTTGAGGCCACTGAGAGGGACCTTGGTTTATTGAGCACCTACTAGGCACTGGGTGTGGTACATACATTATCACCAGTTCCCCTGATCAGGGGAGGAAGAGTCTAGATCTATGTGGAAAAGGGCAAGTACAGCCCCCAAGGTCAACATGCTGTCACAGCATCCCTAAGGGGAGGCTTTAATGTTAGGGCTAAGAGAGAGGGACGGCTAAAATATTGAATGGGACTCTCTTCAGGGCTAAAGCTGATGCAGTTGCAACAGGAAGAATCATGGATCAAACTCTGTATCTGGGGACCTCCTACATGAGCAAGCTGGACCACAAGGCTGAGGATTGGTAGAGATAGAAGATAATGCAAGTAGAGTCCATTGGGATGGGTCAAATCCTCAAAGTCCTGTGATGTCAGCCAGGGGGCACCTGACGCTGAGCTCACTGGGGGAATGAAGTCTGGGTTTATGTCTCCTCCCAGAGGTCAGGAAGGCTATTGGGGGTAGGGATGCATGCTGGGTCCACAGCTGAGAAAGGTCTCTCCAGGGTCCCCTCGACTCCATCGTGACTCTTGCCCTATGATGGAAAGAACGACACCAGAAAGGCCCATCTTGCTGGAGACGTGTAAGGCACTGACTAGGATGTGTGCAAAATGGATACTCACCGAGGATTTCTTCCTTGTTTGGGTGAAGAAAGGGGAAGTGAGAGGCCCTGGCTTTGCAAGAAGCCTACACTGTGGAGGGGAGTTAGGAACTAATCTGAGAGGGTTGCTAGATCTGCCCTGGTGGTCAGCCAACTCGGGGAAGGAGGCCAGGGTGGTGGAGGACCTGGTTACTGTGCAAATCTCTTTGGTCAGGACTCAAAGATACGTGGCAAAGTGGTCAGCACACCCAGGCTTCCAGAGGATTCCAGGAATATCTTAGCCCAAGCGGAGAAGCGTGGAAGGGCTCTGGTAGGCTCAAGGACTCTGGCCATTAGAGTCCTGGCTACTCAGGGTGTGGTGCAAAGAGGAATGAGGCCTGTATGAGTCAGGTTTCCATTACTATGACGAAACACCTGAGATGGGCAACTTTAAAGTAGGAAAGGTATATTTTGGCTCACATTTTTAGGGTTTTCAGTCTCTGGTTGGTTGAGCCCATTGCTTTGGGGCCTGTGGTGAGGCTTCCCTCCTCTATCTGGTTCCTCTAGGGGCTGGTTGATGCATAATGGTGGGGAACATAATGGTGGGGAGTATGTGATGAAGCTGTTCAGCTCATGGTGCATTCTGGGAAGCAAAGAGAAAGAGAGACAGGAAAAGGCCAGGGTCCCAAGAGCCCTTTCAAAGCCACATTCCCCATGACCTAACTTCCTCCAATTAGGCTCCACCTCCTACTAAAGGCGTCACCACCTTCCAGTGGTGCCTTGGGCACAAGTGAACCTCTGATGTATGGGCCTTTGGTGGACATGTAAGTTCTTCAGCGTGAGGAGATGTAAACCCAGATGGCAGATTGGAGCTGTATAAAGAGAATGAAGAACACAGCAAAGGGTAACTATGTGGATAAACAGTCATATATAAAAAGTTTTAACATTTTTTTCTTTGAAATATTCTTGACTATTTATTTTTTCTCTACTGGGGATTTGAACCCAGAGGTGCTATACCACCAAGCTATATCCCAAGACTTTTTAAATTTTATTAATTTTTAGACAGGATCTCCCTTATTTGCCAAGACTGGCCTTGAACTTGGGATCCTCCTGCCTCGGCCTCCTGAGTTTCTGGGGTTACAGGTATGCACCACTGTATCTGTCTGGGAGACATTAAAGATTCTACCAGCCAAGACCTGTAGCTGGCTATGGAATGTAAAGGTCCTTAGTTAAGAGCAACTACAGGAATCTTTCCTGGGAGTGTCTTTAGTCATGGAGAGAGAGAAGGGTAGAGCAGTCTTCTAATATCATGGTAGGGCCATGGTAGAGGAGGAGCTGGTCTTGTGAAAGAGACCTGAGTCCAGAGCCAGGAGGCTGTGGAGTGTGTTCTGCCAGCCCCGAGACAGGCCCCAGATCATGTCCACAGACCTGGGGCCCCCGTGTGTGGGAGATTTCCACCAGTCCTGCAAGATGCATCAACCAGCTCCTGGAGGAACCAGATAGAGGAGGGAGACCAAATCTCCATCCTAGGGAAGACCTGGAGAGTCAGGCATGGGATCAGGACAGGTGCTGTGGCTAGTCATGTCCAGTGGTTATAGGGCTGAATGGGGCCCAGGAGTTCCTCAGAGCCTGCTCTTACTTGAACTGGAGAGAAGAAATTAGGGACCTAGAAGATGCCATAACACATCTGCAAAAACTCGCAGAGCTTTTGGGAAATAATTTTGGATGGGTAATAAGATTGGAATGCAAATACAACAGAACTTTTCTTTAAGTAGGTGCTGTTGTTAGAATCCATGGTCTAGCTGGAAGGCCTAGATCTCAGGGGCACTGCTGTGGTTTGAACGTGATGTGACTTTATTCTCTCTCTCTCTCTTTTTCTGGGGCTGGGGTTCAAACCCAGTCCTTGAATATGCTAGGCAAGTTTTCTATCACTGAGTTACACCCCAGTTCAGAAACTTCATTCTCAGTGCAGCAGTATTGGGGGGTGTTTAGGTCATGAGAGCCCACCCTCACAAGTGGATTGATGCCAGTTATAAAAAAGGCTTGAAGCTGGCTGTCGTGGTGTGTGCCTGAAATCCCACCTACTGAAATGCTGAGGCAGAATTGGCCAGGTTTCCATTACTCTGTGCAACTTAGGGAGACTCTTGTCTCAAAAAAAAAAAAAAAAAAAAAATTCGGCAAATGGGTCGTGGGAATGGTAGCAGCACTTGTCAATCCCAAGCCGGACC
>NW_025999896.1:3072604-3131141 GCF_001458135.2 Marmota marmota marmota | reverse complement strand
AAAAAAAAAAAAAAAAGGAATTTTAAAAAATGTCTGAGTCTGCAAGTTTAAGTACTTGCTCTTTTTCTGTTCTGCCTTCTGCCATGGGATGACAGAGCAAGACCTTCAGCAGATGCCAATACCTTGACTTTGGACTTCCTAGCCTCTAGAACTGTAAGAAATACATTTCTTTAACAAATTACCCAGTCTTTGATATTCTGTTAGAGCAACACAAAAGGGACTCACAGAATATAACACTGTTTGCAAATGCTACTAGGAGGGATGCAGGAGGTCACCCTTGAACTCTTGTCTCTTCCTCGCCACCTTCCATCCTCCCACTTTTGGTTCGTGTGCTGCAGGAGTTAACAGGGAGTGATCACTGGTGACAGTTGACTGTGCTATGGACAATTAAGGAATGATTTTTATCTAGTGCCAGGCAACAAGCTACTTCTGAACTTATCTCACACAGTTCTGTGAGGCGGCAGGGGTTGGCCGGGTAGTCCTTCCACTGGTCTGTTTGATGTCTCTCATGCAGTTGCAGTCAAATGGGGGTTGGAACTGAATACCAAAGTGGATTTTTTTTTTTTTTTTTTTTTTTTTTAGGAATTGAATGAACCCAGGGCTTCATACATGCTAGACAAATACTCTACCATCCTTTTCTTCTTTTTCTTTCTTTTTTTTTTTTAACTTTTTTCTTTTGAGACAGGTTCTTGCTAAGTTCCTGTGGTTGGCCTTGAACTTGCCTTGGCCTCCTGAGTAGCTGGGATTACAGGTGTGTGATACCACATCCAACAAAGTGGCATCTTTGCTCACCTGTCTGGAACCTTAGTGCTCTTCCATGTGGCCTTTCCCTCCGCGTGGAGTCTCCTTCTCCAAGACCTTTCCACATAGCCCTTCTCTTCTGTGGGGTAGTTGGAGTTCTTTCTTGGCTGACTCCCCAAAACAAAAAGACCCAGACTGCCAGGCTTCCTTAAGTCTTAGGCTGAGGCTGGGTACATCATTTCTGCCACATCCTATTGATTAAGTGAGTCACAGGAGCAGTCCAGAGGCAGGGTAGGGAGGAGGTGGATACAGGTGCGGAAACAAAGGATGTGTGGTTTGTTGAGGGCTGTTTTGAAGACTAGTTGTCTCAGAAGAGTAGGGATGACACAGGGAACCAATGATCCTTTAGAGGGGAGGCAGCAAGTGCCAGGCCAGGCTGAGGAGAGAGGGAGTTCCCCAGAGGGAGGTAAGGTGCAGGAGACCTGGGCAGTTCTGCTTGGAGATTCTCTTTTGCATCTTAGGGAATTTTTTTGCTTTTATTTATTTTTTTTAATTTAGCAGCAGAGGGGGTTCAGGCTGGGGGTGTAGCTCAGTGGCAGAGCACTTGCTAAGCATGCACAAGACCTGGTTTTGATTCCCAGCACAGAAAAACAATAATTCCCAACCAAGACTCCAGTGGTTTCTTTTTAGAGGGCACGTGATAAAATGATGCAGCTGGAGTTTGAAATCATATTTGCCTGTCCCTAAAGCCTGGGCCTGTCCCTAAACCATTGCCATTCCAGCCTGGTTTTGGCAGGCCTGCGTTCTGAGAATTAATAATCATAGTATATCTGAGCTCCCTGATGGTGGATGCTCACTATGGTACACACTTTGATTTTAATAAAGAACCTTTTTTTTTTTTTATTTCCTTCCTATAACATAAAAATCACCTAAAATGGGTGTGGCCTTGACCTTCACACCAGTGAGTTTTTATATAGTCATGGACTTTGTCCATAAAAGGTATATTAGGGCTCATGGCTCCCCAGGTATGTAATTGGGACAGAAATTATGCCATCTTCACTGAGCCATCCTGCCCTTTGATTTGGGGTCTGGGGCCTGCATCTGTAACTCCTGCAGTTGGAATATCTACCTTTGACCATACTCTGTCTGCCTCTGCCCAGCAAGAGCCACCCCATGTCCACGCTCTGTGCTTGCTTGGTCAAGTGGCCACTCCACAGGATTTTTTAAAAGCAGTGGGCAGGGATTCTGGATTCTGTGGACTCAGGGCATCTTCACAAAAGTTCCCTTAGCAACAGGTCGGCAGGAATCCCTGACATCTGTTAACCACAATGTGAATCCCTGACATCTATTTCCACCTAGATGCATGAGCGAGAGGCAGGCCGCCTTCTATTCTCACCCTGAATAGGCCCGGTTTGTATTTGACGGGGCTCCATAGACCAGGTCTCTGAACACGGTGCTGGTGAAAGGAAATGTTTGGGAAACCAGAAGGTCTTGTATGCATAGAAGGGATTATGCCTATTATCAGGCCACACCAGGGGACATTGCTCTTGCAGCTTGCGCTCTCATTACTCAGAGCAGCAAGGCAATATATGACAAGCTGTCTGACACAGTTGTCAGGAGTGAGCCCCCTGGACTTAATTGCAAAATGTCTAGATTCCTCTCTCCCTGCAGTAGAGAGGCTGCTGGGGTGGTGTTTGTACCTCTGGAGAGAAGTAGAAATGGTGGCTAGCAGGTGTGTCTGGCTTTTTCTTTGGCAGACCAGAGCATGGAGTGGCATGGTGAAGGCTTAGTTGTAATAGTGTATGAATTGTGAGAAATTCATGTGGTCTCTTTGTGTGTGTGTGTGTGTGTGTGTGTGTGTGTGTATGCTGCAGATTGAATCCAGGTCCTCACACCTGTTAACTAAGCTCATACTCTACCACAGAGCTCCATCCCCAGCCCAAATGTGGATCTTAAGAGGCTCCAACTACCTCCCCCTATCACATTTGGTATTTCCTCCATCTGCCATCTGATAGATTAATTTTATTTTAAAAATGATATATACACACATATATGTATGCACACATGTGTATGAATATATATATATATATATATATATATATATATATATATATATATATATATNATATATATATATATATATATATATATATATATATCTTTTTTTTTTTAAGTGCTAGGGATGGAATCCAGGGTATGTTAAACAAGTGCTTTACCAATGAACTACACCTCAGCCTAGAATTTGCTTTATGAGTATGGCTTCCTGGTTCACTATATCTACTTCTCAAGCTACACACAGTATCCTGATTCACTTCCCAGGTACTCACATTTCACACATCAAAATTAAGCTCATAATCTGTTCTCTCTTCACTGCCTTTCTACCTTCAGCCTCCAAACCTTACTGTCACCGCCCTCTATCTACCCAGTCACCTGACACTTCCCCTTTTGTCTGTCCTCTCCTATTTATTAGCCAATCTTGTTCCCTTCTCCTAGAAGCATTCTCAAAGCCTTCTTTTCCTTCTTAACTTGGTTGGCAAACCTTTGCTGAAGAAGGCCAGGAAACGTTTGAGGCTTTGCAATCCAAGAAGCAAAATCGAGTTAAAGCTGCCTCCTTGGGATTTGCAGTGCGCCAGAGGCAGTGAGAGGTGGGGGAGGGTGCCCCATATGTGCTCTGTCACAAATGACTTGAGTCTGCTGCTATAGTGCAAAAGCTGCCTTAGATAATTCAAAAACCAGTGGGCATGCTTGTGTTCTGTTAAAACTTTATTTCGATTTTTTTAAAAATTTTTGTTTTCAGTGATGGTGTGTTAGTGAGTTTTCCGCTACTGTGACAAAATACCTGAGAAAAAAATCAACATAAAGAAAAATTTCTTTTGGCTCTTGGTTTCAGAGGTTTCAGTCCATGGTTGGTTGGCACCATTGCTTTTAGGCCTCTGGAAAAGCAGAAACATCATGGTGGAAGTGGGTGGTGGAGGAAAGCTGCTTAGCTTATGGCAGCCAGAAAGCAGAGGCTGGGGGTAGAGATGTCTGGGGATAAGATATCCCCTTCCAGGGAATGACCTTTATGATCTAGGTTTTCCAACGAGGCCTTGTGTCCATTACCTCCCAATAGTCCATTCCATTATGAACACATTAATGACTTAATCCATTGATGATATCAAGATCTCATGATCTAATCATCTCCCAAAGCCCCACCATTGAACAATGTTGCTTTGAATACCAAGCCTTCAACCCATGAGCCTTTAGGATACATTTAAAATCAAAACCACAACAGATGGGTCTCACAGTGTTGCCTAGGCTGTCCTCAAACTCCTGATCCTACTACTCCAGCCTTCTGTAGCTGGGATTACAGGTGTGTGGCTATTTGGATCTTAAGTTTCTCCCAGACATCCGTATGGTAAAGGGTTTGGCCTTAGCCTGGCAGTAGTGGAAGGTAGTAGAACCTTTACGATATGGGGCCTAAGGAAAGAACTTTGGGTCATTGGGGAAACACCCTTAAAGGAAACAGTGGGACCCCAGTCTCTTCCTCTTCCCTTTCATTTCCCGGCCACAAGATGAGCGGTTTCGCTTCATGATGGGCTGTCAGCATTGCTGGAAGTGCTGCAGGTAAGGCAGGGACCAGCACAGGAAAGAAGCAAGCTCACCTCCTAGTTCTAGTTGTGGAGATGATAAGTTAGCCCGAAGTTAGATCATTTCAAAGCTCCATGGGGCCAATAAAAACAAGGTGCCGTGACAGAGTAGGGGTGGGGTGGTAGTGGTGGGGGTTCCAATGAGGCCGTCAGGAATGGCTTCTCTAAGGGGGTGGTGTTCTACCAGAGACCTGAAAGATGGAAGATCACCAGCCATGTGGGTGTTGGGCAGACAGTAACTCAAGGCAGAAAAGACTGCAAATGCCTATAACCTGAAGTTAGCCAGTGTGTTTGAGATAGTCTAGAGAACCAGAATATTCTGGGTGAGCAAGGGCAGGGGATGTGATGGAGAGAGAGATGGGTTGCAGACACAGCCTGGGAGTTGGATGGTTTCCTGTGTGCAGTGGGAGAGCCATTGATTGGATGGAAGGGGAAGGAATATTCTGGTTTGCTTTAGAAATGCATCTAGACCTTACAGACCTTTAAAGAGGGCAGGAGGGGAAACAAGGGGATCGGTCAGGAAGCTGGGAGTGGGGTACTGAAGTGGGATGGGTTTGGAATGTACTTTGCAGGTGGAGTCCATTAGGTCTCCCTGACAAATTGCCCGGGCTAGCCTCTGAGGATCTCACCTCTTGCAGGTCAGTTGCAATACACCATCCCTATTTGTTTCCCCTATCAATCCTTCACTCCTACTGGAGACCTCTTAAAGAATAAGGTAAAAGGCAAATAAAAATTGGGGAAAAAAACCTTAATGTCACCTAATGTGGAAAATGCTTTTGTAAGTTTTGGGTACTGGGGATGGAACCCAGGGGCATTCTACCGTTGAGATGCATCCCCGGCCCATTTTATTTTATTTTTTAATTTAAAAAATTAAAAAAATACACACACACACACACACACACACACACACACGGGATTGAACCTAGGGGTGGGTTTACCACTGAGCCTCATCTCCAGCCCTTTTTTTTTTTAATTTTTATTGTTGGTTGTTCAAAACATTACATAGTTCTTGATATATCATATTTCACACTCCAGCCCTTTTTATTTTTAATTTTGATACAGGGTCTTACTAAGTTGCTGAGGCTGGCCTTGAACTTGGCAATCCTCCTGTCTCAGCCTCCTGAGCCTCTTAGGCTTACAGGTTTGCACTACCATGCCTGGCACTATATCTTATTTTGAGATAGAGTTTCCTTAACTTGCTGAGGCTGTCCTGGAAATTGTGATTCTTCTGCCTCAGCTTCTTGAGTTGCTGGGGTTGTAGGCATTCACCAGCACTCCTGGCCACAAGTGTTTTTGTTTGTTTGTTTGTTTGTTTGTTGTTGTTGTTGTTTAAACCCAGAAAAGAAAGAGAAACACATTGGGATGGGAATATACAAAGCATTTGGATAGGCACTTTATCATAAAAGACATACAAAGTCATCAACATTTTCTTTCTCACTAGTACTCAAAGAACTGCAAATTCAATTTTTAAAATAATTATCCAAAGAAAGGAAGGAAGGAAGGGTATTGGCAGGGTGTAGAAAAATGATTTTATGTTACTTAAAAACATTAACAATGTCCAAACCTTTTGACCCAGCTATTCCACTCCTAGGAATTTAGACTTAGGAAGCATCTGATACGGTAACCTGTGAGCATCGAAGTGCCTGATGCGTTACATTTCTCATAATGCAAGAGAGGCCACAACCTAAGTGTCCACAGGAAGAACTGGTTAAAATCAGGTTCACCTGTGCCTAGCACAAGCCCAGACATAAAGAAGGGCTCAAGAACTAGCTTTTAGAAGCTGTGTTTTAGAAATAAAAAATGTTGCTCAGTGAAGCTACATATTTTCATAGACTTAGCAATACTTTTGACTTTTTACTATGAGACAAAAAGAAATGGTGTGGTCCAGAAATGAATTGCTTTTTTAAAAGCAGGGACTGCCTGATGCATGCCTCTAATGCTAGCTACTCTGGAGCCTGAGGCAAGAGGATTGCAAGTTCAAGGACAGCCTCAGCAACGTAGTGAGAACTTGTCTCAAAATAAAAAATAAAACTGGCTAGAAATGAGCTCAGTGGTAGAGTGCTTGCCTAGCATATATGAGGTCCAGGGTTTCATGGAGGGTGGGGATAGAGAGGATGAAGAGCAGGGACTCTGTGTGCTGCAGATTCCCTAATATCCATTCATGGAAATAACAGGTGGAAGGAATACATACTGGCCCCAGGCCCCATTCTTTTAAACATCCCCATTAACAGCAAATCTTTGTCTTTTGAGGAATACATTTGACTTTTTTTGGAAACAGCCAAAATTTGTCTGAAGCCAAGTCTGGTGTGTCTATGCATGTGACTGTCTGTCACCTTGTTGCAGAAAGGATCTTAGTCACCTTACCAAAAAACCATATGGTACAATAAGATAAAAGCATAAATACATGAGGAAATCTCTGGAGAGGAGAAAATAAGGGAAAGGAAAACTAAGATGATTGCTGAGAGTGAAGTTTGATAAGTGAAGAGGTTAACCAAGTGGAATGGTGCTGTTCAGGGCTACAAAAGAGGTCTGACCCTCAAGAAATGTCACATGTGAACACTTTTCAGCAAAGAGTAACAAATGTTCCAAAAATGGCTGTAATGTTCCAACAGTCAGGATGGGTTAGGATGTGCTGACATAACAAAACAACTCCAAAATCTCAGCAGTTAAAACAACATAGGTTTGCTTCTTGCTCTTAGTCCCAACTCGGTTGGGAGTTGGTTTAGAGTTGGAAGATCCTCCAGGCCCCAGGATGATGGAGCAACCACTATCTGGAATCTCTTTAGAGTGTTAAACAGCAAGTGGTTCTTAAAGTTTTTGCTTGACACTGACACATGACACTTGTGCTCATTTCATTGTCTAAGAGCACAGCCACATCTTACTTCAAGATGGTGGGAAGATACAGATCTACCATGTGCCTAGAAAGAGAAAAGCAGCAAGCTGAATCTACATGGGTGACTCTGATGACCATCTCATGTGCATTCACTCAGGGGATGCCTTAGTTCTGGTCTTGTTTCAGTTTTAACATTTTATCATCCCACTACACTGATGCTTCTTAAACTGAATTCTTAAATTGCTTCTAGAGGAAGGCTTCTTACAATGAATTCTCTCTATATATTTTTGGATATAAATTCTGACTCAGTAGGTCTAGGACGGGGCCCAGGGTTCTGCATGCTTGACCAGCTTTCTTAAGTTATTGATACAACAAGAAGTCAGACTACATTTCATAAGTTATTGATACAACAAGAAGTCAGACTACAGTGTGGAGCCCAGCAGGTGGCCCTAGCTCCTGAGAAGATGGTTAGCTCTTATTATTTTTTTCAAATCAATTTTGTTAGGCTTAGAAAATGATATCCCAAAGTGTGGTGCTTTGGAATTCTGAGTACTTGGAGCTAAAGGAAAACCAAGGTCTCTCTGATCTTCTCCCCACTCCTCCCCACCCCAATGTCCCACCCTTTTCCCTTCTAAAGCACAGGAAGGGGCTTGCTTATCTACCTGAAGGCCAGATTCTCCAGATTAGAGAGAAAGACTAGAGTTGACGCCATAACCTACAGCCCAGGTGAACTCTGTCACGGGATTGGGCTCATTCATCTCCCCTAAAAATAATTTACTCATTATCTAAAATTACCTACAGCTTTCACTTCCTTCTTTCCCTATGAAGAAGATTACTTAAGTTTCAACCATCTGGCCCTTTTTCAAGTATGATTTTCTGTGCATTTGTACATTAATATATTTGGATGTCTTTTCTCCTGTTGGTCTGTGTACCATTGATTTGTTTCACAGACTTGAATTATCCAACATTTATGGGGTAAAAAGGAAGTTGCTTTTGCCCCTCCATCTCCCTCTCTCCCATAAGCTATCCCAGCATCTACTGTCCTGCTGGGCATTCTAGTAGATACTTGATCTGTACTTTTTGAACAAATGGGATCATTTCCTGATTCCAGACTCCCCAAGACATTTTTCTCTATTTTTTTATTGAGCATCTACTACATGCTGAGCAGATACAGCTAAGACATGGAGCTGAGGTTAACAGTTAAGGGCTTCTTTGGGGAGCCTTTGGGGACTGTCCCCTCCAGGATGACTCTGGCAGGCGACCTCTTTTAAGAGACTTCAGGTTCACATTATTCTGTTGAAAGGAAAGACTTTTCAGCCATTTGACATTCTTTTTCTTTCTCTGACACTTTCATGTCTCCTCCCTCCTCATTTGCTTGTCAGAAGACAGCTCCAGGGCTAGTCAACGAAAAAACTAATAAGTTGTAAAAATTCTTTAGAAATGCTATTTTAAAAAATCCTACAGAAAGGAGTCCTTGTCCTAATTTAATCATGTGAGAGGATCCTTATTTTAACAGTGGTTCATGGAAGAGAGTCGTGGTGGAGGCATTTATTTTTGATTTGTAATATAATTTAGAAATGGGAATAGGAAAACTTAATTTTGAATTTAGTTCGAGTCTACTGTTCTCATTTAGCAAGTGTTTTATTGATAAATAGCTACAAGCATTTTTTTTTTTTTGGTGCATGGAGGGAAAAATACATAATCATGTTGAGTAGTTGAAAATGAAGGGCATGCTCAAAACAAAATCTAATCCAGTACTCAGCCTGATGTTTTCTTATTATAAAAAGAGGGATTCGGGGTCTGGATACTGGGGGCTTGTTTTCTGGTATAGGCACACCGGAACCTACCTGCAGGGTACTACTGTGAATGGCGTTAGCCCAGGGCTTCTGCAACATTTACGTGCCTGCAGACAGCATGGGGCTCTTGTGGAAAGGTAGGTGGTGATTTAGTAGGTTTGAGGTGGAGTTTAAATCTGAAGGGCAAAGCACCTTTCTACCGGCATGTAGCACAGAACACTTCTTTTTTTTGGTCTTGAGGATTGAACTGAGCTACCTCCCCAGCCCCACCCCTGATTTTTTTATTTTGAGACAGGGTCTTGCTAAGTTACCTAGGCTGGCCTCAAGCTTGCAATCGTATCTCAGTCTTCTGAACTTCTGGGATTACAGGTGTGTACCACTATGCCCAGTGCCTGCAAGCACTCTACCACTGAGCCAAATGTCAGCCCAGCATAGAACACTTCTGTGACTACAGGTGAGGCCGCACACCAAGCAGTTCTCCACGGGAACCTGCCGGGTCTCCTAGGATCTGATTCAACCCTGACACGGTCTGTTGAGAGTCAGGATGGGAGCTCAAAGGCTAAAATCTCCCCACAAAACCGCCCCCATTTCAGATGTCCAGTAGCGTCCCCTGGGCCTTGGCCTGTGCCTGGTTTTCATCTTATACCACACTGAGATTCTGCATCTCTAACTAGCCACTGGTCTTTGGGCCACAATTTGAGTAGCAAGGCATTTGGGTACTCTGAGGATTTTTAAAGTTTGTCTGTAAGACATGTTAAATGTCTTAGAATTAGATTGGATTTAGGTGGTTTTTTTTTTTTTTTTGGTTTGTTTTTAATTTTTAAGTGGATTATATCAGGCTACCCAAGGTCACCGAAAGAACACAGGTTTTGGAATTGGACCTCTCTTTGAGCATATTTAATCTGAGGACGGAGATATGGTGGTTGCTGTTGTTCCTGTTTGTCCACCGGTGTCCCTTATCCCAGGGTGGAGGTGGGGCTCAGGAAGGCTTACTGGGGATGGGCCAGAAGCCTGGCTATGGAGAAAGTGCCGGATCTAGTCTGTGGCAAGGCTGCGGAGAGGGGGGTCCCCAGGAGGAGAGCGGCCCAGGGTCTGGACTCAGTGTAAACCACGGTGGTGGAACAAGAGCCTGGGATGGCCCTGCCAGATACAGTGTTAGGAAAATCATCCAGTGGGGATGTGGCCTCCACATCTGAAGCAATTTATCAGTTCCTGCTGCATGCTTTGGGTGGTTAGGATCGTGGGCTGACATGTGAACCTGGCTGCTGCCCCCAGCAGGGACTGCTCAGAACACCGTCCATGCGGGCAGGGCAGAATCTCCCCTGGTGTGGACAGCCGCCAGAGTGTGGCTGCTCTGGCTTTGAACAGCTTAACCCCTGCTGCTTCTGCAACCTGAGGCAAGTTGCAGGATCTCTCTGAGTTTTATAGGGCTCCTGTGAGGGTCAAGGTGGGGAAAGAGTCTGACACTTTGTACACACCCCTGTAAACGGAGTTTACATGCCCACATGCTCTGGTGGTCATGCCAAGTTCAATGCTGAGAGCTGCCTTTAATTGGGACTTCTTCCGGTGCTAAAGCGAGAGACCCTTTTCTGTGGCCCTTCTGAGGACATTATGCAAGACTAGGTCTTGGTGCAGCATTGTGGCCAGGCACAGATCCTTGGTGCATCTCATCAAATGCAGATTGCGGTTCAATGGGTCTGGCAGGGCACCTGGGATTCTGCATTTCTAATAAGCTCCCAGGGGGTGCTGTTGGTCCTGGGATAACGCTTGGAACTGCAGGACCTTAGAGCACAGTAAGTCCGACTAGGTAAAGAAAGTGATGCTGTAGCTGTTGGCCATTGCTAGTTTATTTGAAACTCCTGCATAATGGTCCCCATAACTCAGGCCCGGGCTACTTTTACTTGCTTCTTAACCTGATGGACCTCTGGCTTCCTGGACACTCCTGAAGAGGCTCTTCCTATAAGGACATAAAAGCTGTTTATTGGGAGAGGTGAAGTTCAAGAGGCTGTTATAGGTATCAGCTTTCCTTTTCATTTTTTTGCTTTTCCCTGGAGCAAAGGAAAGGTTTGTTCCAAGGAGCTGGATAGAAATTTCTTTTTTTCCCCCCAGTGCTAGGGATTGAACCCATGGTCTTGCACATACTAGGTAAGTGCTTTATCACAGAGCTACACCTCCATCCCCAAATTCTCTTTATAAAGTGTTGCTATAGGGCCCGGATTCTAATCCTGAGCCACTGTCTTGGTGCTCTCAAAGAGATGGTGTCACCAAACTAGCTACCCTTGTAGCCCCTACCTGGAACTCGCAGATCATAGCTTCTCTTCTGCTGTCCAGGTTACTGCTGGGCCCTTCACAGGAGGCTTGGCCCGTTTATCTCCCCTGGTGATGTTCGTTCATTCTCCAGAGTGATACTGCTGTGGTTTTACTAGCTACTCTGTTCACAGAACTTTCCTGTTTAACTTTTCATAGCCTGTTCAATGAGGTCCAAGTGTTTGGGACCTGAAGTGTTTGGGGCTTTAGAATATTTGCTTACGCACAGGGCAGTGTCTTGGGAATAGAACTCAAATACGAGCACAACATTCACTTGTTTTGTAGGCACAGTATATCCATAGCCTGAAGGTAGTTTTATGCGATGTTTGCAGTGTGCCTGTGTTTTGATTGGACTTATCACATGACATTAGGTGTGGAATTTTCCAACTGGGCCATAACGTGGGTCTTAAAAAGTTCTTGAATTAGGTAGCCTTTGGAGTTTGGATTTTTGGATTAGGGATGCTTAACTTTTAAAACATGCCTTAGCTTTTTTTACAAGGCCTTCATTTTTTTTTTTTTTTTTAGCCATTTCGTTCCATGCATAATCTTAACAAAACCACGTGGAACTCCTAATCCTTGGATGTGGCTTTATTTTCTCTTCTGTGTCTTTGCCAATTTCTTCTCTCTGAAATAATCTTCCTCTGCATCCACTCTCTAACCTCCCTCCATTTCCTTTTTCCTTTGGACAGCTTTCTTGAGATAATATATAATGCCTATACTATTGGAAGTGTAGACGTCAAGAGGTTTTGAAAAAAACTGTTCATGGAATTGTGCAACTGTAGGCATGATTAATTTTAGAATGTTATTATTACCTCCGAAAGAAGCTGGTACCCATTAGCAGTCCCTCCCCATTCCCACTCCCCAACCACACCAGCCTTAAGCAACCACTAACTTACTAGCTGTCTCTATAGATTTCCTGTTCTGGAGATTTCATATAAACGGGATTGTATAACATGTGGCTTTTTTTGTGTCTGGCTTATTTCACTTAGCTTAATGTCCTCAAGGTCTCTCCATGGGGTGGCATGTATTAGCACTTCATTTTTATATTTGCTTGGATAGGTATACCATAGTTGATTTATCTATTTTTCAATAGGTGGATGGTTGGGTGGTTTCTCCTTTGGGTCAAATATTGCTTCTATTTTTATGTCTTTTACTTTTCTCTATTTTGGGGGGAGGAGGGAGGGATTCTGGGGATTGAACCCAGGGCCTTGAACATGCCAGGAAAGTGCTTTACCAGTGCGTAAACTAGTGGAGGCCAGCTCCACCTTGCCCTTTAATTGTATGTATGTATCTATCTATCTGTTTATTTATTTTTGATACCAGGGGTTAAACCAGGTGTGCTAACCCCTGAGATTCATCCCCAGTCCTTTTTATTTTTATTTATTTATTTTTTTTATTTTGAGACAGGGTCTCCCTAAGTTGCTTAGGGCCTCACAAAGTTGCTGAGGCTGATTTTGAACTTGCGATCCTCCTGCCTCAGCCTCCCAAACTGCTGGGATTATAGGTGTGCAGCACCACGTGCCTGGCTTAATTTTATTTTTTTTGAAATAGAGTCTCACTAAGTTACCCAGGCTGGCCTCAAAATTAACAACCCTCTCCCACCCGCCAAAGTATCTGGGATTACAGATGTGTACCACTACACCACTGTGCCGGCCTTATGACTATTTTCCTATCAAGTTTTTGTGTTGGATCTATGTATTTCACTGTAATGAGTACATGCTTGCTGGATCATATGGTTCTTCTATGTTAATAATTTAGAAAGCTATTGGAGTGTTTTTCTAAAGCATAGATAATATTTTTTTTACAATTCTACCAGGAATGTGTGAGATTCCCAATTTTAAAAAATATTTTATTAGGTATTAACAGGCCTTTATTTATTTGTTTATATGCAGTGCTGAGAATCGAACCCAGTGTCTCACACATACGAGGCAAGCACTCTACCACTGAGCCACAACCCCAGCCCCCCCCCCCCCGACTTTCTTTATATCTTTGCCAACACTTGTTATTATCTGTCTTTTTAATTACAGCCACACTGGTGGATGTGAAGGAGTGTCTCACTGTGGTTTAGATGCATTTTCCTGATGATTAATTATGCTGAGCCTCTTTTCACATGCTTATTGGCAGTTTGCATACCTTCTTTGAAGAAGTATCTATTCAGAGCCTTTGCCCATTTTTGGCGGGGTTATTTTATTTTATTTTATTTTATTTGCTATTGTCTTCTTTTATTTCCTTTCCAGCCAGATTAATTTTCTGAGGACATAGGGGGAAAAAATCACTTTTGCTTATTGTACTCTCACAGCTCAGACTATGTCTTTGGTAATGAAGAAGTTTGTGCATTTCTGCATCAGACACCAGCCGGGTGTTCTCATTCAGATCAGTTCTGACATGACTCAAAGATAATGTCACATATCCTGGCTGAAGCTTCTGTCTCACAAGGCTGTCCTCACTTCCAACGCCAATCCAAGGACAGGTTTGACTGGCACTTCTGAGCAAGTGGTTATCCGTTGGCATTCCCATGTCCCCATCATTGGGGATTGACTGATTTGCTTGAGAGACTCACAAAACTCATGGAGACATGTTTACTGGCTTATCATAAGGATATCACAAAGCATGTAGATGAAGACATGCGTAGAGCCTAGGTTATATGGAAAGGGACATGGAGTGACCACACCTTCTGTGGCTACCTTCCCGAATGTCCTCATGTTCAGCTATTGGTAAACTTACGGCGGCTTTATTATATAAGCACAGTTGGTTACATTATTGGAGGATGGTGATGAACTCAACCCTCAACCCACCGCCCAGGAGATTAGAGACCAGCCCTTCTCTGGTACTTACCTAAGGGCTGCAAACCATCAATCAGCTCATTAGCATACAAAATCACACATCTTTCCTTCCTTCCTTCCACTGAGCTATTGAACTATATCCCTAGCCCTTTTAATTTTTTTTTACTTTAAGACAGAGTCTGGCTAAGTTGCTGAGGCTGGCCTTGAACTTGCAATTCTCCTGCCTCGGCCTCCCAGGGAGCTGGGGTTACAGATGTGTACCCTCCTCACCAGGCCCAAATATATATTTCTCAATATCACAATTTGTTCTCATTTCTCAGCCTCGGGCGACCGCGAGGGCTCTGCTGATCTACATTTTTCTTCTGGACTGTTTATTACTCACCCTACTAGATTGGAATTCTGTTGCTGTCACTGGACTGTGGGTTCCTTGAAGTCAAGGATTGGGTCTCTGCTCTTCGTAGATTTAGTTGGTAGCACATGGTCTGGCATAGGAACTTGGAGGGAAAACAAAGGATCAAACTCTAGTCATTTCTACGATAGTAATGATGAATTCAATTCCGGGTTTGCTACTCTGATGGTTATTTGGTTTCACATGATGAAGACAAAAATAACAATAAGGAGTTTGCAGAGGGACACCCGCAGAAATTCTCTTCCCATCCAGGCATCTAATCCATATGGACTTACGGGTAACAAGATGGACCAGGGAAGAGAGTGCATGCCTCAAAGCAGAACATCCCCACAGTGGGGCAGATAACTCAGATCCCATGGAGTAAAATTGTTCCCATCTATCTGTAGGGCAGCAAACCGTTATTGTTTCTCGCTGGAGAGGAAAACAGGATTGAGCAAATCTGTCTCCCTTAGAACTGTTGATTACTGGGTCACTCCTACAATGGGAGTGTTAGTCAGCTTTCTGTCCCTATGACAAAAGACCGGAGGAAATCAACTTAGTAAAGGAAATGGTTTATTTTGGATCATGGTTCAGAGGTTTAAGTGCTTGGTTGCTTAACTCCATTGCCTTTGGGCCTGTGGCAGCACAATGTGTCACGGCAGGGGCACATAGCAGAGGAGTCCTGTTAACTGAGCAAAGGGAGAGGAAGGGGCTAGTGTCACAGTATCCTTTTCAGATCTCCCAGTGACCTGTCTCCTTCCATCAGGCCCCACCTCCTAAAGGTTTTCTACCACCTCCCAGTAGTGCCGTATGCTTGTGGCCAAGAACTTGGACTTTGGGGGACATTTAAGATCCAAACCATAACAGAAGTGTTCTCATTCTGTGGCACCAGGGAATGGTGGTAAGCATGGGCGGCAGAATGAATGGCATCTGCCTTTGGACCCTGGTTGGATGAGTCTCTGGGCATGTTGCTTACTTTACCTAGTACCTCCGTCTCCAGGTCTTTGGATGGGATTCGTATGCCCACAGTTGAGGACTGTTTTGACAGTTAGGGTCGTCTCCTTGAACGTATCTATTCTGTAGAGAGCCTGATATCATTGCTCAATATGTGCTAAGGGTTGCTGCCTTTATTATTATTTTATTATTTTCCAGTGCTGGGGATGCCTGGATTATTTCTTATTTCCCATCCATCACTCAGAATGCTTCCTTTTTTTTTTTTTTTTTCCACCAATGATTGAATACAGGGCCACTTAACCACTGAGCCACATCCCCAGCCCTTTTTGTTTTTTGTTTTGTTTTTTTTTTCTTTCATTTCGATACAAGGTCCAGTTGCTTAGGGCTTCGCTAAGTTGCTGAGGCTGGCTTTGAACTTGGGATCCTCCTGCCTCAGCCCCCTAAGTAGCTGGGATTATAGGAATAAGCCACCGAGCACTGCAACTTTGGTTTTTGTCTAATTTTATCATCACCACTGAAGATAAGTGGGTCCAAAGAAGTCTTGGCCTTCTGTGCGTCTTGAAGTCTATCAAGGTATCTGTGAGACTATAAACATAAATGTGGAATTCCTCTTTGTAGTATCCTCTCCTCCAGAGCCTGTGGGTAGGATAAAGTATGACCAAGATTAGAATCTTAACAACAGGTCAGGAATTAAAAGAAGCCTTATCTTAGAGCAGGCAATAGATAAAGGAACCAATAAACACAGATTTTTTTTTTTCTCTGTACCAGGTTGCAATCAGGAGTCCTGAAACATCTCCCTGCCCTTGGGTAGGTTACTGCTTAGTGTGAGGGCGAAGGCTCTCTTGCCATTGGGAACCCTAAGAACTGTGGGTATAGTCAGGTTGTGACATGGGGAAGTTGATTCCTTCCTTCAGCCTCTTTGACGCTTTTCAAACTTCACTTACAAGGTTCTCTGCTCATCCTTTTTCTCCAGTTCCCTTCATGAACCAGGCCATAGAGAAGATTTCACTCCACCTAGGGAAGAATGCAGAGAATGTCTCCCTGTTTCTGGCTCCCTGCTTTGAAAGGAAATGTCAAGCTGGGCCTGGTGGCCTGTGCCTATAATCCCAGTCACTCCAGAGGCTGAGGCAAGAGGATCTTAAGTTCAAGGCCAGCCACAGCCAGGTAGAGAGGCCCTGTCTAAAAAAATATAAAATAAAATTCACTACAAATGCTGGGGATGGGGATGCTGTTCAGTGGTTAAACACCCCTAGTGCCAAAAAACCAAAACAAAACAAAAGGCATTTTTTTGTTGTTGTTGTTTTTAGCACACACAAGAGGGAGGGGGATGGACCTCCAAGGTCTGCTTACCCATGCATGCTGATAAGGAGTGTGGGGTTGGAGGGACATTGAACTGGGTCACAAGGATGCTTATTTGGAAAGATCTGAGCCAGGTCCATGTAGAGCTCCAAGGACCCCTTTGCTGGATATGGACTTCAGAGATCCTGATAGGTTTAGAATTTTGGATGGCCTTCCTGTGCCTCACGCTAGATGGAATGGTCAGGGTGAAAAGGAAGCAGGGTTTCTCTGTGCAGGCAGAGTCCTCTGTGTGGAGTCATTCTGGATGTTTTCCAGGGTGCGGGGAGCCCTGCCAGTCAGGAAGATGTTGGAGTGGGGCTTGGCCAAGGCACTGGGGACTGGAGAACCAGTTCTGGCCTCAGACCTGTGCCCTGGTCTGGGCTCCTGAGTGTGAGGGAGGGGAGCTAGCATGTCTGAACTTCTTGATTTTCTGGTCTTGGTATTTGCTGGTTCTGGCTAGGGGGGATCATAGCAGATGATTTTCCCATTATCCACCATTCTCCACCCCAGGGGACTGTGGCATGTGTCCTGCGTCACTCCCTCTAGGGATCCCTAGGGCTCCATGGGACCCAGTTTGAAACCCTGTGCTATGCAATGCCAAATGGTTGACTTTTCTCTCTACCCACCAGTATTACTCTGGGGAGTGCCGGTCGCTAGCAGGCCCCTTCTGGCGAGCTTCCGAATCACTTGCCAGGGGTGTGTGTGTGGGGGGTGTTTTGTTACTCTGCATAGCTGGTGTGCTTTATTATTAGTCTTGGGGAAATCATTTCTCTGAAAAGCTGTCGAAGGTGTAAATTATGCTTCACTGCGAATCATCAAGACTATACATATATATATTTATTCAGCTACAGCTGCAAGTCTCTTGCAAATGAGGACCGATGTGAGATGCGGATAAATCCAAAAGGGTTATGGCGCAGACAGCCAGCCGACATGATTGATCATCGGACTTAACCTGTGCGAGGCTTTCTGTGGTTTGTAGGGAGAGGGAGGGCAGTCGCCATGCTCAGAGGCAGTACTTGGTGTGAGTGGTCCAGGGTGACTGACATCACCCTCGGGAGTGGACAAGTTCTGCATTAACTTGCTCCTTAGTAAACATCACTTGCATGTCCACTGGGCCAGAGCCTCCAGGATGTACTTGACCATCAACAGTGTCCTCCCCAAACCTCATTCCACCTCTGAATTCCCTATTGGCTCCCCAAGTCCCCAAGTGTCTAGGTCTTCCTTGTCTGGACAAAGAAACCCTGTACCAACAGCACATGACCTGCCTCCCGCTACACCTGACTTCCCTTCCCTTGGCTGGGGAGAGAGGCACCTTGACCTTGACACTTTTGTGTCTTTCTGATAGCTACTACTTCTGCCTGGGTCCCCAGATTTGGGGACTGGCTAAGCACTCTGCCTTGGCACCCCTGCCTAGGCACTATTGTTTGGATATGTTTTAAATGTGTCCCCCAAGGGTTCATGTGCTAGAAATGCGGTCCCCAGTGTGGCGGTGTTGAAATGGGGGGATTTTTACAAAGTGGAGCTTAGTGAGGGGTCTTTAGGTCATTGGGGGTGCTGCTCTTTGAAGGGATTGATGTAGTTTGTATGGGACCCCTGAGTTAATTCTCATGTGAGGGTTATTATAAAAAAATTAAGAATGGCCTCTCTTCTTTCTCTGGCTTTCTATCTCCCTCTCACATTAGTCTCTGCCCCTAGAGCTAAGCTGTGGCTGGAACTATGCCCTTGAATGTCCAGAACTATGAGCTAAATCATCAATCTTTTCTTTATAAAATTACCCAGTCTCAGATATTTCATTATAGTAACCGAAAATGAACTAATGTGCTGGGAGCCTGAATCTTCATCAAGACTCAGCTAGGTACAACTCACCCTGTGGCCTTCCATGCCTCCACAGGAGGTCATTTCTTCTAGCTTCCCTAGGGCCTCCCACGGTGAATACAGCTACCACACTGGACTGCAGTGACATTTACTTGACCATTGGACCCACTCACTACACTCTGAGCTCCTTGGGCCAGGAAAGTGCTTCGTAAACCTTTGTAACTGCTCAGGTGGGTTATGGTGCCTGGCATCCAGGACACCTGGATCAAGAAGTATTTGGTGGCCGGCTGGGTGGATGGACTGGCCGGGCGAATGAAGAAGGATAGAGGGGAGCTTGCCTTTAAGAATGGGGCACACCTCGTCTGATTTTGGCTCATGGCTGAATCAGGCTTGCTCTGCAAAGGTGTGAATGGCCTTGGGGTGAGTGGAAGCTCAGGGTCGTGGAAGGCTGAGATTGGAAGGGGAGTATCTGGGTCAGCTCAGAGTACTGGACATCAAGGAAAGGCCACTGGGTCCTGGAGGAGGAGGACCTTTGATCTCAGGCCAGGAGACCCAGGAGTGCGGGTGACAGTTGAGCAGGAGATGTCGGGGGAAGTCCTCACTCCTCACCTCTGCTCCTCAGTGGGGGGCTGCAGGGACTGTACCCGGGACTCTGGGTTCAACTAAAGGACGCTCTGGCCCCTCCACACATATAGTCATTGGTCCATTGATTTTGCAAAATGGATTGAAGATCTGCCCCTCAGGATGACCTGAAGGAGCTTTAAGGTGGCAGGGGACGTGAACTTGATTTGAAGTTCATGGGCCAGATGACAGTGAGCACAAGTGCCATTAAGAGAGGCTGTGCAGGGGGTGGAGGGAGTCTGGGGTTCATGGCCCCCACTGACCCTGCTTTTAGGTGACCTTGGCTTAACCTCCCATCCCTCTGGTTGCTTTTGAGGCCTCTTCCTGAGACCTCCCTGTCCTCTGCCTAGGCGATCGGGAAAGCTGTCGAAGTGCTTGGTTCAAATGAGCTCCCACCTCCCTTGCCTGCAGCCTTACGTTGAGCCCCTCCAAGGCTCCAGGTGGGTTCAACTGAGAATGAGTCAGAGTCAACCAGACTCAGGGAAAAGGCACGTGGTCCATGGGGAGTGGCGTGGGTGATCAGAGCCAGCACAGTGAGGGGCATGAGAGGCATCCAAGCCCTTGGGAGCACTCAGGGCCTGTGAGGGGCTGAGCTGTGTCCCTTCCAATTTTTATGTGGAAGTCTTAATCCCCAGGACCCCGACACATGACTGTGCTTTGAAGATGTGGCCCCTTAGAGAGGTGAGTTAAAATGCAGGTATTAGGATGGCTCTGTTTTGTTTTTGTTTTTTTTTTTTTTGGTACCAAAGATTGAACTCAGGGACCCTCAACCACTGAGCCACATCCCCAGCCCTATTCTGCATTTTATTTAGAGACAGGGTCTCACTGAGTTGCTTAGAGCCTTGCCATTGCTGAGGCTGGCTTTGAACTCGCGATCCTCCTGCCTCAGCCTCCCGAGCTGCTGGGATTACAGGTATGTGCCACCGCGCACCCAGCATTGGGGTAGCTCTTGATCCAGGGTGACTGGCATCCTTAAAAGGAGAAGTTAGGACTCTGAGAAAGAAGACAGATACAGGAAGAAGAGAGCCCCCTGTAAGCCAATCAGAGGTGTCAGTAGAAATCAGCCCTCAGTACACCTTGATCTTGGACTTCTGGCTTCCTGAACTGTGAGAAATGCATTTCTCTTATGAGAGCCGCCCAGTTGGTGGCAGCTGCCTTAGCTAATTCCGCCCTTCGTCGGGATTTGGGTCGGTGACTTAATGTACGTGGTTCTGCTTGGGATGAAAACTTGGAAAAAGTGCAACAAAACAAGGCTACTCTGTTGACCCCTGATTTTTTTTTTTTCCTAACACCCATTCCTAGCTCACAGGCCTCATATTCTGGGTCTTTTTTTTTTTTATTTAATTTAATTTTTTTTTTTTTTTAATATTCCGGGTCTTCACCTTGTCATTTTTCTCCCTGTTTGGACCACAAGCTCCCTGAAGGCAGAGCCATGTCCACATATCCATCACAGGGTCCCCAGCATGCAGCCCAGGTGAAGTCCCTTAAAGGCACTGGGAACACACCTTGTGGGTGAATTCTGTCTGCAACAAGGGCCTGCACCATTCCTCACTCTGGGCTTACCTGCAGACTTTTTAATTGAAACAGCTGGTTTTGCACATCAGGTCTCTGCTCAGAACTGACTTACCATTGACTGTGTCCCGTGTACTTCCCTCATCCCCCTCCAGGCACTGAATGTGATCAACATGTGTTAAAAACCAGAGAGGAAGAGTGGCGTTATTAGTTTTTGTTTGCACTTGGTGAACTGCGCCACGCATTCTATTAAAACCAAATCGTACCAGGCAATATGTGGGAACGCTGTGGTCCCCAAAGGGTTCACTTAATGAGGCCAGGGATCAGATGGCTGCAGCGTCCCCTCACACCTATGGCAGTGCTGACCTAGAGCTGGGCACTTAGTGGTATTTGGGGAATGAGTGGCGAAGTCCATATCAAGGACAGGTGGGTGGATGCTGAGCCTTTCTCAGTGCTCCTGTGAGGGTGGCTGGTCCTCCTTCCAGCTGCCTCTGTACCCATTGCCCCATTTTTCTTTTTAGGCTGTGGATGCTGGTTCTTCTTTATAGCCCCTGATGAGGGCGAAGCTGTCATGCTGTTACCTTCTCACTGAGAGGAGAGAGGGTCTCATTTTATACCTCAGAGTGCCCCCGGGGTCCCTGGTTTTAGGAAACTCATGACTTGCCTGGGAATCATTGGTGACCACCCCACAATTTCTCTGCCCCCTCCAGGACCAATTTTCTCTACCCCCCCATCTACACGTATTTTTTTAAAAAAATTGAGGTGAGGGCTGGGGATGTGGCTCAAGCGGTTGCGCGCTCGCCTGGCATGCGTGCAGCCCGGGTTTGATCCTCAGCACCACATACAAACAAAGATGTTGTGTCTGCTGAAAACTAAAAAATAAATATTAAAAATTCTCTCTCTCTCTCTTCCTCTCTCACTCTCTCTTTAAAAAAAAAAAAAAATTGAGGTGAAAGTCACACACCATTCACACCATACCATGCACCATTTTTAAAGCATACAATTCAGGGACATTTGTTATATCCTCACTGCTCTGCCACCGTGACCACTACTCAGTTCCAGAAGATTCTCCACACCCCCCCAAATAAACTCCGAGCCGGTGAAGCAGTCACTCCCCACTGACCTCTCTGCCCGGTTCTCGGCCATTGGCAGCCACTGATCTGTTTCCTGTCTCTGTGGATCTGCCTATTCTGGCCTCCCCATAGAAACGGAGTCACCCACCATCTTGGTCTTTTGTATCTGGCTTCCTTTTAATATGATGTCTCCAAGGTTCTTCACATAGAAGTAGGCATCAGGACTTTGATTCTTGTTACGGTTGGGTCAAGTGATGTCCCATTGTCATGGATCTGCCTCGCTGGGTTATCTGTCCATTGGATTCTGGGGTTGTGACTGTGTTCTGGCTCCTTTGAGTATCACTGTGCACTGCTCTTAGTTTTTTGGGTTTTTATTTTTGTACCAGGGATTGAACCCAGGAGTGTGTAAACACCAAGCCACACCACCAGCCCTTTAAAAAAAATGTATTTTATCTAGAGACAGAGTCTCCCTGAGTTGCTTAGGGCCTCACTAAGTTGCTGAGGCTGGCTATGAACTCCCGATCCTCCTGCCTCAGCCTCCCGAGCCTCTGGGGGTTACAGGCGTGCGCCACGGCACCCGGCTTTGCAGTGCTCTTTTTATCCCTCACTGTCTTGTGTTGAAGGCCTGCATTGCTGTCCGTGGAAGGAGCTCTGGAGAGTTGAGAAGGCGGCCAGACAGCCTCATGCAGCTCCAGCCGTGAGATTTCAGGCAACCCGGTTGGTGCGCGTGCGCCTTCCTGACAGCCCTGCAGATGGTCCTGCGAGGCGCCCAACCCAGCGTGCGAGGTCCAGTCCTTCCTACGTAAGCGGGGAAAGTCCGATGTCAGAGGAGAGCTGTTTTTGTTCCTCCTTTTCCCTTTGATTCCCCTCCCTTTCTGGTTCCCCGCTTCCTCTTCTCTGCTGTTGCCAGTCACTGCGTTTGAACTGCCCTTTCCTCTTTCTTCAGCGGGCCTGGGGACATGGTGGAACGCTCTGGGCTAATGCCAGGCTGGAGGTGAACCTGGTGACATGTGTCATGGGATGCATCCTCCGGAAGGGCAGGATGAGCTGCAGAGGACAGTGGTCAGCCGCACTAGGTGGTGGGTGACAGGGTGAAGCTAGCAGTGGCTGGACCCGAGGAGGGTGGAGGAGGGCCCTGATGGTGCCTTCCCATCCAGTTTGATTTAGAGTCTTAGTTTACAGACAGCATTGAGGCCTTTTGTGGCCCAGGAGGTCACCAGAATGATGGATACTTAGATATCAGAATCAAGCAAGCAGACCCACAGGGACACGCAGGGGCGAGCTCCCGATGGAGAGGTGTGTGCTTTTCTTGGACATTGGTTTGTGAATGTTCTGTCTCCTGCAGCCCTGTGCCTGCTGATTCCCCAGCCCAAGCTGAAGCCTCTTGAAGGCAAAGATGACAAGCCACTTTTATTTCTCCATACACGCTTGCTCAGGGTGGCCCCCCCCCCCCCGGATTTCTGAGTTCACAAGTCGCTTTGACTGTATGTGGTGACAGCAACTTCATTTATTTCATCCAGTAATGATGACAGAGGGCTTGGTCATAGGATTCTCATTTAATCTTCTCAACAGCCCGCAAGGTGGATTTCATATCTCAGATGAAGAAACTTAAGGCTCAGAGAGGTTAAATTACCAGCTCAGGACGCACAGCCGGCTAGAGAGAGGTTCCAGCACTGCTTGGAACCAATGTTCTCAGTGGCTTCCCCCTCCCTTGCAGGGGCTGTCTAGTTTTTTTGTTTTTTTTTAACAGCAGATAAGAACCATGTGGCAGTGCTTATTTAAGGAGATGGGAAATGAATCCTTATGTAGTTGGACTTGGTTCATTTTGGAGACTCCCCCCACCTCCCCCCTTAACCTCTTAGAATTCTCAAGTCTGGAAAAAGTTCTGTGAAAGCTGCAGGTGGCCTTTGTTTCCCATTACTCAAGCACTATAGATTCCTCTTTTCTTGACAGACTTTGGAGACGCTTCAAGGAAAGCCGGTTTCCTGCTCAATTGGTGCGTTCCTCAATTGCTCCCGGAGGATCTGCTGTGAGGAACTGTTGTGGCTGACTCTGGGTGACAGGCACGGAGCCAGATGTGCAGGATGGTGCAGCCTGGGGTTGGGTTCCGGGCTCGCTGTTGGAGTTCTGCGTTGGGCCAGGTTCCTGAGAAGTCTGGCTCCTCCGCGATCTGGCAGGGGAGCTGGTGTGCTGGAGGGAGGAAGCCCGGGGAGAGCGTGCCCGGAGGAAATTCGGTCAAGATGTTCGCTTTGAACACCTCTGGGTTTTTTCCAAACTGGAAGAGGAAAAGATTCTGGTTTAAGAGATGAAGGAAGTTTTAGGGTTTTCCACGAGTGGACCTCTGATAGATCCTGGCTTCCTTGTGGCTCAGGTGAAGAGACAGAAGCAGGGCCGTCGGCAGATTGCTGAGTTTGGCAAACAGTTGACCATCAGGGGCACTTGCCAGCCCAGCCCTAGAGAGGGCTCAGTGGCCTTTGAGTTGTCATGGATCTGTGACTGGAAGGTCTCAGAAGCTCAGAGACCTCCCCCAAGGTGACAGAGCAGCTAGGCATAACATATAAGGCTAAGAGGAACCTATGTTTTTCTTTGCATTGACATGATAAGGGGTTCATTCGTAAAATCAGTGTTCACTGAGCTATTACTATGTGCAGGGTATATTATGGGGAGCTCGAGAGAATAGTGAAGAAGACCACAGACATCCCTGCCGTTGCCTTCCCAGTGTTCCATGGGAGGCAACAAACCAGGAAAACTCAAGCAAAGTGCATGGTGACTTAGAAAGTGGGTGAGTTTAAGTGGGATGGACAGAGAAAGTCTCATTAGGAGAGGACATTTGAATAAGGCCCTGGGAGATATGAGGGAGTAAATGTGTGGGATGGGGGTACCAGCTGTTGACTAGGGGACACACTTGGATGTTGAATACATCTTGAAGGTGGGACCAGTGGGATCCGGATGGGTCAGGTTTGAAAGAGAACTTAAAGAAGGTCCAAGGGTGCTGGTCCCTGCAACTGCAAGGAAGGAGCTGGTCATCTACAAGAAGGTGAGGACCGGAAACAACACGTTTGGGGAGAAGCTCACGCTTCTTTGGGATAGGTTCAGGTTGAGAGGCTCTCTGTGTGCCAAAGGAGTGTGATCGTTAAGATAAACCATTCGGAAAGATGATTCTCGAGCCCGAGAGAGAAACTGAAGTCGCTCTGGTGTAGGTGGTCTTCAATCCACCATATTGGATGAGATCACCCAGGGAGTGGGGTGGTTAAAGAAGAGGCCCAGGGACGGAGCCTGGAAGCATCCCCAGTGTGGATGGGGAGGGAGGAGGAAAGAACCAACCAACTACAAAGGGAAGAGAGCAGGAAAAAATCAGGAGAGCAGACAGTCTCACCAGGACACCAACTCCACCAGTAGGTCTCAAGGAAGGGAAGATGCAGGCACATCCGGAAGAACATCTGAGACCAGATCGCAGGCACAGGATAATGCAATTTCCTGATGTCATCAGCATCCTCTGTGTGTGTGTGTGTGTGTGTGTGTGTGTGTGTGTGTGTGTCTGGTGCTGGGAAGGGAACCCAGGCCCTACACAATGCTGGGCAAGCTCTCTACCACTGAGCTCCATCCCTCACTCCTTTTTATTTTTATCTTGAGACAGGGTCTTGCTAAATTGTTGAGGGTCTTTCTAAGTTGCTAAGGCTGGGCCTCAAACTCACGATCCTCCTGCTTCAGCCTTCCGAGGCGCTGGAATGACAGGTGCGCGCCATGGACCTCAGCTAGCATGACTGATGTCTCTGTGTGCATTTCCCTTAATCCTACCCAAGGCTCCCTGGCTGGCTCAGCCCACGACTAGTTTTAGGGAAGGAGAGAGCGTCCCTAGGGTTCACAGGCACTGAATGTCGATGTGCATTGCATTTCTCTTAATTATTAATTTTTAATCACACAAGTAATATATGACTTAGATCATGCCTCCTCACCCCAAAAGGGGGAGGGAATTGGTTCTTGGCTGGCAAAAAAACACCTTAGGTCTTAGAGTGCTTTATAGCTCTCCAATGGGCCACAGTATCTGAACAGATATATTGCACGTCTGTGGTATTAAACTTTCATGATAGAGGGGGAGCAATTAGGAAAGAAATATCTCACAAGGCTCCTCAGAGAAGGCGATAATGAGAAAAATAGGTTGAGAAATCCAAAATTATTCTAAACTCCCTTTTAACTGCCTTCCCTGTCTCTTGGGGAAATATACCCTGATGATTTGTGGACTTGGCTCTTCGGTTCAATAAATAATGATAAAATTTTGTTTTCTTCTTTGTTTCCCTGACTCAGTAATATATCTTGAAGATGTGTTCCTATTAGCGCGTATACATTAGTGGTTCCTTACGAAGGCAGTGGGGTGTCCTATAGTATGGATGCAGCATAGCTTATTTTTGGGGGGTTCTGGGGATGAAACCCGGGGCCTTGCATATACTGAGCATACCTCGGAGCTCCCCTCCTGGCCCTTCAGTATATTTTATGTTTCCATCACTGATAGATATTTAGAGTATTTCTAATTTTTTCCTTCTTCTCTTTGCTATTAAAAATACCGTGGTGTTTGTTTTGTGCAGTGCCCATGTTTGATGGCTCTCGAGGGTAGCAGAGGACATCCTGGCTGTAGGGCCAAGGGTCCTCTGGATAGGCTGCATGCCCATCTGGTGTAAGGCTCTGGAACCACCTGCCCCAGCACATTGTCCCCTTTGTCTCTCTGACAGCCACAGGAAATTGACGTTTTTTTCCACAGGCTACTCTAGCTTTAAGAAAACGGAATTTTAATGAGCTGAAAGTCATTTGTATAAGGCCACACAGTGCAGGTAGTGGCAGAATGAGACCTGAATCAGAGTCTTCATCCCTGAGAACGTGAGATGGCAAGCGAGAGAGGGACTTTAGGGGATCCCTCAGATCTGTGGTTGGATGTGCCTGGGGGTGGTCCCAGGGCCTGGCTCACAGACTGGGTTCTGGCTTTATCGATATGCCAATCATTTCCATGCAGTTTAGAGTTCCTTATTTCTCAACCATTACAGTGCCTGAAATGGTTTTTATTATCTTGTATTTTCTCTGACTAAGCAAGATAGGCAAAAATTTTCTTAAAATATAAACAGAACCAAAAAAACCCCTTAGTTCAGGGCTGGGGTTATAGCTTAGTGATAGAGGGCTTACCTAGCATATATGAGGCTATGGGTTTGAACCCTTGTGCCATAAAAACAAAAAGTTCATGATATATTACTAAAGACTTCAAAATACTATGAACAATAAAATTCCAGCTGGATGGGGAAGAAGTGTGTGTGTGTGTGTGTGCGCGTGTGCATACATGTGAGCAAATAAGAGAGATTCTGGAAGAAGATTCATGAAATGCTCCTGGAAGCTCTTACTGGGTCAGGGTTCGTGGGACTATGTGATTCCTTTTGGGGGATTTCTCTGGTTAGTCCTCCTCCCCAGTGTCCTTCAAATTCCATGTCTGAATGTCATAATCAGAAAAACATAATGCACTATAAAAGAGAAGCATCGGTAAACACTTTCTTCAAAAGTAAAAGGGAGGGAATTAGAGACAGAGATGAGGTATTTCTTTAATTTAGTTTCTATAAACTCTGTCTCTTATTTATAATTTTTTTTGTGTGTGTGGTACTGAGGATTGAGAGGGCACTCAAGGGGCACTCTACCACTGATATACAGCCCCAGCCCTTTTTATTTTAATAGCCAAAACTGGCTTCGAACTTGTGATCCTCCTGCCTCAGCCTCCCAAACTGCTGGGATTACAGGTGTGCACCCCTGCTCCTGGCTGTGTTTGTAAAATTTGAGTTCTCCCTGTGGGTGAGATGAAAGAGCAACCATAGGATCCCACTCATGGAAACTGCTGGTAGCCCTTGGTGCTGTTTGCTCTAAGGTCTCTGAGGCTGGCCAAAGACAGAATCACCTTCCTGAGTACTGGTGGGGTGTCTCAGGTCAGAGCAAGGCCATGTGAGTGGTGCAACCTGCCCCAACTGAACCAGCCCACCCGAGGGTCCTGTTCCCAGATCTGAGGGCCTTTGGCTGTTCCCCCAGAGGAGGCTCAGCCTATCACCCCCTGTGGGAGCTATAGTATGGGATCTGGACTTGGGGGTGTGTGCGGAAGGGTTAAGTGCTGTGTGAAGATGTGAGTAACAGGGGCTGAGTTTGTGGCTCAGTGGCAAAGCGCTTGCCTAGCATGCATGAGGCACTGGGTTCCATCCTCAGCACCACATAAATGTAAAATAAAGATATTGTGTCCACTTAAACCTAAAAAATAAATATTCCAAAAAAAAAAAAGAGATATGAGTAACAGATCCTTTGCATGCATTTGCTTTGGGGGCACATTTCTGTGTCCAGAGACAAAAGGAAGGTCTGACCTTGCAAAGACACCGGTGGCAAAAATCCTGTCGTTTTCAACCTTTGGATAGTGCTTGCCTACCTGCCGGTCAATCAGTAGAACGAATGCATAAAAAAACATTGCTGAGGAGAGAAGAGAAGGTGGAGATGGATTAGGGTACCAAGTGATACTACAGGAATTCGTCAATGGGCAGGGACCAAGGCTCTGCTGGCTCCCAGGGGGATGGGGACAGCTGGCTCAGCACATACTTGGCTCCTTTTCTGTTTTAGTAGCAGCAAGATGAATCAGTAGTGCATCTCTAGGGCAAAATGAGTTTAAGTCTTTCTTAGGCAGTTATTATTTTTTCCCCAAGAAAAACAACAATAGAGGCCATCTTTCTAGTTTTGGCTGCATGTTGGGAATAGCAAGGGCACAGGGATGCCCAGGCTACGCCCAGGCCAATGAGGTCACACCAGTGAAGCCCTCCAGGTGACTGCAGTGAGCATCCACAGGGGAGCAGCTGAGAAAGCATCCCAGCAGCCCAGGCCGTTGTTAATGGCAACAGTCATGCCCAAAGCGAGCCCCTTTACCTGTGCTACATGAGTGCCCTGATCTGTATTCTCTACTTTAATCCACATCCTGCGGGCGGGGCTTGAATTTGCTCATTTGACATTAGGAGTCATGGCCCTAAGGTCAGCCAGCAGAAAGTGGTGTCCCAGGTCTGTGTGACTCCATGCAAACCTCAACTTCAGTGTTGCTCACCCACGTGGGCAAGGCAGTGGCTTGTGGGGAGGAGGGGTGTCTGGGAGTCAGGGGCTTGCTGGCATTCAGAGCACAGCCCTGTCCCTGAGCTGAGGCGGAAGGACCCAAGCGTTATAGTTTGGATAGGCGGTGTCCTTTGGAAGTTCCTTGTGTTCGTTCAGGAATGTTCTGAGGTCAAACAACTGAATCGTGAGAGTTGCAACCTCATCAGTCTATGCTAGTCCCAGTGGACTGACTGGGTGTTAACTGTAGGCAGGTGGGGTGCGGCTGGAGCGGCAGATCACTGGTATCATGCCCTGGAAGGGTGCATCTTCCCTGGGACCCCTTTGTCTGTCCTTGCTCTCTCCTTCCATGAATGAAGCAGGGCTTCTTCACCACACCCTTCTGCCATGATGTTCTGCCTCACCTGGGCCCAGAGCATTGGACTTGCCCAACCTTGGACTAAACCTCTGGAACCATAGCTAAAACTTTTCCTCCTCTTCAATTATCCTGTCCAATATTTTGATCACAGTGAGAAAGAGCTAACTAATATACCAGGTGAGACTGAGGCTCTTGATACAGATAATAGAGCACAGGTAATAATAAAAACGTGTAAGATATTTTTGTTTCTTTCAACTTTATATTCCTTTCCAAAGCATTTAAAAAAATTTTTTTTTAGTTGTTGATGGACCTCTCTTGTATTTACTTATAGGTGGTGCTGACAATCGAACCCAGTGCCTTGCAAGCACTTTATCACTGAGCTACAACTCCAGCTCCTTTTTCTGAAGCATTTTTTATACCTAGATGTTTTTATTTTCTTTAAACCTTATTCTAATTTATGTTTCTCTTGGAAAAATTTGTCTTTGCCCATTTATTATTATTTTAAACCATAGAATTATTATTATATATTATTGTTTTAAACACCCAGAACAGAAAATTTGCCATTTTACCATTTCTAAATGCACAGTTCAGTTTCATTAAGTACCTTAAGCCGTTGCGCAACCATTACCACCATCCATGTTAAGAACATTTTTTCATCTTGCAAAATGGAAAAAGCTCTACCCATTGAAGAGTAAGTCCCAGTTGTCCATGTCCCAGCCCCTGACTGTGTACCCTTGGTCTCGGTGATAAACTGCTCCAGCCATCCCCTGTCCAAGGAATCCTATAATATTTGCTCTTTTGCTCTTTTGTGATGAGCTTGTTTTGCTCAGCATTCTAAAACATTTTTAGCAGGCAACTGATTTATGCTTTAAACAAATATAGATTCAAAGAAGAATGGATTAATCAGGGATTTTTTTTTTTTTAGTCAACTCTGGAAAAGCAACTTGACAATGGAAAATAACTTGAAAAGATGAACTTTAAAAAAAAAAAAAGATCCACCAAGCAAACTGGATTCTTTACAATTCCTTGATTTTTTCCCCC
The DNA here is from genome assembly GCF_001458135.2 of Marmota marmota marmota. Lineage (NCBI taxonomy): Eukaryota > Metazoa > Chordata > Mammalia > Rodentia > Sciuridae > Marmota > Marmota marmota. Next base: position 3,100,851 of record NW_025999896.1, on the reverse strand, counting down.
TTTTTATTTAAAAATACCAGGGCTTGGGATGTCGCTCAGTGGTAGAGTGCTTGCAGAACACAGGTGAGGAGGTCCTGGAATCAATTCCCAGCACTGGAAAAAAAAAAATTACAAAACCATTTATCGGGGCTGAGTGGGAGAGAGACCCTAGAAAACTGAAGGATGAGCTAAATTCTTTAAATAAATTTGGAAATGATAGCCAGGGGCAGTTCACACCATTCATAAAATATGCAGCACCCTCCTAGAGAGAGCGAGGAGTCAGCTTGATTTCCGCCCCCTGAGCTGAGCTATGTGTTTCTAACACTGGGCATCTCCTGCTTCCTCAGCCCGGCTGCCAAAGCGGGATGGTCCCAAGCCAAGTCAGTGGCCTCAGTGCCTCACCTGAGGGACCCAGCATGATCCTTGGAGATACCTGCCTCCCGAGGGGGCGCCCAGTGCGGTTCTGCTGTAATGCTAGGAAGGAGCTTTTACAAGGCTGATTGGAAAATTGACATTTGTGTTTGGCTTTGTCATCTGTCATTGGGAGTTTTTGGCTAGGATGGAGGGCATGTTTGATTCAATGTAATACTTAATGACAGAGTGGAACAACTGAGATCTGGGAGATTAACTGTGGAGCCGTCAGCTGAAATGTGTGGGAACGTGAGCCTGCAGGAAGTTCAAGTTCAAAGACTGTGAACTTTTTTTTCCCCCCATTTGACACAGTAGAATTCTGTTCTAATGCCCAAATTAGAGGACAAGAGGACACCTACCGTCTCATGACAGTATCTGTTGTCTCTTGTTCTCCCTATACTAGTAATAAAACCTCAGTTTCTCTTTGGGAAACCAAAGAAGCAGTGGATTCACAGAAAATGAATGGTTGGGTTTAATTGAATGGTTTGGGTTTGGTTGGACCCACGCTTGACTTGAATACCATTGCCACAGTGTACCAGGAGCGGACATGTGACCCAAGCTCTTTCAGTGAGCTCCTCCTATATCCCATTCCCAGGACTTTTTTTGCTGTGCAATTTGGGGAAGAGGTGCTTTTTCTCCTCTGAGCTGTTAAAGCTGGAAAGATTATAAACTTGGAGCGCCATGTCTATGTTTGCTAGTGTCGGGGGAGCACCAGAGAATGAAACTAGGGAAAAAAGAGAGAGAGAGAGAGAGAAGGAGAAAGAAGAATAAAACAGCTAAGGTAATATCGTTGGATCACCTGGATCCATTAATACCTGAAGACCATGCACTCTTGAACCTCGGACTTCCAAGATTCATGAGCCAATAGATAATGCCAACTCTTCATTTTTTTGTGTGTCTGAAACAATTTGGTTTAGAGTTCTGTGGCTTACAACCTACTGTGCCCCATCCAAAACAATTATATCACAAACTTTCCATGTGATAGAGGGAAGCTCCTTGCTGTGAACCTGTGATGTGACTCAGCAGGTGGCCGTGAGGAGCCCTTGTTGTCACGGTGAGATTGCAGAGTGTCAGATGAGGATTGAGATTCATAGGACCTAGGATGCCCTCGCCCCGATAGCGGGTAACTTGGGCAAATCTCTTAACCTTTCGAAGTCCCAGCTCTGAACATCCTTAAAGTAAGGGACTTAAGTCAGGTGGTCTCTGAAGTCACTTTCAATTCTATACAATCCGCAGATTGACTCAATATCTGTGTTTCAAATGGGCTGTCAGAAAAGGTATAAAAATCAAAGAAAAAAATTAGATTTCCCTCCAAACTCCAGATCTCTGCACATCTCTGGAAGATACAAAACCATTTTTACCTAACATTTAAATTGCAGTACAACCTCCATAATAGAAAAGTGCTCACGTCATAAATATGGACTTGGGGACATTTCCACAAACTTCCCTCATGTCATGAGCATCCACACCCTGAAGCCTCTTCCAACCAGTTCCCACCTCAAAGATGCCCACAATCTTGACTTTTCTCCCACATACTAATTTTGCTCATTTTTTAAATTTTATGCAAACAGAGCACAGAGGAGGTTTTTGATTTAACTGGTTTTTTTGGTGGTAGCAATGGGGGGAATCAGAGATTCGCTCACTGCTCCTATTGTGTGTGGCAATACTTCACTCTCATTGATCTACAGGTAACCTGTCCCCATATGATTGAGTCTGCCCCAATTATTTTTCCTGCTCTTGGGTGGATTCATACCATTATGGATAGTGCTACTTTGGACACTCTGGTACGTATTTTTTTTGGTGGACAGGATCTCTTGTCTGTCCTGAGTGATTTGCACCAAGGCCTGGGATGCGGAATCAGGGTAGGTATATCATGTGTTCAGCTCTGGAAAATTCTACCAGGCAGTGTTCCACTCCCATCATCAACCGAGTTCTGTCGTTCCTTGTCTGGGTGAGGTGTCGTTGGTCTTTATTCATTGGAGTCATTTGGGTGAGTGTGTCGTGGTCTCACAAGTTGTGTGTATGTGTGCAGCTTTTTTTTATCTTTACCTTTTTAATTAAAATTTTCAGCATTTTAGTGTGAAAAAATGGAAAACTATAGAAAGGGATGTTTTATAGTACATTTATATACCCACCATCTAGACCCTGCGGTGAACCTTTTATTATTCTTGCTTTATCATGTACCTGTCTCTAGCCAGCCATCTTATTTTTTAAAAGCAATTCAAACTAAGCTGAGAGCAGTAGTAACCTTCACCCCAAACACTTCAGCATATAGAGCGTTAACTAATGGGCAATATGTGTAGTTATTTTTTCTCCTTTGATAATGCAGGTTCAGTATCTCTTATCTGAAATGCATGGGACTAGAAGTGTTTTTGGATTTCACATTTTTCTGGATTTTGTAATTTTATTTTTTTTGCAAATACATGTATGACATATCTTAGGGATGGAGCCCAAGTCTAAACATAACATTCAGTTATGTTCCATATACACCTCATAGACATAGTCTGTAGGTAATGTTAGATGATATTATATATTAAAAAAAAATTGGGGGGGGGTGGTAACAAGGATTGAACTCAGGGGCACTCGACCACTGAGCCACATCCCCAGCCCTATTTTTTATTTTATTTAGAGACAGGGTCTCACTGAATTGCTTAGCGCCTCGCTTTTGCTGAGGCTGACTTTGAATGCATGATCCTCCTGCCTCAGCCTCCCAAATTGCTGGGATTACAGGCATGCACCACTGTGCCAGTGTAGTTTTAAAAACTTTTTGCAGGGCTGGAGAGTGAACCCAGAGCCTTGCACATGCTAGGCAAGCGCTCTACCAATGAGCTTCATCCCTGGCCCTATTTTGATTTTTATTTTGAGATAGGGTCTTGCTAACTTGTCCAGATTGGTCTGGAATTCACATCTTCTTGCCTCAGTCTCCCACATAAGGGATGATATTTTAAATAAGTTCGTGCATGAATCAAAGTGTCATGCAGTAGAATTTTCCATTTGTGGCATCGTGTTGGCCCTCAGAAAGTTTCAGGCATTGGAACATTTCGGATTTTCCTATTAGAGATGCTCAACCCATGTCATTTATGTGCAGTCAAATGCATGTATTTTAAGGGTCTTTTGCTGAATTTTGACAAATGCATACCCCTATGCCGCCCAAACGCTGTCAAGATGTAGCGCATTGAATATCATGAGAAGTTCCCACAAGTCCCTCAGTTGTCCCCGCCCCCACCCCACCAGAAGCAGCCACAGCCCTGATTATTGATTGACTGCTTGACTGCTCTCTGATGTCATAGTGTGGTTTTAATTTTTGTATTCTCATGACTCCTGGTACCAAGCACCTTTAAATATGCTTATTGCCCATTAGTGTTTCCTCTCTTGTGTGAGGAAGGATTGCTTTTAAAGTTTAAGGGGAAGAAACTAAGGGGACAAGTCCAGTTGACTGGCAGGAGGACCGAGTGAGTGTCCATGCCTGGGGGCCAAACTTGTTCCAAAGTGTCTGCTGTTAACAGAATTCTCACACCTCCAGCACTTCCCAATGTCAGGAGCAAGGAAATGCTCCTGAGGAAAACTTGACCCCAAACTGGCTAGCGCAGTGAACTTTCTGAGCACGCGGCTTGAAGCCTTATCTTCTCATCATCTCCAGTTGTATCACTTCTTCTCCCATGAATGGCAGCCTGCTGGAGAGCTCAGAGTCATTAGCAGATTTTTATAGAGACTTGACCCACAGCTGCCAGAGGAAGTGTGACCCCGAGTTCCCCCATGTTCCATCGGATTTACTTTCAGACGGAAAGGCGAGGTGGTAGGGCAGAGAAAATGTTTTCGGGACCGTTGACAGAAAGGGATCTCTGAAAAAACATCATGTCCCTTGTTCGCTGCAGGGTTCGCAGGTCTTGCTTTCCCGGGCTGCAGCCTCTTCCCCAGCCTTTTGTAAGCAGAGGACTTTGGGTTTGCTGCTGGTTTGTGAACAGCAGGCTTTCCCTTCTCCTCTTAGGGGCCCTGTCTGTGTAATCGTGTGCTGGGCAGTGGTGGCTGTCACCAAGACTAGGCTAAAGTTGCAGGGAGAAGCAGAGTAACCTGCATTCCGGGTTAGCCTCAAACTTGAGATCCTCCTGCCTCAGCCTCCTGAATAGATGGGATTGTCGGTAGGCACCTCTGCACTCAGCAAAAATTCACCCTTTTAACATATGCACCTCAGTGGTTTATAGGATAATGATGGTCTAGCGTGTTCACTAACATTGGAACATTTCCATTTCCTCCAAAAGAAACCCATTTTCCATTAGCAGTCACTCCCCATTCACCCTTCCCCTAATCCTCTCTATTTCTGACTCTGTGGATTTGCCTGTTCTAGGCATTTCATATAAATGGAACCATACCGTATGTGGTTTTTTTATGTTTGAATTCTTGAATTTAGCATAATGCTCTCAAGGGTCATCCATGTTGTAGCAAGAATAAGTACTCCATTCCTTTTTGTATGGATGTATTTCATTTATCCATCAGTTGGTGGACATTGGATTGTTTATACTTCTGACTCTTATGAATAATGCTTCTATAAAAACCGGTGTGCAAGTTTTTGTGTGGACATGTGCTTTTAGTTCTTTTCGGTATTAGGCGTAGGAGTGGAATTGCTGGGTTATGTGGTAACTCTGTTTAGCTTTTTGAGGAACCGCCAAATGGTTCCTGCTTCTTCAACTGCTAATCCTCAAATGAAATTTATGTATTGTTGCGAAAAGTTAACCGGGTTTTTATGTTCTTTGGTCACAATATCCTCAAATTTTGTGAGATGGGCTGTTATACGCTTGACAATAGATCTTCTGTTTAACATCTAATAGGACATGCTACAACTTTCTAGAACAAGAAGATGGCTTGTTGGTTCAAATAGACCAGGGTTTCTGTTCTGATTTGGATCTTTATGTCCCTCAAAGACCTGTATGCTAAAGGCTTGATCACCAACCTTTGTTGCTATTGGAAGGTCGTGGAACTTTGAAGAGCTGGGACCTACTGGAAAGAATTTAGCTCATTGAAGTTGAAGGCACTATTGGGACTCCTGTCTGTCTCTCTTTGTTTCCTGGTTACCGTAAGGTAATCAGCTTTGCTCTCTCAAGTGCTCCTGTCCTGCACAACGACTGTGGATTAAAACCTGTAGAAACCATGAGCTAAAATAAACCTTTCCTCCGTATAAGTTGATTATCTCAGGTATTTTGTCACAGCAACAAAAAGCTGACTAACATTTTCCCAACCGTTTTCATCTTCCAGTATACCTGAGGGATGTAAGAGTATTCCTTACGAGCAGTAACAGGTTTTCTGAGGAATGTAGGTGAGGGGTCTAAGTCAGCCAAAACCAACAAACATCCCCTCACCCCACAAAAATAACCTCCCACCCCAAAACACAACCAAGAAGTTAAAAATACAAAACCTGGGTGATTTCAACTCCTTCTTTCCCAAGCTCTTCATTAAAAAAAAAAAAAAAAGTCTGTAGTAGTCAGTAATAAAGTTTGAATGTGCTTTATGACTTTTTCAGTGGTCTTACATGTGATATGTGATCAATCCTCATGAGCAGTTACCCTCATCTCATCTGAGTACATTGGAGACTCAGACTTTGTGATTTGTTGCTAGATTAAAAGTGGTGGAGAGTGAAGGAGAATCTCAGCATTTAGACCTTCTAAACTTGGAGTTCTGTACTCTTTTTTTGCAGGGGGAGTTTGGGGGTGTTCCACTAAGTTGCCCAGAATGGTCTCAAACTCTCAGACTCAAGCCATCTTTCTGCCTCAGCCTCCTGAGGAGCTGGGACAACACACCACCACACCCTTCTGAACTCCTTTGATGATGAGCATTTTTCGGTGTTCACGGTCATTTTAAAATCTAGATAAAGTTATGCTGATTTTCTTTTCTTTTAAGAATCACATTAGTAAGAGAGATTGAACTTGACTCTGGGAACCCTCAGTAAACATCATGCTTGGATCTTGGACATGACAGGGAGTGGCTGTTTGCAACACACGTGTGCAAACTCAGCTATCCAGTGTATTTTTACAAGTTCCTTTTCTATGTTTATGCCTGTGAGGTTTCTCAGCACCTCCCCTCCCCGCCCCGCCTCCCCTGGCTGATAGAGAAGTCTTTCTTTGGAATTCTAAGAGGAAATATTGGGATGTTCCTATTCCCTTAAATAGCAAATAAATTCCAAACTGGTGGATGGGCTCAGCTGTGGGATCGAAAATCATTTACAGAAACTTTGGGGTATGTTTTCCCTTTTTTTGTCTGAGTGTTTTAGAAATCAGCTTAATTGAGGTTGTCTGAGGGCTTCTGCAAGTTTCACTGAAACAGTGGTGTATTTATACTCCGCTGGGATGTGATTAAACCACATGGACACACATGGGCCACCCTCCACCTCCTTCCTAACCCCACTGCTGGGGCCCTGCTTGGGAGTGTGTTGACACCTGTCTGTGGATGCATGAACTATAAGCCTGGTGCAGAGGGCCAATATGATGAGCAAAGTCATGTTTTAAAGCTAATTGGGTTGGTATGGATATGGATATTTTGTTGTGAACACATTAAAAAACAGCAGGGTAGCTAAGCATTTGAAGACTTTGGCTTCCTTCTTGCTTACCATAAAACTTGACTTAATAGGTAAGCCCCACTGTAGTAGACCCGAAGGAGCACAATTTCTGAAACAGAAGGTCCTAAAGGAAGGAATTTTTATTGTCTAACTACAGGAAAACAAGAGCCCTTTCAGCTATTAACCCTTGGAGAAGTCTTAGCCCATCTCATACTGAGGTGGTCCATTCCCAGCGAGGTCCTTCAAAGCTGAGGGAGCATCATTTTGTTGGAGGGTGTTTTGAGTGCACATTCCTGGGCCTCCCCTGCAGAGGGTCTGAGTCAGTGGGTCTGGAGTTGGGCCTAAGAATCTTCATTTCCAACAAACTCCCAGGGGATGCGGGTCTGTGGTCCACACTTGAAGTGGAGAGATTTAAGAGAATTCACTGCCTTTTTGAGAGAATTTTTGCCTTTAAGAAAGACAGGAGAGCTGAGCACAGGGCTACAGGTCTGTAATGCTAGTGACTTGGGAGGCTGAGGAGAGAGGACCCCAAGTTTGAGGTCAGCCTCAACAACTTAGCGAGGCCTTATCTGAAAATAAAAAATAAGGGCTGGGATTATAGTTTAGTGGTAAAGCACCATTTGGTTTAATCCCCAGTAAATAATAGAAAGAAAGAAAGAAAGAAAGGGAAAGAAGGAAGACAAACATGAAAATCAATATTTCTATTTTTTTTTTTTTTTTGGTATTCAGGATTGAACCCAGGGACATTTAACCACTGAGCCACATCCCCAGCCCTTTTTTATATTTTATTTAGAGATCGGGTCTCTCTGAGTTACTGATTGCCTCACTCCATTACTGAGGCTGACTTTGAATTCAAATCCTCCTGCCTCAGCCTCCCGAGCCACTGGGATTACAGGTTGTACCACCACACCTGGCTGAAAATTCATATTTGAATCATCCTGGAAATCGGTATCTCAATCATTCTTTGAAAGACATGCCAGGACCTGTTCCCCAGGACTCCCCTCAGGGTATCTTGTCTAGGGTTGCTCTTGGGAGGTGGATTTGGTAGGCATGTTGGGCTATGAAGGGTGAAAACAGTTCATTTCTTATGCATACTTTCATCTGTGTGTGATGCTATGGATTGAAACCAGGGCCTTGCGTGTGCTCAGCACGTGCTCTGCCCTGAGCCACACCCCCCACAACCTGTCATACTTTCAACTGAATCCTGGTTTTGATCACAGATGTCCTGTGTTCTGGATTTACCCACCTCAGTTCCTGGGAACTGTAGGGTGCCTTGGAGTTTTGTAGGGGGTCTAGGTAGGCAGATTTAATGAGTGGGTCCTCCTGAGTTTGAGGGGCACCAGATGCTTCCTTTGTCCTTTTGTGTATGAAGATGCTGTTTCTGAATTTATCCTTTAAATGCTGGGTCATTTTTCTGAGGTCACTCCGGGTGGGCACTGATCTTTGACAAGGTCCTGCTGGCTCAGAGGGCTGCGGTCTCACGCTCTGAATTGCTCCCTGTAGGATCCTGGGGACTCTGAGCTCCAGGGTTAACCCTTCGGGAGCTAGAGGGCATCTCTGATTCTGGGGGTCTTAGAAGTCACTAGTACATCACCCCCTGCCATTCCCTGGCAAGGTATTGGCTTTTTGATTGCCCATCCTGACCACTAAAGCCTATTGCCTGCTCCTGGTCCAGACACACTGTTCAGCAGTGGGCAGGGTGGTATTCCTGGCAGGAGTGATGAGCCTGATAGCAGTATTCCTGCTCCCCATGCCAAGGTCAGTGCACAGACTGGCCTTCTGCACTGGTGAGAACTCAGAACGTAGTCCTAGGGGCCCTGGGTGCTGTTTATCCTCAATGTTTTAGTTGTAGATGGATGCAATACGTTTATTTAAAAAAAAAGATTTTTTTTGTAGTTGTAGATGGACAGAATTTTTTTTTTAATGTGGTGCAGAGGATCAAACCCAGTGCCTCACATATGCGAGGCAAGTGCGTTACCACTGAGCCACAGCCTCCGCCTCCCCAATGCATCTTGATATACAGAGCCAGTTTGCTCTCCTCCCTTGGATGTGCATTGGAGCATTTACCTGTGGCTCTGTTCTTTCCCAGTACCTGTCTTAGGCCCCTGGCAGTCATCCCTAAACCCCAGAGCATTTGCAGCCTTGATCTGAGCCAGGCTCTCTGCAAATAGGGGACTGTGGATTTTCTGTTGGTCTCTGCCTGGAGCCACCAGCCCTACTGATACCATCTTGATGGAATAGTCCAGCCAAGTTGAGAATTCCCTTTAGGGGAACTGTCTGTGTATCTTTGGAAAATATCCAGGGTCTTTGGAACTAAGTAGTTTCTGTCATGGGCTGTACTTTCTTTTCTCATCCAATCACCCTGCTCGTGTTTAATTATAGATTTGGTTTCTAGAAGATTCTGTTCAGAGGCAGGCAGAAGTCGTGGATATGGCCAGTGGCATATCTGCCACCCAATTCTCATGAACTATAAGAAAAAGATTAAAAGATTGAACATGCCCAGCATGGGAGGCTGAGACCGGAGAATCGCAAGTTCAAAGCCAACCTTAGCAACTATGAGGCACTAGGCAACTCAGTGAGACCTTGCCTCTAAATAAAATACAAAATAGGGCTAGGGATGTGGCTCAGTGGTTGAGTGCCGCTGAGTTCAATCCTTGGTACCAAAAAAAAAAAAAAAAAGGTTGAGTATGTCTAATCAAAAAGCCTGAAATCCAAAGTGTTCCAAAATTCAAAATGTTTCGAGGATTGACATGATGCCAAAAGTGGAAAATTCCACACCATAAAGTTTCATGCCAAAAATGTTTGAAATATTGTATAAAATTACCTTTAGGCAGTGGATGTAGGGTATATGTGAAACGTAAATGAGTTTCATGTTGGGACTTGGGTCCTATCCCCAAAGTTTTTTTTTTTTTTAAACTGTGTGAAATAATATGAAATATACCACTTCTGGTCCCAAGAATTGTGGATGAAGGACACTCAACCTATAGTAATTTGCCAGATCTTGTTATACAGGATACTGGGGATCTGAAGAGATGGACCACTCACTTGGGACTCTGAAGAGATTGATCTCACAGCTCTGTGCAGAATCCAAGGTCCCGGACGTGCATCTGGGGTGCGCCCCAATCAGAATCATTCTCTTTCACTTTAAGGTGACATCTCTGACCTGACATTGCACATAGGACACCTGTGCTTCAGGAGTGAGCCATGGTCAGAGCGCACTCCCAGCTGTGTTATAGGAAGTACGAGGGGTAGAGATGGACCCTGCTACAGAGGTCCTCAGCTTTGGACCGAAGTGGAGCCAGTCAGCAGTCTCCGCTGTCCCCTGGAATCCTTGGAGCCACGAGTCTTCTGTGATCACATCTCACCAGAGTCCCTCTGTTGTCCCACCACTCTGAGCCCCCAGACCCCTTTCTCCACACTGCTAGAGTGTGGAACTCACTGCCTGCAGGGCCCTACCCTTCTCAGTCCTTCCTGCCAACAGGAAGTTCTGGGCTAGAGAGGGACATGGGTGGGCCTACCTAGGACCCCTCCCTGTGCATTTTTTCCTGCACCCTCACCAGCTCAGCACGGTGGCGCTCTCCTCACCTGGCAAGACATACTCTGTGCATTTGCCAGAACTGGTTTCCAGAACAGAGCATGAGAGATGGGGGGTGGGGGTGGAGTTTGTGAATGACAGAATTTATTTTCTCACGGTTCTGGAGGCTAGAAGTCTGATTTCAAGATGGTGACATGGCTGGGCTCTTCTGAGACTCTCTCCTTGGGTTTCTTTCCATGTCTGATCTTCCCTCTGTATGAGTCTGTGCACTAACTTTTTATGAAGACAGAGGTCATGTCAGGACCCCGTTGTTTTTTACTTCCTTACCTTTACAAAGACCCTTTCTTCACTGTAGTTATATTCTAAGGTACTTGGGGTTAGGAGTTCAGCATAGAGATTTGGGGGAAGGTAGGGAGATAGATGCAGCTCAGCTCATAGCACAAACCTGTGATTCACATCTGAACCCCCAAGTTCAGCCTGACCCTCCGTATATAGCTGCACAACTGGATCAAGTTTGCATGGAACAGAAAAAAATTTGCTTAAGCTTGAAATATATTAGGCACATCCAAGAATCTTCTCCTCTAAGAATTATGATGGGTTTTAGTGTTCTCATTTGGTTCCCTGTTTTTCAACTTTAAAAAAAAATATGTTACTTATGATATAGTCCGTTTTATGGACTTGATTTTGTGCGCGTGTTCCGTCAGATAATTTGAAAGGTTTACAGTCTGCTTTTAGTTCTGGTAGTTATCTTTATAACTACTATATAACTCTGTCATATACTCTGTCCTCCGTTCTTAGTACCTACTGACTCACCACTAGGAGCAATGACAAAATTATTCTGAAGAGTTTTAATCTTAACAAAAATAACTAACATTATACCTTATTTTTAAAAGAATTTAAAAATGTCAACCCTCTCCACAACCATGTGTTGTAATGCAGCTATGACACATTTTTTTTTTTCCTTTTTCAATGCTGGAGATTGAACCAGGACTGCTTTACCACTGAGCTACATCCCCAGCCCCTTTTTATGTTTTATTTTGAGGCACAGTCTCACTAAGTTGCCGAGGCTGGCCTTGAACTTGGGATCTTCCTGCTTCAAACTCTCAAGTAGCTGAGATTATAGGCGTGCATCACTGTTACCAGTTATTATACACATTTTAAAGGTGAAGAGTTTGGGGACCAGAGAGGCACAGGAACATGCCCAAGGCCCCTTGGCTTAGTATCTAGCAGACCTGAAATTTGACCTGGAACTTGTGTGATTGCAGAACTCTGGTCCTGACCCTGTCTAGTTGGCCCAGCATATTCTAGGTAACTACCTCCATTGCCTCCTCTCCCTCCTTTTTATTTCTCTTCAGATGGGGTCTTTGGAGGGTAGTAATTCAGAATTGCAGGCTTTGGAGGTACTTGGGTCTGCCCTGGGAATTTGGAGGTCTGGTTAGGGCTGCCTGGGTACTCATTCAGCTCCAATGTCCCCTTGATATGGCCTGTTTGTGGCCTCCCAAGGCAGGAATTTCCATTCCAGAAGGTGAGAGGGGCCAGGACCCTGGAGCCACCTCTCTGGGTTTCCAGAAGCATCGTCTCGGGGCTACCAAAGAAGCATAGCTGGACACAGGCACAGACACACCAGACTCAGACATGCTTGGTCACACTCACACACAGGGATACCACTTTTTAGGGAGAATCTTTATAGAGATTGGTTTCATGTCATTGTGGGGCTGGCTAGGCCGTCTCTCTGCCCAGCAGCTAGAGGTGCTGACAGAGGCCACCCTGTCCCTGCATGGGAGACATTAGAACACAGTGGAGTGGTGACCCAGCACAGGCCACCATCTTTAGCTCTCATGTCTGCAGGGCTGTGCATCTAGAAGAGGCTGAGTAATTCTTGTTTAATTTAATCTGGGAGCCTAGAGGGGCAGAGTGGTAGACTTGAGTTGCTACTGCTTTCCACCACCCCAGCCTTCAACTGGAGTCCCAGCTCCGGCATCTCTAGAGACTCCCTCTCCATGACTACCTGTCCTCTGCAGGACTTCTGGCAAGGAGTGTGCTTGTGTCAGGCAGGGTTCAACCAGAGAAGCAGAATGAGTAGGGAAAGCATATGTATGCATAGATGTAAACAGAGATGTGGACACAGTCACCTCATACAAGGAGACCTAGACAGATACGCAACAGAACCTGCAGGAACAGACATGCCTGCAGACATAGATGTGCACATACACACAGATACACTTGCAGATATAGACATACATGTAGACATTTAAATATATATGCACACGTAGATACACTAGACACAGCACATGTGTATGTATTCCTACACAGATATAGACATTTTTAAAGAGAGCCTTTGTAGGGGTTGGTTTTACACCATGCAGGGCAGGCTAAGCAGTCTCTGTTACGCTGTCAACTCCATATCTGAATCTTGATGTCACAAGATCACAGCTTTTTCCCTTCCACCCACCAAATCTCCCAGAACCTACTAATGGCCCATCCTAACCAGAACCTAGAAGACATAGAAATCTGGGAACTGAACTCATCCTGGCCAAGTGGACACATAGAAAGTCACGTTGGGTGAGCCGGTGGGAAGACGGCAGGCTCAGGGGTCAGAATCATCAGTTTCCTTGCTGTGCAGATTTTAGCAAATGTTCTAATCTGTGCCTCTTCCATTAAAAGAGAATAATACTACTTATAACCTCTTGGCAGAGAGTTATTAATTAGGAGGATTAAATGGAATTAAGAATCTCAAGCATCTGCTTTGCTCCTGGTGCTGGGGTAAGAAATCTCAGACCTTTCACAGTTCTTGATACTAACCAGGAACATAATATACAATTAAGTCTGATTCTGCCCACAGACAAATGGCTTCTTCACATAGGCTTTGTGTATTTCTTCCACTAAGTTTATTCCTAGGATGTTGATATTTCTTCTTGTTATTGTGAGTGAAATTTAATTATGTTTTTAAATTGGTTATTGATGATGTATGGTTCCAGAAGGATGCTAATAAATAGCCATATTCCTATCTGTAATGGGAATTCCTCTGGAATTTCCTCATAACTCTGTTACTGGCTGTTGCTTTTAGATTAGCATTTATATTTTCTGTTTAGCATTTTAATATCCTTTTTATGTCTTTTTTTTTTTTTGGTGCCTTCATGGAGAGTATAAGATTAGGTTGGTCTTCATACCCAAAAGAGGCTATTTTAAAATCCTCAAATAGATATGGAATTTGTCAGATGATGCCCATCAGCATCTCTCACGACGATTGTATATTTTTTCATTTTTGGTACATTAGTATGATTAACAATATTAATAGATTGCCTAGCAGGACAGAATGTGGAAATCAGAGGTAACTCCATGGAAAGCACATAGGATAGAGCATCTGGAAACCTGGATTCCAGGTGTCATTTGGTTCTTGACATCTTTGACCTTGGACAAGCCAGTGTGAGTCATTTTTCCTCTCAACAAACATCCCCCCTTGAAGCTTCCTTACCTGTGAAATGTGAACGGTCACATTTCCCGCCCTTTCTTACCGATGAGACAGAAGAATGAAGATGAGTCAATAGCTTTCTTTGACATTTCTTTCAATGCTTTTACATGTGATTCCTTAGAAAACTTGGAATGGAGCCACCATTTGACCCAGCTATCCCACTCCTCCGTCTATACCCAAAGGACTTAAAAACAGCATACTACAGGGACACAGCCACATCAATGTTTACTGCAGCACAATTCACAATAGCCAAACTGTGGAGCCAACCTAGATACCCTTCAACAGATGATGGATAAAGAAACTGTGGTACATGTACACAATGGAACATTACTCAGCTTTAAAAGAGAATAAAATTACGGCATTTGCAGGTAAATGGATGGAGCTGGAGAATATCATGCTAAGTGAAGTAAGCTAATCTGGAAAAAAACAAAGGCCAAATGTTCTCTCTGATAAATGGATGCTGACCCATAATGGGGGGAGGGCATGGAAAGAATGGAGGAACTTTGAATTGGCAAAGGGGAGGGAGGGGAGGGGACACGGGGCAGGAAAGATGGTGGGATGAGATGGACATCATTACTCTAGGTACACGTATGATTGAATATATGGTGCAACACTACATCGTGTACAACCAGAGAAATGAAAAGTTATGCTGCTGCAATTGTGTACAATGAATCCAAAGGCATTCTGCTGTCGTGTATAACTAATTAGAACAAATTTTAAATAAAAGGAAAAAAAGAACCATGAAAAAATATAAAACAGGACGGAATCAAGATCTCATTGTTGTACCTTGGTCAACCAAGAATTCTTTTGTTCATTCATTCATTCATTCAACAAACATTGATTAAGGATCTGTACTGGTCTAGGAATTGTCCTAAACACTGGGAAGAGAGTGTTCAGCAGGCAAATTTCTTGCACAGTGGAGCTTGCAGTCCTACAAACCCACACTTCCATTTGTGTGTTAGCTGAGTGATCAGTACTCTGAAGATAAATGAAGGGGTGGTGACAGGGTAGAGAGTGAGACAAGTTGTATGAGAGGCTTACTTTAAATGGGGTGGTCAGAGAAGACCCCGCCAAGGGGACATTTGAGCCTAGAACTTAATGAAGAGAGGGAAATCTGGGGAAAGACTATTCCAGGCAGTGAAACAGTAAGTGCAAAGGTCCTGAGGCAGTGATGCCTATATAACTTGAGTTGGGTGTGCAGGCAGCAGAGGGTAAGGACTTGAGGCCTGAGAGTTTGTGGCAGGTTCAATAATACAGGAGCCTGTGGACCCTTCCAGGGACCTCTTCCTTTCCCTCCCACCCCTAAGCATGAAGGAAAGCCATTGGAAGGTTGTGAGCTGGGAGGACATGTGATCCATTTCCCTCTCTGGAAGGTTCCCTCTGGCTGCCTTTTGGAGAATGAATTGGAGCTGGTTATGAATTGAGGCAGGCAGACAGGAGTGGATGGCGGCTCAGGCTGGGCTGATAGCTTTCGGGGGGGCGGTGAGAATGGATTCGGGTTCCATTTTACAGGAGGTGCTGACAGGGTTTGTCGATGGATTGGAAGTCTCAGCTCAGAGGCGGGCGCTTTGGCTTCTCCTGTGAGAAGAAAATGCGTCCGCCCTTCTGTCTGCTACCGTCGGGGGGGAAATCTGGCCTGTGTTTTCCACAGCGCCATTGCACCGAGTCAGGAGAAACCCTGAGGACCCCCACTGGGGACACTTCCAAGCGTCCAGCTGGACTGAGCCCTGAAAATCATTGAAGGCTTTGGATGGCCCCAGGAGATGTCCTGTCCTGAGGCTGGATCTGCCCCAGGAAGGGTCCCTCCATCCCTCCCCACAGGCCCAGCCTCCCCTGGGCCATGGGAGATGCCTTCAGAAAGGCCAAGGAGCAAGTGGACCTCACCCCCCACGGTTACAGTTGGTGTTAGTCGTCAGACCCTCGGCCATGGGGGATGTTGTGATGAGTTAATGAAAGACAGAGACCCCATTTGGGAGGCATTTGTGTTCCTTCAAGGAGTCTAGCCCCCTCTGACAGCCCTTTGTGTGGTTTCGGCCTGAACCCTCCCCTGAGCTGTGTGGGGCCCACTTGCTCTTTCCTGCCCTGGCTCTCTAAACTCTCTCCCCAATCCGAAGTTGGGAAGAGGTCTCATCCCTTCTGGTGTTACGGCCACCAGTCTTCTTCCCCCACCGTTTCCTGCTCACTTGAGATTCCTTCTCGAATCTTCGGATGGAAACTTGTTTCTTTCCAGGGTTTGGGCACCCAGGTGGAGGATTGAAAACACACCTCTCTGCTGGTCGGCGCACCCTACCCTGACCCTTGACCCCACCTGCACCAACCCCAGTCCTGAGGCTTGCAGATGTCTTATGCACTCCTTGGGTGGCACCTGAGCTAGGGTGGATAGGAAAGCCAAGGAAGGCCTTGTGCCAGCTCTGCCATCTTGTGCCCACCTGGGGCCCGGGAAAGCACACGGTGAGCCGGGATGACCAGGCGAGATTGGAAACTTTAAACAAATGTCACCCAGCAGCGTGTGACGCAGGGGGCCTTCACGGCTGCTCCTTGTTCTGACCCTGGCTGCCTTTATTAGCTAGGAGAAAGCTTTCTGGCTGGTCTCGTTCCCACCTTTGTGGTGGAGAACTAATCTGTGTAATGGGCCGAGGGACCACACAGGTGCCGCCCAGAAGACTAGTTTCAGGAGAAAGAGAGAAAGGGAGGGTTCAGGTGGAGAGTGGGGACCTGGGCGCACACTGTGGGTGGGAGTGGAACTATCATGGCCACTGAGGGAATGTGTATGGTGGTTCCTTGAAAATTAAAAATGGGGAGGCATGTGATCCAGCAATCTCACTACTGGTTATATATCCAAAGGAAATGAAATCTATGTGTCAAAGACACGCACAGATGTCATTGAACCATTCACAATAGCCAAGCTATGGAGCCAACCTAGGCGTCCATAGACAAAGGAATGGATAAAAGGAAATGTGGTACATATACAATGGAGTACTGTTCCACCTTAAAAAAAGAAGGAAATTTTGTCATTTGTGACAACCTGGAGGACATTATGACAGGTGAGATAAGCCAGGCATAGGAAGACAAAGACAGAATAATCTCACTTCTGCGTGGAATTGCAAAAGTTGACCTCATAAAAGCAGAGAGATATAAGGGATTTCCAGGGACTAGGGATGGCTGGAGTGGGGAACTGGGGAGAGGTTAGTCAAAGGATATAAAATTTTAGTTATAAGCGTGCAGTGGTACATGCCTGTAATCCCAGCAACTCGGGAAGCTGAGGCAGGAGGATCGCAAGTCTGAGGCCAGCCTCAGCGATTTAGTGAGACTTTGGCACACAATAAAAAATAAAAAGGACTGAGGATGGAGCTCAGTGGTAGATCACCCCCAAGTTTCATCCCCAGTACTAGAAAATTAAAATTCAGTTAGGAGAAATAAAGCTCAGGAGATCTATTGAATGACACGGTAACTGTAGTGGATAACAACGATAATTTGAAAATCGCTGGGAGTAGATTTTTTTTTGTTCTCACAAATAACATATACATGAATTAACGCATGTCAGTTAACTCTGTGGAGTCATTCCACAATGTATTCATATTTCAGAACATGGTGTTCTATAGAATGAACGTAAACAATTTTAATTTTTCAATTAAAAATGAAATATAAAATTGGGAGAGAGAGGGAGAGAGAGAAAGGTCTGATCAGGAAGGAGGGTCAATGTGTGAGAGAAGGATGTCTGTAGGGGAGAAAGACCCAAGTCACCAGGGCATTGGGGGGTGGGATCGAATTCTTCTGGAGCAAGGGAGAAAAGAGATTTGGAGGGGCAGCTTCTAAGCCTGTGAGTCAGATGAAAAAAATATCATAAGAAAATACTGTGTTTTGTTACAGGTTGGGAATGAAGGCACTCTTGGTCTCCTTTTAAATAGACTTTAAAGATGTAATTGCTCTAAAAATAATTTTCAGATGACTGTATGATGGTCTTTGAATGGGAAAGCCTGTGGAGGCAGAGCCAGGGCCTTAGACCCAGAAGCCAGGAGTAACAGCTTTGTGTGCACATGGGGTGGGGTCAGAGGTGGTGATATTTTTTTTCTCTTATTCATTTGTTATTTATTTATTTTTCCTTTTATTCATAGTACAGGGGATCAAACCCAGGGTCTTGAGCAGGCTGAGTCAGCACTATTCCACTACACCCAGCCCAGCCCTCTTTCATTTTTTTAAATTAATTTTTTTTTTCAGTACCAGGGATTGAACTCAGAGGAGTTTTAGCACTGAGCCATGTCCCCAGCCCTTTTAATTTTTTTATTTCGAGACAGGGTCTCCCTAACTTTCTTAGGGCCTTGCTAAGTTGCTGAGGCTGGCTTGGAACTTGTGACCCTCCTGCCTCAGCCTCCCCAGCCCCTGGGATTACAGGTGTGCACCTGTGCCTGGCTTTTACTTTTTGATAACAGTTTTACTGAGATATAATTCACATATCATCCAGTTCACTCACATGGGGTGTATAATTCCACGGTTTTTAGGACGTTGGCGGAGTTGTGCAACCATGACCATAGCCAATTTTAGAACGCGTTTATCATTCTGAAAAGAAACTGGACTCATGAGCAATCACTCCCCATTTCCCCAATCACCCCAGTCCTCTGCAGCCACTCATCTGCTTTCTGTCTTTCTAGATTTGCTCTGAACATCTCCCTTCAATGGAATGATACAATATGTATCTTTTTGTGTCTGACTTCTTTCACCATGTTGTAACATGTATCAGGACTTCATTTCTTTTTCTATCCAAATAATGCTCCACTGCTGTCGACATATCACATTTTCTTTATCTGTGGTCAATTGAGGAGCATTTGGGTCATCAGGAACTACTTTTTTGGCCATCAGGAACAATACCACTGTGTACATCTGTGTGCACGTTTTTGCATGAACATATGTTTTCATTTCTCTGAGATGAACAGCTAGGAGTGGAATTGCTGGGTGGTATGGTATGTTTAACTTTTTGAGAAGCTGTCAGACTGTTTTCTGAAGTCGCTGGACCAGTTTATATTCCCAGCAGGAGTCTGTGACGGTTCTAGCTCTCCCCTCCTTCCCAACCTTTGTTATTATCTCTGTTTTTTATTCTAGCTGTTCTAGTGGGTGTGAAGTGGCATCTCCCCGTGGTTTTGACTTGCATTCCCCTGAAGACTCCAGATGCTGAACACCCTTTCACGTGCTTACCGACCATTCAGAGAGAGTCTTCTTTGGACAGAGGTGTATTCAGAACCTGTGCCCATTTGTCCGATGGATTGGATGACATATGTCTTTCTTATTTTGTTGCAAGTATTTTTAATGTGTTCTAGATAAAAGCCCTTTATCAAAGATGTTTGATTTGCTAAATTTCTTTCCTGCTTGGTGGATTATATTTTTACACTCTTTACTGTCTTTTGGAGCCCAAAAGATTCCTTTGGATGAAGGCCAATTTATGTGTTTGTTTGTTTGTTTTTTTCTTTTTGTGTTTTCTACTTTTGTTTTTCATGTCTAAGACATTATCACCTGATCCCTGGTCACGAGGATTTACCCCTGTGTTTTCTTCTAAGAGTTTTATGGCTTTAACTCTGATGTTCAGGAGTTTGGTCCATTTTGCGTTAATTTTTGTGTATTCTTGTACACGTGATACCTGTTGTTCCAACATTGTTTGTTGAGAAGACTGTTCTTCCCCCCACTGAATGGCCTTAGCCTTTTGGTCAAGAAGCCTTTTGCCTGTGCTTACTTAGTCAAAGGGTGAGGAAACTTTTCTTACCAATCTAGTGATTCACAGGGAGAAATCAATAAAGCGTGATTTAGGTTATAAGATCATTTTGTGGCCAGGTGCTATGGTGCACACCTAGAATCCCAGTGGCTCAGGAGGCTGAGACAGGAGGATCGCGAGTTCAAAGCCAGCCTCAGTAACGGTAAAACACTAAGCCACTCAGTGAGACCCTGTCTCTAAATAAAATCCACAGAAGGGATGGGGATGGGGCTCAGTGGTTGAGTGCTCCTGAGTTCAATCCCCAGTATCCCCCCAAA
Source organism: Marmota marmota marmota (assembly GCF_001458135.2). Lineage (NCBI taxonomy): Eukaryota > Metazoa > Chordata > Mammalia > Rodentia > Sciuridae > Marmota > Marmota marmota. The sequence continues at coordinate 3,080,889 of NW_025999896.1, read as the reverse complement.
AACCAAAAACAAAACAAAAAAAAGAACATTTTATTTGGAATTTTAAATATCATTTACATTTAAATTTTTTCATTAAAAAATGTGAACAGGCAATGAACCGTGTTGTCAAATAAATGTAAGTAATGAGACACTGGGTTTATATTCTGACCCAGTGAAGGGGAGGGGGGAGGCACTTGGCCTCTGCTTGCTCTGGAATTTGATAAGCTGTGGATTAAAAATCCAATCTGATTGCATCCAATGTGGGAGCGTTGGGCCATGGGTCTGTGGACATGAGGAACTGCAGGTCCCCCCCTCCCACACCCATCCACATCCCGGGTCCCCTCCCTCTAACGACAGACAGCTCAGGGCTTCTCGGCATCAGGAGGTCAGCGCAGGGACAGACAGGCGGCGGAGGGTGCAGTCGTCTGTGGACTCTGTGCAAGTTGTTTCTTGGCTTTGATTTAGAAAAGGGATTAGGGAATTGTTTCCTCTTGAAACCTCCACCACAGAATGGAATCCTGGAGCGCCTGTGGCCTCTGCCTCCCACGTGTGGGTTGGGCGTTGGAGCCGCCCCGGAACTGCTGGTGTGGGCTGGGGAGGATGCACGCACAGCCTCGTGTGTGACTCGGGGGCCCTGGTCCAGGGCAGGGTCGACGGCTTGGCTCCCAGGCCTGGCCTGGCTCCCTGGAAACTGGCCCTGCATCCTCTGCCAGCCCTGCTTCTTTTCAGAATCCACCCAGCTGACCGCCAGAGAGCAGAGGATCAGCTAAGCCCCAGATGTTTAGACGTCTGACTCAGTGTTTGCCTGTTCTCTGCAGAGAGCTTATGTGGCCCGAGAGGTGGTCCCGCACTCTGCTCAGATCTTTGTGAGGGATCTGGTGTTTAATCAGCATCTCCAGGGAGAGGCTTAGGGCTCCAGATGAACTCCGATCACTCTCCCCTGGTCCACGCTGCCTGCTTGGAACTTGCCCAGGCTCGGGGAGTTCAGGACAGAACTGAGGTTGGCTTGCATCTCGGAGGGAAGCCATCAGTCTCTGCTTTTCAGGCATAGATTTGGACTTAGGGGGATTCTCTGCTACAGTCAGCATTGCCCTGGTTCAGGTTAATGGCTTTCAAACCAAAGTTCTCAGGGAGCCGTGTGTCATCAGCCCTGAGCCTGTCTCTCAGTGAGCACACAGCTAAAATACTTTCAGGGTTGCGGATGGGACTGAGGATGATGAGGTTCTGGGGCCCAGAAGGAAATGAGCATTCTCTGTGGCTTCTCAAGCTCATGTCTCCCCCAGGCCTTGAAGCCAAGTTCAAAAAAAGCCCCTGACCCTGACCCATCAGCCCTGACTTAGAGATTCTCCTCCTTGGCCATGTTTAGCTCAAATTCACACTGCAGGCTGTGTAGAAGTGAGGGGGCTATACATAGTGACCCCTGGAAATCAGGGACCCCCCTGAGATAAGCTGGGGTAGGGTCTGAGTGGGCCGATGGAGGCATTGCTGTCTTCCCAGGGCTCCCCAGGTCACTGTGATAGCCAGTCCCAACGTTCAGAACAAATTAGATGCTCCCTGACACAGAAGGTTAAACCATCTCTATTTGGGGATCACAAATGCACATGCCTGGGGCAGGTCACTAAGGTCTGAGGAATTGTGTGTCATAAGAAATAGGATCAAGCAATCACTGGGAGAGAATACAATGCCCATCTCCAAAGCCCAAATCTCCCCATCTTGAAATGTTGCCAATTGATTCAAATAGAAATCAACCGCAAAAACAACTCTGTGTCCTGGCGAAAATCCACCCAGTGGGCTGGATCCATCCAGCCTTCAGGTTCCCTCTCCTTCCCAATGCATAGGAAATAGTATCAGAGCCACACACAGTCAATCTCCCAAGGTCACAAATTCAGAAAGCAGCCTGCCGTGCACAGCTGGGTTTCCCAGATCCTCATTCCTGACCCTGTTGTCTCTCATGAGCTATCTGGGGCTCTCCAGGAGAGGAAACAGATTCAAAGAGGCTAAGAACGGTCACACAGGTCAAGTGACAGAATTGGTATTTGAACCCAGAACCGGCTATTTGCTCTGTTATCCTTGGGAAGTAGAATCAGAGTCGTTTGGTTCCTGAGCTTATTTTCTTCCTAATGCCTCACACCAGGACGGGCTGCAAATCTCCTAAAGAGAGCTACTGCTTCCCTGAGTCCTGGGCACTTCTCAGGAACCGGGAGGGGAATCTTTAAGGTGTGTGTGAATGTGTATTTGTGTGCATGTACACACACTTTCATGCATGTGAATTCTCTGTCCCTCCTCTTCTCCTCACAGCCATTCATTATTCAAGGCTTTCTTCCCTGAGAACTCTGAGGAGTTCCAGAAGAACTGAGCCAGTTGGAACAAATGCTCTTCCCTGTCTGAGAAGCAGCTCCCACCCCTTTGCAAGAATAGCCCAGTTAACCCTTGCCCTTCATTGAGTCCCTGGATCACTCACAGCTGGCAACGTACTGGCCTACAAACCAGAATCCTGTCCCCTCAGCCCAGACTGTGAGATCTGGGGGCTGCTCTGCGCTAGGAGGCAGGTGACACATCAGAACAGGCTGCTGATGGGCAGGCCCCACAGCAGGCACCTCTCCCATGGAGCCAGTTCTGTTCAGTTCTGACTCTGCTGATTCTAGAAGCCTATCTTAGGACTGGGTGTGCGTGTGCAGTCAGGGGAGTGGAAGGGAATTGTTAATAAATACAGCAGGGTGGAGGGGCTTCCCTCAGACGTTTACTAGCTGAATATTTTCCGGATGTTTTCATAGTCCTTTAAGGCCAATCCAGGGGAAGGAAGGCTGAGCAGGACTTGGCCAAAAGTCCTGCAGTGGCTCCCACCCTCAGCTGACCCCCTCCCACACTGGCCTCATTCCCAGCCCCGAACTCCTCCTGTCCCTTCGCCCCTGTCACCACTTATTCCCCTCTTTCGTTCTACAGGGACAGAAAGAACAATCTCCCTTTTCCTTCCTTTGTCATGATATGTGCAACGGTGTGACCTGTGGTTTTCTCTTTGTAAACTTAATATCTTTCAGGACATTTCTTCCAGCACATTTATCTGTAGCCTGTTCGGCTTTTGCTATTAATTCAAAGTTTGGATGACCTATTATTTATAATCCCCTAGTGATGGACACTGACATTGCTTCCCGCTCCCCCCACCCCCATTTGGCTATTATTAAAATCACGGAAGGTAACATTTTTGGGACACTGTCTTTTCTCACTGAGATTGAATTCCTAGAGAGTGTTTTTATATGTGAGCGGCGTTCATGTTGACGCACGCTGTCTCATTGCTCTTTACAAAGGTTGTGCCAAGCTACAGTCCTTAAGGATTCCTGGTGCCCCATTTGCTGGTCCCAGTGGGCATTTGCAGGCCTTAAGAGAGCTCTCAATGAGATCTGTTGCCGCCTGCAGATAGTGTGTTATTGGAGCTAGGTAGGCAATGGGGCCTTGTGTATGTGGCATGCATGAGATATCTGGGCTCCTTCCTTTGGGATTTAGTAAGGAATTGTGTCATGGGGACTGTGTTGTCCTCTGGGTCTCACCCGGCACGTGTGTGTATGTGTGTGTGTGTGTGTGTATGTGTGTGTGTGAGAGTTTCTGGTCAGGCCTTCCTGGTGTGAGTCTTGCAGTATGAGCAGGGGGCATCTATCCTGGGCTTGGGATTGTCCATTTTCATATCTGCCTTCAGCTTGGTCTTTCCTTGTTGAGAGCTGGTGTAAGGCCCCCACTGCCACAAGGGGCTGGTTGGAGGCGGGAGCCGCGTGGGGAGCTCTCTCGGGCACAGTGTCGGCTCTGTTTCCTTGTCTGCCTTGCCAGGGGCCCCCATTCACGGGAAGGAGAGTCACACATTCCCCCTTGAGATAAGAATAGAGCCCAACTGTGCCCCAGGACAGAGTCCAGCTTCTTCAACCGGCCCTCCGAGGCCTGGCAAGGGTTCCAAGATGGTACTGGCATGAGTGGGCCCTGGCTGCCTGCCCTGCTGGCCTCTTGTGCATTGTATGGCCAGGACACTGGGCCCAGTGTACGTGCACGCCTGCCCAGCGCCCCCAGGAAACCCACCATCTCCAGGCTCTCCCCAGGATGAAGGGACTTGTCCTTACATCAGCGGGGCCAGGACTTTGTGGTGCTTCTCCTCTTACCTGAAGGCCTCAAACTTCAATCTCTGGCTGTGAGCCCTCCAAGGAATAACTCCTGCCGTCCATTCCTGGAAGGGTAGAGGGGGGCCCAGGTTGAGAGAGGAGGAGCTGGTGGCTGAGTATCAGGAGGCTGCTCGGTAAGCTGAGGACCTCTGCCACCTTTTCTTGCAACCACAAGGATGGTCAACAGAACCCATTGGTGTCAGAGATTGAGAGGGTGGTCGACAGGGTTATAGAACCTCTTTCCTTGTGTCTGAGGTCTAGGATGGAATACCGGAGAGTCATTTCAACCCCAGGACCAGACTAAGTGCTATTAACCAGGCAAGTGATGTGGACAGGGATTGGGGATATAACTAGGGGTAGAGCACTTGCCTAGCATGCATGAGGTCCTCAGTTCTGTCCCTAGTACTGCAGAAAAAGAAAAAAAAAAGAATGTGTAGTGTTCCCCAGCTCTTCTTGGGATCACCTGGGAGATCTTTAACACACGTGCTACTCTTTGAATTGGAAGGAACGCAGGACTTCTCAAAGTGTGGTCCCTGGGCTATAACACTAGCATGAACTTGGAGCTTGCTGGACGGAGTTGCACATTCTCAGGCCCACCCCAGACATGGCAGACCAGAGCCCCAGAGTGAGGTTCAGTGATCTCTATTGCAACCTGCACAGGTCTAAGCAGGGTGTTGGAAAACAGCTTGCAATCCTGACCCAAGTCTGGCAGGTGACTTCAAATGGGTGTTGAAGACCCCACAACCCAGAGGGGTACATGCTCCTTCCAGAGGCAAAATAAGTAGATGTAACAATTTTACTGGTTTAAACATGGAGTCTCCCAAACAGCTTTAAAAAGGAAAAGAAAAAAAAAGAAAATTTTAGCCTGCATGTTTTTACACATTTCAGTTAATTCTGTGTCTGTGAGGGAGGGTGTTTGCAGTCTATGGGTTCAAACACCAAGGCTCCATGGAGATGAATGGCTTGCTGTGTACAGCAGCTATGATCGGAAGCTGGGATTTCCACCTCCAGCCAGGGGCACTTTCTACCCCCACATTCTCTGGCTGTTAACCACCTAGCAATCAGCAGGGAGACGGCCCTTCTGGTGCTGAGTTGTTGGTGAACCAGCCTCTAGGAGGGCCCCTCGCGTGGTCTGAGGAAATGGGTGTGTTTGGGAGAGTTTGAACAGGGCCACACACCTATACCCAAGTGTTTGGGGAAGCGCCTCAGTTGGATGGTGTCTGGGGGCCCTCTCTCAGAATGCACGGGCCTGGCAAAGGCTTCTAGAAGTGCTAGCTTGGACCTAGGCCACCTTGCAAAGGAGAAAGAAAGCACCATTTGCAAGTGTTCGGTGGAAGAGAAAGATGGAAGGAAATACATTGACTCCCTGGTTTGGAGATGGTAGGAGTTTCTGAGAGTCTCCTGGGTAGATGGGCCTGGGGGCGCAATATGGCCGGCATCACCCCTGTTTACAGATGAGAAGGCATGCTCTTGGGGGATTCCAGGCACTGTGCCGCTGAGAAGTCCTGTCCCCTGATGTCCTTTTGATTTCCTCTTGCCACCTCCAAGGGATGTGGTCCTGATGCCATTTTTGTGAGTGTGGGGTTTTGACTGGGTGCTGAGTGGCAGTTGCACAACCAGCCTCTTGAACATCTCTCAGTGCCCTTGGTGAGAGGCGGTGTAGTGACCTTGTGCATTTAGGGGCTTCGTGGCAATGGCTCACAGAGCTCCAGGCAGCCGTAGGACCTATCGGGTCTTTCCCCACGGGAGTTAGTTTTGGAAATGAACATGGAGGGAACACCAGGTTCTTTGCTGGGGTGCTTGTGGCATTCAGGAATCTGCTGGGCTTTGGAGACTCAGTGGAGAGGAATGAGGTTGGATATGGGAGAGGACCAGGAGGAACAGGAAAGGACTCTCAGTGGTCTGAGGGTAGATCTTCAGAACCCCCTGCCTCTGCTCAACCAGCTTCTCAACCCATAAATGTGCATACGGCCTCACAGGTGATCTGTGAGCTCAGGAATATTTAATAGTAACAGAGAACATTTATGTAGCACTATTCACCAAGCACCGTTTCTAAGCACTGGATTTTTATTTGCTCGTTTAATCCTCACAACAGACCTGTGAGTATCACCAGGCCTGTTTTACGTGTGGGGAAACCGAGTCACAGAGAAGTTAACTTCTCCAGTGTCACCTAGCCAGTGAGTAACACAGCCAGAAGTTGTATTCAAGTCATCTCTCAAGAACCCAAGTTCTTAACCATGGGCTGTTGTTCCTAGAGCGTCCCTCTATACCTCATAGGCTATTTTGGGGATATGGTGTGTTCCCCCAAAACTCACATTGAAATTTGACTCCCAGTGTAAGAAAGTTGAAAGGTGGTGGGCTGTAAGAGTTAATTAGGTCATGGGGCTCCATTCTTATGAATAGTTTAATGTTTTTTTTTTTTTTTTTCTTGAGAGACTGGAATAAGTCTCAAGAGAGTGGGTAAATTGGGTCTTGAAGGACTGGATTAGTTGCCTTGAGAGTGGGTTGTTATAAAGTGAAATGCTCCTTGGTGTTTTGACCTCGTATGCATATATCTGCTCATCGCTCTGGAATGTGCTCCTGCTATGTGATGCTGTCCTTCATGAGGCCTTCACTAAAACCCCAGCAGCTACTGGCACCACACTCTTGAATTTCTAGAACTGTGAGCTCAAATAAACCTTTTTTTTTTTACTTTATAAGCCGCTCATCCTCAGGCTTTCTATTACAGCAACACAAAATGAGCCTCATCTCCTAAGGGACCTCTTAGCCCTTGAAGTTTTGTCATGTTTCCCATCTTAAGTTCACCCGACCACTGAGTTGGGTGTCCCAGTAGGTTTTTGCTTTCATGTGACAGTTGTGATGGGAGGAAATGATAAGAGAGGGTGAGAATGAGGGGAGGGGCCAGAGAGGGAAGGATAACTGTCCTTCTAATACATTCCTCCTCCTTCCCATCCCTGTCTCTGAAGCTGTTGTGGTGTGAGTGGCTCTTGAGCAGTTCTCCTGAGAAGTGTCACTGTGCTTTGAGAGAAAAACTTCTACCCATGGTTTTAGGATTGGATCTGGGTCTAGCAGAGCCATTTGGGGGAGACCCAGTAGTTGGAAGGGAAAGAAGAGTGATGGACCCCACCTTCTCCAGCTAACCCGATGGCTGCTCTCAAGTCCACACAACCCAGGGTGGGAGATGAGACTAGAAGATTTTCTGTTGGTTCCTGGTGGCTGCTGCATCCATTGGTGACCAGGGGCCAGCACTGATCCATCCAGCTCACAGCTGGATGTGAAATGGAAAGACGTGGAGGGTCCAGAGCAGGGAGACCCTCAGGGATATGTACTAAGTCAGCCTTGGATTTCTTCCAGACAGGAAGAGCCTTGTCGTTCTCCGTTCCCGGCCGTCCCTTGGGTGGTTAACCCTTCCAAAACAGAGGGTGCTGACTTGTGGTCAGAGGTTGGAGGTGACAAACGGAATTGGCCTCCAGGTGTGGCTGCGTGTGACATCCTCCTCTGCTCACCACCCTCTGTACTCAGACTGCCGTGGCCCTGTCAGCGAGCACAGTCAGACAAGAGGGAAGGAAACCCACTAACAGGTGCTTGGTCAGGACTGCCTGGAGGTTTAACCAACCAGGTTCCTCCTGGTTGGTTCTTCTAGAGAAGATGATGAGTCTTCAGCATGGAGCGGTCAAGTCTGTCCCTGAAGCCAGGAGATGCTTAGCAACCTCCACCAGGCCAGGCGTAAGGATGTTCTTTGGGCAGCTTCTAGAAAAACCCTAGAAAACGGCTCAAGGAGAGAGCATTTTGGGGGGCTGGGGTAGTGGCTCAGTGGCAGAGCGCTTACCTAGCATGTGTGAGGCACTGGGTTCGATTCTCAGCACTGCATACAAATAAATGAATAAAATAAAGGTCCATCAATATCTGTCTATCTGTCTATATCTATATCTATCTATCTATATCTATATATATCTATATCTATCTATCTATATCTATATATATATAAAGAGAGCAGTTGTCACTAACTGGGTCACAGTGGTGTTGTGGGAAGGAAGCCTTGACCAAGGTGGCCCTGAGAGCTTGACTAAGAATCTGAGTCAGTCTGGGGAGGGTCGCCCAGCTCTCTGTTCCACAGTGTTCTGTGTGTTTTTTTTTTTTTTTTTGATTGTTTTAGCTGCTTTT
>NW_025999896.1:3035708-3072579 GCF_001458135.2 Marmota marmota marmota | reverse complement strand
TAGAAGCAACGGTTGCCATCTTTGAACCATTTTAAAACTGCGTCCCCCCTCCCCCTGCTCTGTCTTGACCCACCCCCCCCATCACCCTGACTTTGAACTACCCCATTTCCCAATACCTTCTCACACTCTTTAGAGTTTACTTATTTCGTGTGTATATGGTCGGCTGGCTGTCCCTATCCCTGTCCTGCCTCACATTGGAACACAGCTGCTCGAGGGCAGAGGGACTTCCCCTTCTGCTTTGCTCACTGACATGCCCCGAACACCTAGAAACAGTGTCTGGCACTTGACATGGGCCTCATAAATATTTATCAAATGAATGAATGGACCCAAGTACCCAGAAGCACTTACAGAGTGCCTTTGGTCCCTGTCCCCTTGAGTACTTTGCATGCTGTGCTGGTGTCCAGTGGAAGGGGAGGACCTGCCTGCCTGCCTGCCTGCCCCCAGGAGGCGTCCACACAGTCTTGGCTGCTGCCTTGGCCCCCTGCACTGTCCTCACGGCTTGTTTGGCCCTGAAGTGGGACCACCCCAACACCTCTTGACAGTTCAGACACGAAAGAGCCTTCGGGAATCTTTTGGCAGGCCAGCAAGGGCAGAGTAACTGACAGGTAGTGAGTGGAACTGTTCACAGCCAGGGGTTTGGGAGCCTGTGGTCTGACTGCATTCCCAGATCCCGCCCTGCCCCCACACACCAGTTCCCACCCTGTGGGCTGGGAGAAGTGGAAAAATGCCCGGTTGAGCAACGGAGGGCTACAGCGAAATCCCTGTTTACTCAGTGGTGATTATCTTGTCTTGCAACCAGTACCCAACTCACACACTTCATCTGGCTGTTTCCACACCTCAGAGAGCATCAGGGCTCAGTGCATCCGGTTACCCTGAGGGCAAAGTGCAGACCCAAATCCTCAGCCCCCTGAGTCGCGCATCCAGCTGCAGACTCCACATTGCCAGGCAACCTGTCCAAAGCTAGATGCCTGGGCTTCTTCCCCAGAAAGGGCCACCTGGGGCCTTTTTAGTTCGGTAAATGACAAATCTGTCCTTGCAAGTACTGAGGTCAAAATGCTCTCCCATGTCTTGGGAAGCAGGTTGGCTTTTGGTGCAAAACACATTTTTAAAAAGTCTGACCACTACTCAGTGACCCCACCACGGCTCCCTAGTTCGGAGCTGTAGTGGCCATCCTGAGGCCCTGGGAGTACTGGTCACTTTCTAAATACTCCAGTTCCCCTTGTCCACTCTTTTTTAAATGATAAGTCTGATGATGTCATGCTTTTGCCTAGGGGACCCTGATGGTTTCCCATGTCAGCAGAGTCAAAACCTAGGACACTTCCACAGTGGTCAACAGCAACCAAAAATATTCAGAGAAAAAAAAATTGTTTCTGTTTTAAAAATGTGTAGACTATCTTCCTCATCATTATTTCCTAAACAATATAGCATGACATTCATTGACATAGATTTTACATTGTATTAGGTATTATAAATAACTTAGAGTTGATTAAAGTATATGGGACGGTGTGTAGGTTATATGCAAATACTGTGTCATTTTATAAGGGGACCTGAGCCTATACAGACCTTGGTACCTGTGAGAATGGTGGAGCCAATGTACCTATAGGGTCCTGTATTGTCCTTGGTTTCCCATGTCCATTGGTGGTCTGGGAACCTATCCCCCTACATTAAGGAGGAACTTTTAAGTTTTGTGTGTTTCTGGCAGGTAACTATTGTCAGAGTCTAAGGGACCCAGTTGATTTCTATACCCAACCTCATTTCATCAGAATAAGGAGGAGATGACCTAGATAGGTGAGGGACTCCGCTAAAGTTTATAGGTGGCTAAGCTGATTTCCAGAGCCTCTGGGTTTCAGAACGCCTGATTGCTTTTGCTCCCATTTGGGGCTGGGGGAACTCCTTGTCCCCACAATCAGGAAGAGCATGCCTCGCTGCGTATAGCAGGTACTTAGAACTGGAGTGGAAGATGCAGGTTTGGAATCCACCACGGAAGAGCGAGTTAGTGGGGAAGGCATGAGGTTCTCTCTAGGAGCGAGGGACAGGGAAGGCTGAGGGGCAGATCTTATCAGTAGCAGCTCATGTGGGCTTGGGGACCCCCGAAGAGTTCTTGGCCCCTTCCTGATGCACAACTGTGAGCTGTAAAGGGTGACCAGTGGCTGTTGGGCAGACCACTTCCTGCCATCTTCTCTGGGGAGAACAAGTTTTGAAGTGCTTCCTGAGTTGAGGGGAGGTGCCCCTTGCCCCCAACCTTCCTTCAGACTGCTGATGAGGTGTGCCTCGTTATGAACCTTGCAGCTGTGTTTTTATACTGCATGGGCCTCCCTCACACCCGCCGGTCCCGTTGGGGGCTCCCCTCCCTCGTGGGTCCTTCCCTCTGCTGGCTGGTGACTCACAAGGCTCTTGCCCAACCTCTCAGGCTCTTGCTCTCTGAGAAGAGATGTTTTCTTTCATGCCATAAACTCCCCTCCTGATTTATGTCTTTGTATTTGGGTTAATATGTTCCACATTTCGGTCTGGAGATTAGTATGTGGCTCATTCATTGTTACAACCACCAAAACCCCAGTGCCCGACTTGGGTCTGTGGCACAGAGAAGGTAGCCAGACAGACACAGACAGGGCAACTTGGAGCTTCACCCCTAGCCCCAGCTGGCTTACAATTGGCCCAGCCCCACCAGCCTCCCTGCCTCCAAGGCAGAGGCTGTGTGAAGAGGCACCCCCACACACTCCCAACTGGCCAGGATCTTATTCTCATGCCAGTTTCCTACAGAGGGCACACATCCTGCAATGGTGTGAAGAGGTAATTGCCCTCCGCCTGTGACTTCGCACTGAAGAAGCTATGTGTCAGGAAGTGACAGGCAAGTTGTAGGGTGTGGAAAAATGCTATCTCTGTGGCTTTGAAAGTTGTCACATGGCACTGGGTGTGTGTGTGTGTGTGTGTGTGTGTGTGTAGTTTTTCTCTTTTTTACTTTTTGGAACCATAATATTACCTTTGTTGCTATGGTGGTGTGTGTGGGGGGGCTAGTTGGACAGAGCCCCGATGCAGGCTGGTGTCTGGTGTCCATAGTGACTGTCAGGGAACAGCCATGGCCCTTGCTCTGATTTTCTTACCTTGAGTGAGCAACTGGTCGGGGGGACTTCTATGGTGACACCTGAGTGAACAGGACCCTGAATCTGGGATTCAGGTTTGGGGGCACGTTCCCTGGTCATTTCCAAGGCTAGATGACTGCCTAGATTTGCTGAAAGATAGGTATCTAGGAATTCCTTTTCAAGGCCCCAGGTGATGAGGAAGGACGCATCCCAAACAGAAAAAGGAAACCCTGTGCCTGTGGCACCCTGGGAGCTTGGCGCTGCTGTGCCTGGCAGGTGCAGCCTTCATTGAAATTGTAGCATCGTGGAAAAATGTGTCTGGGGTGTGCTCTAAGCTGATGGTTTAATATACGTACACAAAAGCGTACAGATGTTCCAGGACTTAAGATAGGGTTACCTCCTGATAAACACATGATACGTTGAAAATATTGTAAGCCCAAAATACATTGATTGCACTTAACCTGCTGAGCATCCTGGAATAGCAACAGAGCGCATGTAGAGTCCCGGGGCGGGATTCCCCTCTAGATCACAGGGCCCTCAGGATGCCGCAGTTCGCTGCTGTGCTGCCCAGCACGAGGCCGAGGATCATACACACATGGCCAGCGCAGGCAGAGATCAACCTCAAGATTCCAAGGGCCGTTTGTACTGAATGAGTATCATGTTGCTACCATTGTAATGTTACGGAAAAAAAAGAAAAGAAAAAACAAAACAAAATAAAACAGGCTGATCAATGAAAGCTGGGGGTTCTCTATATCTTTATTTGTTCATTTCACACTTACTGAATAGGTAATGCATGCTCAAGTCTGATCTTTGAAAGCTATCAAAGCATCCAGAATGAAAACTTGGTCTCTCCCTTACTCTTGTCCTCTATCTGTAGTTCTCTTCCCCAGGGCCATACAAGTTACCACTTTCTTGTGGGTACTTCCAGAAACAGTGCAGGTGTTTATAAAGATCTGTGTCCCATCTGTTGGATTAGCTCAGGTGTTAATTCCCTTCCTACCAGTTCCCTGTATACTTCTGCCCTTGGTGCTTTTATTTATTTTATTTTTTTTTATTTTGCAGCGCTGGGGATCGAACCCAGGGCCTTGCATGTGTCAAGCAAATGTTCTGCTGTTGCACCTCACCAGCCCAACTGCCAGTGTTCTTAATTCCTATGGTGTGTCTTGGAGTCTGATGGGAAAATCCCTCCTGTTTAATGGCTTCGCAACCCATTTCGTGGATGATATATGGGCTGTTTTCTGAGTGTTTTCCTACTGTTTACCTGTTGCTGCTGTGGATAACCTTGTGCACCCATCATTCCACTGTGGGCGAACATCTCTGAAGGGTAAATTCCTGAGGCTGAAATTGGACCCCAAATGGTACATGTTATGTGTGTGATTTTGATAGGAAGGCCCTGGTTGCCTCTTTCAAGACTGTTTGAGCATTTGCTTCCATCAGAAGGATTTAGGAGTTCCAGGTCCCCACAGACAGCATCACCAACATAGAATCTTTTTGGATTAAAAAACAAAATTCTGTGTGGAAAAGTTTGTCTTTGCTTCTGTTGAATTCTTCTCTTTGTGACTCCCATACTCCTTTGCTGTCTCCCATGGGGCAGTGAGGAAATGGGGCCTGGTTCCCAAGGACCCTCAGAGGACTCTCTGTCCTATAGGTCCTTCTGGGGGCTTGGGACAGAAACCCTCTGCATGCACTTTGGGTCTCAAGGGACGCCTTCTTTTCAACATTTGTATTTTCTTCTTGTGATAACACTGTTCTGTTTCTACACGTGATTCCCCTTATCTTTTCCTATTTCCTCCTCTCTCTAATCTCCATCTGACCCCACCTCATCCCTGCATGGGTCCTAGCTTTGGTTTGATAGGCTCTTGTTTCTTCTGCTTCTCATATTCCAGAGATACAGTCTCTTCAGTGAAAAGCCAGACTCGGGCAGATACCTCTGGACACCCCTTGGAGCTGGGTGTCTTAAGACAGATACACGTTCAACAACAAATTCCAGGATGGGTGGGTGGGTGGCAGTATTTCTCTCCTCCCTAAGTTTTTCTAGTCAGGGGGCTGAAGGTGGAACTGAAGCCAAGAATCCTTGGAGAGATAGATGCCCAAAGCTGGCGCACCCTGAGAGAACTTTCTATGATATTGAAAACAGCTCACATCTGTGCTGCCCAATGCAGTAGCCACTGTCATGTAGCTGATGACACTTGGGGTGTGACTGAGGAACTGGGTCTTCAGTTTGATTTAATTTGAATGAGCTTATATTCAAATAGCCATATGTGCCCAGTGGCTGCCATATTGGATTATATGGTTCCAGATGTATACTTGGGATGAGAATATGAGAGTAAGAGTCTGAGAATCAGAGTGTCCCTGGTCTAGGTTTCCAAAAGTCAAGAAGATACAGCTGCAAGTCTTCCTCCAGGTATTCAAGTGTAGTGACTGGTCTTAATTTTGAAACTCATGCATTTTTTTTCTATTGGAAACATAACTCACATTAGGCTGCTAGGCCCAGTCCACCCCATGGGATCCCTTTACTACTCGAAGAAGAGCAATTTCGTGCAAGAGAAAAATCATTAACCATGGTGGCCACTTTCTGGGCGTGGTGCCTTGGTGCACGCGGGCAGAACTTGGCTATTCATGTTGAAGGTGTGATGTTCTAGAACAAAGCGAATCTCAAATTTGTTGATTATCAGAATCACCTAGGGAATGTGGGAAATGTACAGAAGCCCAGACTCTACCTTACTTCAGAGAGCCTGGACCTATGCATTTTTTTTTTTTTTTTAGCTCCCTGGGTGACTCTGGTCCTCAGTAAAGTTTGAGAACTCTCACCCCGAGGGAGGGGGTGACCTCAGGGAGGACCTGTGTGCTGCAAGTGGGAGGTGAGTAAGTGTGAAAGCCAGGTACAGACAGGAAGTGCTGAGGAGGTTCCGAGGAGGGGCCAGTGTCTGCAGAGGAGCTGCCGCCCAAGCCACACCTGGAAGGCCAGAAGAGGTGTGACTTCCCAGGTAGCAGAACAGGTATTCCAAGCAGAGGGAAAAACCTAACTAGAAGCACCAAGGTAAGCATGGCACCTTGAGGGAACTTGGAATGTGTTACTATTTGGGGCCAGAAAGACGAGGGACAGGGAATCGATCTGGCCAGGGGAATATTAACAGGAATCACCTGGGCATGTATTCTGTATGTAGTAATGTCAGAGTGGAGTGGATGAAGGACTGGACGGAGTGGTGGGAGGGACAACGGGGAAAAGGTGTTGAGAGATTCAAGAGGAAACAGGAACATGTCAGGAGTCTAACAATCCATGAATACACATTGGGCACGGTGTGTTGGGCAGTCGGCTCTGCAGGCACAGGACTGGGAGCTGGAATGCAGTAGTGAGTAAGATCAGCAGGCTCCCTGATCTCATAAGCATAGTGTGGGGTGGGGCAATGTGGTGTGGTCGAGTTAGGCAACAAGCAAATACAAATCAACAAGAGAAGCACTGGGTAGATGCAAGCACTCTGGAGAGTTACACAGGCTCGTGCGATTGGGAGTAACTGGTTGCTTCTTTTATTTGGGGCTCAGGGAAGGCATCTCAGAGAAGGTGACATTTTAACCTGATGTCTGAATGACAAGAAAGAGCTGATCATGGAAAGAGATGGAGAAACAGCACTTCAGGTACAAGTAATCACAAGTGCAAATGCATAAGAAAGGATGGAACTTGCTTTGTCCAAGGAACAGCTAGAACAGCACTGTCCTGTAGAACTTCCTGCAGGGAAGAGAATGTTCTACATCTGCCTCCTTCAACGAGGCTGCCACTAACCTCCCGTGACTGCTGAGTGCTGGGCATGTGGCTCGTAAGTCAGAACTGAATTTCACATTTGATCTGAGCTTTGAATGAGTTCAATTTTAAACTTGAATAGTTGCATGTAGCTAGCGTCTTCTGCACTGGATGGCATGCAGTTAGAAGATCATGGTGGCTAGAGGGGGAGAGGTTAACAGGAGTAAGATGAGATTGATATAGACTTCATTATTTTGGAATTAAGGCAAATATTTGGGGAGCAGGGATGATTTTCGTTAGATTGACATAATTGATTAGTATTTTATATTGTTGTTTGGGGGTTTTGTTTTGTTTTGTTTTTTGTTTTTTGGGGGTTTTTTTTTGGGGGGGGTCATTATTGTTTTTGCTTTCTTTGAATTGGGGGTGGGGTCTTGATAGTTTGCCCAGGCTGGCCTCAAACTCCGAGGCTCCATGATCCTCCCACCCCAGCCTCCCAAGTAGCTGGGTCCACAGGCCTGTGCCTCCCCACCCAGCTTCTGGTTAATGTTTTGTGAGTTCACTGTGGCTGTCATTGCTGAGAATGAGTAGCACAGAATGAAAAGTGGAACTAGGAGATCATCGTAATAACACAGTGGGTGCCTAGGAAATGCGGTGGCAGCAGCAGATAGGAGAAATGTGGATGGATTCCAGATGGGTTTTGAGGGAGAGAAGTGACAGGAGGTGAGAGAGATTGGGTGCAGAAGATGGGAGGATCATAGATTTGGGGCTTAAGCAACAGATGGTTGCAGATCCCATTTATTAAAAGGAGGTGTGGAGAACAGGCTTCATTCTGTTTTTGAAAGTAAGGAAAATAAGTTCTTTGTTGGGTTTGACAGATTTTCCTCCTGAGCATCACTGTGCAGATGACAAGAAGCCAGGTAGCCATGGGTCTACAGAGCTGGAAAAGGTCAAGACTAGAGACAAGAATCAAAGGCCATGAGAAAGGGTCAAGTCACCAAAGAGAGTGAATAGACAGAAAAGGAGGAGAAGGCTCGGGAGGGTGCTATGACATTTAAGCTTGATCCCTGGAGGATCATACAGAAACAAGACTCTGTGGGGAAGCCTGTGCCATGCCGTGGAAGCCAAGAGAAGCCATGGTTCCCAGGAGTCAATGTGGAGTGCTGCAGGCTGCCCAAGAGCTGGAGGAGATACAGGTGACCTTGGATTTGGTGACAACCTGCAGGTCACAGGTGACTTGGAGGAAAGTAGGCTTAGTGGAATGTGTAGGAGAGGATTAGAGGTAAGAAAGTAGAAACAGTGATCTATTTGGTGAACATTTTTTTTTTCCCCTCTGAGGAGAAGCAAAAGATTAAGGCAGGGTCTGAAAGCCTCGTCCAGAGGACACCTTTGTCAACATGATTTTCCAAATTAGGAATTGTGCGCTGATGGGTGGAAGCAGGTAGATTGTCTGCGGTGGGAGGAGGCACCACCTCAGTCACCGCCGTGGGAGGAAAGGTGGCGAGTGTAGGCGCGGGAGGGTAGGATGGCACGTAGGTGGTGGGTTGTGAGCAGTTACTGTCAGATCATTCCTCTGTGGTAAGAGAAGTATGGAGGCAAAACCATCATCTGGGAAATGCAATGATTATTCTGGAAAATGGAAAACAAACCTAGGTAACTATAATGGGTTTGCGAGGTGGCTTCGCCTGTGACTCTCAAACTTGAGTGTGCAAACAGGTCACCTGGGGATTTGTTAAAATTCAGATTCTGTGTTGCTCATCAGCTCCTGCCTGGTGCTATTGGTGCTGGTTCCTCCACTTTGGAGTAGTAAGACTGCACTTCCTCAATGGGAGGATCGTGGTCCCTGATACGGGTGACACGACGTACCTCTTTACTTGCCCGCTGAAGTTACACTTAGGTCAGAGTCGCTAGTGTTGAGTATCTGTCTGAGATTTCTGTCCATTCACTTCAAGCAGGTTTTCTAGGTTATGAAATCATCCGGGGGAACTTCAAAAACATAACCAGAAAGCCAAAATACCAAGGCCTCGGTATTTTGATTGTGATTACATGTCTAAATTAATTGGTGTGGGAGGGGGCCCCAGGTACCCTACTTTTGGAAAGCTCCTCTGGTGGATCTCGTGTTTACTCCAGCATGAGAAACAATGATATAAATACCAGGTCAAGAGGATCACCATGGGAGTAGGTAGCCAAGGTGGGGGTGGACGAAGGGCTGCCCTGGAATGTCTGGGCTCTTGTCTATTTAAACAATTTGAGTCACTCAATTTGTTGAGTGACAGGATTGCTCTACCTGCTTAGTCTCCCATAGTCCCACCAAAGAACTATCATGTCACTTAGCAGGAACAACCCTGGAATGTTCTGGGCTGGATCCGTACCTCCTAGAGCTCCTTGGAACATCTGGTTTACCTTATGCATGTGACCCAGGAGGAGCAAGGGATATTCAGACCTGGAGAGGGGGTCCTGCCTGTCATTGGCCTCTTAGAAAAATTCTAAGATGGCAATCTGTGGACATGGGGCACCTTGAGCCATCAACCTGATCAGGAACAAGGGATCAACCTGATCAGAACAAGAGGATCAGGTTGAAAAAGGGAGACCCCAGTTTATGAGTTCTTATCTTACCAACCAGTTGCCAAAACTCGCCATAGGATAGAAGTCAGGGCCTAATATGTCTTCAACAGATGAGAGAGTCTGAAAGAGTTAGAATGGTTTGTGCTTAAGCCTGCTGGCCCTCAGTTTTAAGTGGTAGCAGCCCAAGTCATAGTGGCCAGTAGCAGACACTAAAAGGTGTGGGGCAAAGGGGTTTATTAGCCACTCTAAGTGAAAAGCCTCAGTCATGTGATTATAGCTCTGGCCCCTTCTTGAGATGTGTTAGGTGGCCTCCAAGAAAAAGGTGGCCCCAGTTTCCTATTGCTCACTTTGTATAATCCCCTCCCATTGAGTATGGGTAGGCCTTGGCCACCAGACTATACAAGGGATGGGACATCTCTTCTGAGAATGGATTACGGTGCGGCTGGGGGCTTTGGCCTTTCTCTCTCGTCCTCTTGCTGAATGGTTCTGAGAGCAGCTAGCTGCTCTTCTGTGTCCCCGTGAGAGGCTCATCCATCAGGGAACTGATGCCTGCACAGCGAGCAAGGGCTTGAGGCCTGTGAACCTCCACACGGATGGGCTTGGAGCAGATTCTCCTCCGGTGGAGGCTTGAGGGGCCCACAGCCCTGGCTGCCATCTTGATTGTAGCCTGTGAGAGGCCTTGAATGAGGCTCAGGGTCTGGGAGAGCCACACCCGGATTCCTCGTCCCCAGAAACTGAGATGGGAAATGATTAAGTCACTAAGTTTGGGGCTAATTTGTTTAGCAATAAATACGTAATAGGCAAAGGAAATGCCCTCAGAGTCTTCATCTCTTGGCTTGGCTTTCCTTTCCTTTGTATTGACTTTGGCCTTCTCTGGCTTAGCAACCTCCTCAGAAAGATTTTAGAAGCCATCAGTAATTTTGAAAAAAGAAAGAAAGGAGGAAGGAACAAAAGAGAAAGAGGAAGGAAGGAAAGAAAACAGAAAAATCACTTGGCAGACTTCAAATGGAGCCTGGGGGGTGGCATGTTTGGGAGGTGCCTTTAGCCCCATCCTTACCCAGTGGACTGAGAATGGAGCAAGGGTAGTACCCAAGGAAAATCAAGAGTCAGTTGATTCCAGAGGAAAGAGAATGGATGGAAAGACATGGAAGTAATGGGATTCTTGAGGTTCACTTGAACGGGTTTTGAGAGATCTGGTCCAGCTCTCAGGCAAGGAGGGGAGAAGAATGGTTAGTGTCATGGAATCAGATGGAAATGTCTCAAGGTGGGAAGGCAGAAGCCACAAAGACCAGGAGGAATGAGGACAGAGAAAAGACCCGCTGAAAGTGGCATTCTGGGTCTCACTGTCCGTGAGGGTACACGTGCCATGTCTACACAGAGACCTTAGGAAGGGAGAGAAATGGCTGGGAGACCAAGGCCGGAAGATGTAGACCATTCTTCTGAGGATCTGGCCATCAGCTTTTGATTAATCTGTGCTAGATAAAGAAGTCAACCACAAAACATCCAGGTTAGAAAAAACCCGTCTAAATGGTTCGTTTCACCTCTCCATTAAACCCGAATAAGTACCATGTCTTCTTTTAACCAAAAGTTTCCATTCCCTCCTCCGGAGCCTTTAGAACTCCTAACAGGAAGCTGGTAGATGGATTTCAATGTCTTTTCTTATCGCTCTTTCCATTCTCGGGATCCTATTTAGGTGCAAAGGAACTGGATTAATAAATCACAGTATCATGGCTCAGATTCAGCAAGCCGGAAAGAGAGTCCTGGCCTTTGACTGTCCTCGTTATATATACCATGGGGTAGGAAAGGAGGCTGATACAGTGAGTTTGGGAGGAAATTAACTAGTGATGCTCATGGATGTGGGGGATAGTATGTGGGTGAAGGGTGTTACTTTGGGATGGTGGCCTGAGCAAAAGGGCATCCCAGAGTTGGTACGCTGCGGTCATGCACCTAGAGTGACAAGCCTCACAAAGTGATGGAGATTTCACTTCCTTTCACCATGAAATGTGTATCTAGATGCATTTATCTGCACCATGGTAACTGGTGATGCCCTGCCGGGGAATGGGTCTCTTTTCTATTGTATTGAGTGTCTCAAAAAAAAAAAAAAAGGTGGGGGGGAGAGAGAAAAAGAAGAGAAATTAAACACAGTTCATTCCTCACTATCAGTGTCCCAATGTCAGGGTAGGAAAACAGTCTGCCAAAAATAGCTGAGGCAGAGGAAAAGTGTCTCTCTCTCAGATCAGGGAATGCTGTGACCGTGTTTCACTGGCCGAAAAGGGTTGCAAAGTCCTTGCCTACTTGAACTACAGCCCGCTTTTGGCAAAGCGGTGTGCTTTGGCATGTGTAGTGGAAGCCTGGCCGGGCCCTATGGAACCTGTTCCTTAGGAATGCACCCTAGCTATGCAGTGGGCTGGCAGAACCAGTGTTGTTTGGTAAATATGGCCCCGTGGCAGAGGGAGGGGGTGGATGGGTGTGTCCCCACCTCCCTCTGCACTTGCTGATGACTCACACGCTGTGTTCTGGAGATGGATCATCCAATTCAGCGGACTTGTTTCACGAGATGAGGAGACAGGGCTCAGAGAGTTCCTGGAACTGGTTAATGGAGAGGTGGACGAGAGGCACCCATCTCTCATCTCATTGCTTGTGGCCCCCCCCATTCACTGATTTTTATTCTCTGGATTGGGAAAGTAGTGACTACCTGGCCTGGGGGATGTGCATGGCTCCTGTGGACCCAAGCCAACCCTCATACCTACTATTACAAGGTGTGATGGCACCTTATTCTCCTAACTCTGCCATCTCAGGAGAAGAAGGCCTGACCTGTCTTTGGCAAACCAAGGTTGGTGCCCTGGACCACCACATTTCCACCTCTCCACTCTGTGTCCTCCTATTAGGTTTTTTGTTTGTGGTGAACACAGAGAGAGTAATCTGAGCAAAAAAAAGTCACTAAAAGACAGCAGGAAAGAAGGCACAGGGCAGCTGTACCCCATATGCAGTCATTGGTGAGTTGCGTCCAAAGTGTCTTTTAGCTTTAGCGGAAGAAGCCACCTCCTTTCCTGGCCAAGGTATCCCTCACCCATGCAGTCCTCCAGCCCCAGATCACTCTTCATTCCAAGGGCTCTTTCTGCCCAACCAACCTGAGGAGTTCCTTAGAGAAAAGAAAGAGGGGTAGCATAAGGTAGATGGGCACTATGGGGGTACTAGGGGTTCAGGGGTACCTCAGGGTCTCTCAGGCCAGAGGAGTCCCCATGGATCTTTTTCACCCTCCTCTCTCCCATCTGGCTCAAGGGCAGAAGTTGCCAAGTGTGTCTCTGGGGTGGTTACCTGCAGACTCAAAGGTGGGCACAGGAACCCAAAGGAGTCGTTACAGCTCCAAGGCCGTGGATTTGTAAAAACTTGAAAAACAAAGCAACCCGGAAGGGAGCCCATGGAGCTCAAGGAGGGACATTTAGCCAGTGTACCTCTGCCCCCAGGAGAGACTCTCTGATGGACACACCCAGCATGTTCCAGATGCCCTGGACTTTAGAGGCAAGCTGTGTGCCTTGGGTCCTCTCCTGGGTGCTTTGCTTCTTCCTCGCCCTGGGAACATGCCCATGCATGAGATCTACACCTGGCAGGGCCCTGAATGACCATGCAACCCCAGATGAGAGGGTGTCACTTCTGCTCTGTCATCTTCCTCCCACTTAATCCAGAAAGCATTTATTTCTGGGCGTAGTGGCACACGCCTGTGTCCCAGCTACTCCAGAGGTTGATGTGGAAGATCACTTGAGCTCAGAATGCTGGAGACCAGCCTGGGCAACATAGGGAGGCCCCATCTAAAAAGATTAAAAAAAAAATCAGAAAGTATTTATTGAGTCACCTCCTGGGTAAGCTACAGAGATGACAGTAAGTGTCCCCAACCAATGCCATCATAGCTTACATTCTTGCTGAGGAAGAAGAGTTATAAATAGATAATTGGAATGAGCATATTCAGAATATTATGGGGACTCAGAGCTGGGAGATCAGGAAGGATTCACAGAGGAGAAGACATTGACCCTAAATGGAGGAACAGGATTCCCTGAGGCTAGAGGGGGAAGGCAGCCCTGGCCCAAGGATCTGCATGAGTAGAGGAAGAGAAATAATTAAATAAGACAGCTTGCTGGAATGGTCTTTTTATTTGTTTGTTTGTTTGTGGTACCAGAGTTTGAACACTGGGGTGCTGTACCACTGAGCTTCATTTCCCAGTCTTTTTTTGTTTTGTTTTAACTGAGTGTTCTTTCTCCCTTAATCCTTAGGAGGAATATCTTTTAGNGGAGGCTTGAGGGGCCCACAGCCCTGGCTGCCATCTTGATTGTAGCCTGTGAGAGGCCTTGAATGAGGCTCAGGGTCTGGGAGAGCCACACCCGGATTCCTCGTCCCCAGAAACTGAGATGGGAAATGATTAAGTCACTAAGTTGCCCAGGCTGGTCTTGAACTTGTGATCCTTCTGCCTCAACCTTCCAAGTTGCTGGGATCACAGGTGGGCCCCACCACACCTGGCTGGAATGGTTTCTGTTGGCATTTGTTTTTATTTATATTTAGAAAATGTCTGGCACGGCTGAGGGTAGGGCTGGGGCAGGAAGATGAAGTAAGTAAGTAGGTTAGTTGAGGCCACAGATGGGATCGTTTCTATTGCAATTATTAGAAAACCAGCTCCGTATGGCGTAAGCCGAGAAGGGGATGTTTTGAACTCTGCTGTGGAATCCTAGGCTACCTGGCTGTGGGATCCTGGGCTCCAAAGATGTTGGGAGGTATTCTCTTCTCACTTGAGCTGCATTGTGTTCCCACCCCAGCGGACCAGCTCCAGGTTAAAGATTCCAGAATGGCTTTCCTCCTGCTTTGAGGGCAATAGCAAAGGAGTCCTGCTTTTTATCCATAGAGATCCAAGATTGAGCTCCATTGCGTTGGGCGACCATTGGGAACCAGGTATGATAGCCAGAGGGACGGTGTGTGAGTCAGCTTTCCATCATTGGGACAAAGCACCTGGGATGACTTACAATGAGGAAAGATTGACTTAGGCTCACATTTTCAGAGGTTTCAGTCCACGGCCAGTTGACCCTGTGGTTTCTAAGCCTGCGGTGAGGCAGAACATCATGCCCGAGTAAAGCTGCTCACCTTGTGCTGGCTGTCGAGGAAGCAAAGAGAGAAAAGAAGTAGCTAGAAACAAAATAAACCCTTCAAAGACTTCATGCTGCCAATGACCTACTTCCTCCAATGGGCCCCACCTCCTGCAGTTTCCACAGCCTCCTGCTAAGGAGGTCATAATAGCCCATTAAGATATAAATCCATAAATGAATTAGTCCATTGATGAGATCAGAGGCCCATGATCCAATTACTCCCCAAACGCCTCACCTCTGAACACTGTTGTACTGGGGACTAAGGCTTCTGTACCTGAACTTTTGGGAGACATTTAGGATCCAAACCATAACAGATGCAGGGTGCTATCAGCTGGGTGTTCTGGGGATTGGCTGGTGCTGCCCACACTTGAGATTGGAGAGTCATAGTTCCCCACTGGAAAATGAGATGCCATCTCTTTAAGAGGAGGATGGTAGGGGCGGGTGCCCAGCAGGAGCAAATAACAGATCAACCACTGGTTTAGCAACATGTTAGAGATCCTTAAAGGACTAGAGGTTGAGTTTTGCATGCTCTGCAGGGTCCATCACAGGTTGAGTAGTTGGACACTCTCCTGACCTAGAGAAGAGGGGGTGTTTAAAGGCAGAGGGACTAGCAGAGAGAGAGAAGACTGGAGATTTCGACAGTTGAATAGAGAGGATTAAGGATGTGATTACAGGGGACGTGATAAATGGGAAAATCAAAGATCTGATTGGCTTGTATGAGGAGTCTGTATGTGGCAGGGAAGGGGACCGGGCAACTAGAATTTGAGACATGGAATTTGAGGTGTCAGCAGCCTATGATTCTCAGACTGAATGTGGCTTATGAGATAGTCAGGACCCTCATGCAGGCATGGGAGTGATCTGCAGGGATCTGAGGGGACAGGAGAGGGACCTTCCAGAGAATTCAGGATGGGGGTGTAGCAGTGGGGATGGAGTCTCTGTAACTCCCTTGTAATAGATGGGAACAGGATGAGGACCAGCAGGAAGTGAAGGGAGGAAGGGACTTGGCAGAATCCGTCATCTTTCAGATGAGAGGAACACGTCTCAGGAGAGGTTTGTGTTGTGCAGAAGAGGAGCACCTGGTCAGAGGTATCCCAAACGGTGACGATAGTGTTTCCATTTGTCTTAAGTCATCGAGCTGTATGTTCCAAGGATGCATTTGATCGTATTTAAGCTTCACCCCTATAAACCTGACTTAAAACAATCTTCATAGCAGCACAGTTCATAATAGCAACAAAATGGGAACAACCCATTGTCCCTGTGCAGCGTGATATATAAATAAATTGCGCTCTGCTTACACAATGAGTTCCTATTCAGTGAAGAGAAACTATGAAAAATAAAGCAACCAGAGATGCATGCAGCCACACAGACCACTCTCACACGGAATATTTAAAGAAAGAAGCAAAACTCAAAAAAAAAAAATGTATCCCAGTAAGTTTCAATTAATATGAAGTTTAAATAAAATTTTTAAAGAGAGAGGAGAGAGAGAGAGAGAGTATTTTTTAATATTTATTTTTTAGTTTTCGGCGGACCCAACATCTTTGTTTGTATGTGATGCTGAGGATCGAACCCGGGCCACGGGCATGCCAGGCAAGTGTGCTCGCTACCGCTTGAGCCACATCCCCAGCCCTAATATGAAGTTTAAAAATGTGAAATCTAAACATATTCTATTTAATAATATGCATATAAATGGGTGAGACTTAAATGAAAAGCAAGTGAGTGGTTTTTAGAAAAGTCAGATTAGTGTTTGGTTCTGGGAAAAAGAGTTTAGGATCAGGAAGGGACATTCAGACTTCATGACGTTTATTTCATAATTATTCATTATGCTACACAGTCATGTCGTTTTGAGGATATGTATTATGTTGTGTAATATGAAAAGCCTTTTTCAAAAAATATCAGGAAACCAATACTCTATTTATCAACTTTTCCTGTGGCAAGTGTAAACCTAAGCTCCCCATCTTTGTTGGTGCATTCAGTCTGCACAGTGGCCCTATAATGAAGTTCCTGTCTTTATCCTCAATGCATTAGTAAACTGAGGCATGGGGACATGAGTTCAAAGTCACATAGCCCAAGAAGAGTACAACTAGAATTTGAAACCAGGTGGTCTGGTTCCAGAGCCCCTTGACTGTAACCACTGTGAAAGGTTGAGAAGATACTGTCATAGAGGGCCACCCCGAAGTCCCAGCTGATGTTGGAGGACAGGATCGACTGAGTGGAAAAGGGTGGAAATCACCCTGATAGAAACTGAAATGAGTGAATGATGGTAAGACGGTAGTTAAAACACAAGATGAAACCTTGTTCTGTCTGTATGGTGCTTACAAAGTCCTTTCACTTGCTCTTTTATCAAACTTCGTTTTAATGCTGATATGAGATAGGTTTTCAGGACCCAGAGAGCAAGGGCAGAGCCAGGAGGCTGTGGAGGGGAACTAGACCGCTTGGCCTTTTGGTTATAAGACTTGCATGCTTTCAACCCTCTTGTTGATGTGTGACCTTGAGCTCCCTGACATCTGTCATCGGAGCCTGTATCCTTCAGGAATGACCCAGCTGTGCATGTCGGGAGATAGCAGATGTGTCCTCTCTGCTCGGTACCATGCAGGATATGGCTCTCGGCACCTGCTAGGGCTGGCTGAGTGCCTGGGAAGAAGTACAAGCTGTTGATCCTGGGGTCATTGCCTTAGGTCCTATTCTCCTTGTGTTCCTGGCTGCTCTCATAGGCTCCTTTCTCTGCCTCAGAAGCAGGATAGCCCCCAGAGTCGTACCACACCTGCCAGCCGGCTTGATGAGCCCGCATTCCCACTACTTAGTCTGTGGGTCAAGGCTCTTCTCATGTCTCAGCTCCCTGTGTCCTGGTGCCAGAGGGGACCTTAGTACATCCCCTTCTCAAAGAGCACTGATCCTCATCTGATTTTAGGAGTGACTAAGCAGCATAGGATTTAAAATGAGAGGCTTTGATCACTTGATAAAATATGCAGTAGTGTTCAGGGAAAAACAGGGCGTTAATCGAACATGGAGTGTTAATGTCAACTATAGCATTTAAAGTATGCAGTAAGAGGAAACATAGAAGAAATATAAGGAAATCCTAACAGTAAGACTGCAGGTGTGTTCAATTGCCTGCCTTTACTTTTTGATCTTTTCTCCTATAACGACCACTTCTAGGATTGTCTTTCAGGATGCTGGAGACATAGACTTTCACTCTTAGGAAGGCAAATGTCTCGCTAGGGGTTGTGGTTCAGAGATAGAGCACGTGCGAGGCCCTGGGTTCGATCCTCAGCATCACCTATAAATAAATAAGAATAAAGGTATTGTGTCCAACTACAACTGAAAAGTAAATATTAAAATAAGAAGAAGAAGAAGAAGGCAAGTGTCCCTTAGAGAGCTTTATGTCAGGGCATGACATGTTTTGCGTGTGTGTGTACACGTTTGAATTAAAATGAAATTCAGCCAGGGGTGTAGCTCAGTGGTAGAGCACTTGCCTAGCATGCACAAGGTCCTGGGTTTAATCCCCAGCAACACACTCAAAAAAAGGCATAAAATTAATCATTTTGATGTCTGCATTGAGGAGATTCACAATATTGTGTAAGCGTCACCTCTACTAATTCCAAAACATTCTCATCATTACCAAAGGAAATCCCACAGCCATTACACAGCCACTCATGAGTCTCCTAGCCCCTTGAACAGCCACCAAGGACTCTTGGATTTGTCTCTGTGGATTATCTGTTGTGACATGATTTTAGATGAGCCTTTTTAGAAGAGTCACTCTGGCTGCTGGGTGGAGAATGAGTGGGAGGTGGTGGCCATTATATAGAGAAGAAGAGCCATTTGAGAATCTTTAAATAATTTTTTTTTGTTCTTTTTAGTTAAACGTGACAGTAGAACATATTTTGACATATCATACATACATGGAGAATAACTTTCCATAATTGTGGTTGAACATGATATGGAGTTCCACTGGTTGTGTATTCATACATGAACATAGGACTAAGTTATGTCTGATTCATTCTACTGTCTTTCCTATCTCCAATCCCTCTCCCTTCCTGTCATTCCCATTTCTCTAATCCAATGAACTTCTATTCTTCCCTAGTCCCTGCCCTACTTAATGTGTGTGAGCATCCACATATCAGAGAGAACATTCAGCCTTTGTTTTTTTGGGATTGGCTTATTTCACTAAGCCTGATACTCTCCAGTTCCATCAGTTCCATCCATTTATCAGGAAATGCCATAATTTCATTCTTATTTATGGCTGTGTAATATTCCATTAAGTATATATAGCACATTTTCTTTATGCATTCATCTGTTGAAGGGCACCTAGGTTGGTTGCATAGCTTAGCTATTGTGAGCCTTTAGAGTCTTGTTGCTCTGGGTAAGACAGATGCATGGCCTATGCTGTAGATATCAATAGAGGAGGTGGAAACAAATGCTAAGAAGGGTTTGGAGGCAGGATTTGTCACCTCCTGAGAAATCCCATGACACAGAAATCTACGGTTTGAATGTGTCCCACAAAAGTTCCTGTGTTAGAAGCTTAATTCCTCAGTGGGGCCATTGGGAGATGGAGCCTAGTGAGAGGTTTGTTCGTGGAGGGAGCCTTCATAAATGTATTAATGGCTATCTCAACAATCGGGTTAGTTACTGAAGAGCAGGTGAGAAGGTAAGAACTTGTGTCTTGTGCGTACACCAACTGCCCTTTCACTTTCTGCCCTGAGTTACAGCTGTATGAGGCCCTCACCAGATATATCCACTGGATCTCAGACTTCCTATTCTCCAGAACAGTGAGACAAATCGACCTCTATTCTTTATCGATTACCCAGTCTCAGATATTCTATTATAGCAACAGACAGAGGACTAAGACACAGCCCGTGTGACTTGGTTTAATCCACATTTGACATTGGAACCTCTTTTATTCAAGCAGCTCTTCTACAGCGTTCCAGCATACACCCCGATGTGGCCTGGAACTTGGAAGACCTGGGTTCTGAGGTTGTCACCACATCGTTTGGAGACTTTAGGCTAGTGACTTCACATCTGATCCTTCCACACCCTCATCCAAAAAGTGAGGACATTAATGAGCTCAGAGATTGCACAATTCAGTGATTTCATGTCCTTACACATAAGTCTCTTATCATTTTCAAAGATGCCCCAGCATCTAGGGAAAGGGGGTGTCTTTGTGTTTGTACAATCTGCATTTTTTCACCCCTCTCGTCTCTGAAAGCTGACTTGTCTGTGGGTAGAGTTAGCATCATTGAGTTTGAAAGTGGACTTGCTGGGCACCGTGGCGGACACCTATAATCCCAGCATCTTGGGAGGCTGAGGCAGGAGAATTATAAGTTGAAGGCCAACCTCAGCAACTTAGTGAGACTCTGTCTTAAAATATGTAAAGGGTTTGGGATGTGGCTCAGTGGTAGAGCACCCCTGGATTTGATCCCCATTACTGCGGCAGGGGGCGAGGGGAAGGAAAGAAAGAAAGTGGACTTTCATTCTTGGGCAAACTGAATTTTCATCTTGGGGTTTTTCTAGAAGAATAAGATGGAAAAACCTACCTCACTGCCCTCATCTGGCATTTCAAGGGACTGCTCAGAGTAGTGGTTCTCAGCTGGGATGGAGTAGCAGGCTGTGTCTCTGTCCTTGTGAGGTGTGTTGCAGAGATCCATTCTGGACAATTCTGAAATTAGTCACTTTTGTGCATAAGTCTAAGTAAACTTCAACTTTTTTTTTTTTCCCAGTCTGGAGAATGAATTTGGCCTCACACATGCTAGGAAAATGAATGCTCAACCACTAAGCTACACCCTCAGTTCGTTTTATTTTTTATTTTGAGACAGGGTCTTGGAAATTGCCCAACCTGGCTTTGAGTGTGTGATCCTCCTGCTTCAACCTCTGGAGTACCTAGGATTACAGGTGTGTGCCACCACACCTGGCTTCTCATTTGCATTTGCATTGCTTTCTAGTGTGTGTTCGTCTTCATTCTTCACACTGTAAACTTAAAAGCCATTATTTTTATTTTAAGCAAAAGCAATCACATGCACATGGTTAAAACCAAAGTCTAATCATGCTAAAGTGCTCAGAGTGCAAAGCATTCCCCTCATGCACCACTACTCTTCTTTCTAGCCACACTTCTAATTTTAAATAAAACACCCACATGACATTTCTCAGTTTATTAACTTGGACACTATCTATCAGGTCCCTGTATAATAGATAGACAAAATAGTTACTTACACTGTGCCCCAAATGTGATACTTTGTTGTTTTGTGGTGCCTAGGATCAAACCTTGCACATGGAAGGCAAATGTTCTACCACTGCGCTACATATCCAGCCCACTTCTCTTCTTTTTATTTTCATTTCTTCTGTAAGCTGAGCCTTCACTGACAGTTGGGTCATGGAAATTGCAGCCAGAAATTGATATCCAGGGAGTACTTCTTAAGGACTTAGTTCAAACTGAGGGTTGAAATAAACAGCCTAAAACTCACGTTCTCTAAAGGTCTTTTTTTGTTTTGTTTTAACTGAGTGTTCTTTCTCCCTTAATCCTTAGGAGGAATATCTTTTAGTATTAAGACAGGAATGGTTGTGCATCTCCCAAGCAGGGGCTTAATTAGTCCTGAGGACACACAAGATCGTGGAACCAAGCATCGGGCTTTCTCTCCTTTGGCTGGCTCCAAAGCTCCAGGCCAAACTTAGTGTCTTTCTCTTGTGTTGGAGGATTGGAACTGAAGAGGTCCCCCAACTTACCCACACCTCATCTAATATATATATTTTTTTCTATTGTTACTTCCTCTTCATCTAATTTTGCACTCTGGGTGGCTGGATTAGGGTACGTAGCATGGGAACATTCATAATCTCTTCTCTAATCCTCATAGTCTCAGAGAAGCTGTGGTTCAGTGTGACGCCTCCCCACCCTCCCAGCCTTTCCCTGGAGGAAATAGGATCTGTGACCTTCACATCCCTTCTCTGGATTTGTGTACACACTGCACTTTCCCTTCCCTCCCAACATGGAAGCAACCCGTCCAGAAATAGGGTGGCGTGGCAGCGTGCCCTGTGTCATTAAGGTTGATTTATTTCCCTGTTAAAGACACCAGGCCGTGTGAGGATTTACCTTCAACTCATTCAGATCTCTGGGCTGAGCCTTGTAAAAAGATGCCCCACAATTAGTACCGCGTGGAGCCGCCCCTCCGGCCCAGGCCTGCACAGGTTGAAGGAGAGTCAGAGAGTAGCCAGAGGCTCTTTGGTTGGAACACTGGGTCCCCTCTTCCTGAATCCCTCAGTGCCTCAGCTCAGGGGCTCCGAGAATGAGAATATCAGAGCCAAGAAGGATGGTCACCTGCATGCAGCCTGGCCACCTGGGATCTTGTACCCCCACAGTCAGTCTCATTGATGCCTCTACCAGAGCCACAGTTGTGCCGAGTTTTGTGTCTCATTTATTTAATCCCTGTACATTTGAAACCAGCACAAAACCCCTTTTACCTTTTATAGGTTGAGCCCCCCCTAATCTAAAAAATCCACGGTGCTCTGAAGTATTCCACTTCTTTTGAGTGCTGTCGTGATGACGCAGTGGGAATATTCCACACCACGAGACTTTGGTTCATGCCCAGAATTATGGGAAATATACAAAATCACCTTCAATCTGTGGGTAGAAGGCGTATAGGAAACAGAAATGAATTTCATGTTTGGACATGAATCCCATCCCTAAGCTATCTTGTAACGTACATGCAAATATTCTAAAATCTGAAAAAAAAAATCTGATTTGGAAACTGGTCTCAAGCATTTCAGATAGAGATAATCAAGCTGTGCCTCCTGAAGCTGTATATTGTACCTTACTGTGCAGGTGAGGTGGGTGTGCTCTGGGTGAAGTGAGGGTGGGGTCCCAGAAGCCCTCCTTGTTTGTCTTTTCCACTCCTGGCACAGAGGGTCTGTCTTCCTCCCAAATGTCTCACCTCATAGACGGGTGAGTTTCCTTATTTTCAATTTCTTTACAGAGGATTCTTAGAGACTCATGGGGTTTCAGAACTGAGAAGGGCCTTAGAATTCAATGCTGCTCCCCTTTCTATGTTATAATCAGATCCAAATTGTTAAGTCTCCCCCAGGACCCTGTTGGGGTCTTTATTTCAGAGCCCAGTGTGTGCTATAGAGCCAGTTCTTTATAACCAAGAAGGCTTGCAGGCTGTTTGAGGAGAGTGTTCTGGAAGCTAAGTTGCTCTCTCCCTCACTCCCTGGTTCAGGCAGATTTTGTTGACTTATTGCAGCGAGCAAGCATGTCTGCTGGGTGCTGCTGGCTACAGAGACACCCACAAAACTTGACCTCTCTGTCCCAGGAGCTTATGAGCTGGGACAAAATTCATGCCACCCTCCAACAGAAGACCTTTCATGACAAGTGGTGGTGTTGATTGATGTGCTGTTGATTGATGCCCCTCAAAAAAAAAAAATCTTGATCAGATTCTTCATCGGCAATCAAGAATTTGGGGAGAGTGCGGGGTGCCATGGCACACACCTGTAATCCCAGTGGCTCAGGAGGTTGAGGCAGGAGGAGATCATGAGTTCAAAGCCAGCCTCAACAACTTGGCAAGACCCTGTCTCTAAATAATAATAATAAAAAAAAAGGACTGGGTATGGGGCTCAGTGGTAGAACATCTCTGGGTTCAATCCCCAGTACCAAAAATAAATAAATTAATTTAATTAAATTGGGGGAGAGGATTACCCACTCAGCAGAAATCGGGGTAGCTGAACCCACGTGGTATTCTTGTGTATAGTGCTCTCCTGGGGAGCTCTGACTGACCTCACTCTGAAACTGGCTTCAACTCTCCCATGATGGATTCCCCCATGCATATTAAAAATCTTTTCCAAAAACTCCCCATTTACTAGTGAGAGCCAGGGATCTTCCCTTTGTTTAGGGAGAAAAACAAACAAACAAACAAAAAACACGTGAGCCCTAGGTTTTATGGACCCTTCGCAGTGGCTGCTGATGGCCAGTAGGACCTCATTGGGAAACTGATGGAATCACTGAGTAGCTTGGGAGGCCTCCAGGTGGTCTGCTGAGATCTGGGCCTCCTCTTCTCTTGGGGACACTGGGGGTACATTGGCTACTCCACTGTAGCTCTTACTGACCACCCCCCCCTTCCCCCATAGCCCTCTGGATCCTTCACTAATCAGAATGCATTCCCATGAGCCAGTGGCTCTGTAGGGTCTCTTCTAAGACCCCTTTTGCTCCTCCCTGGACCTGTGTATGACTGAACCCAACTCGTTCTGAGATTACACCCAACCCACTGCAGAACCTGTCAGGATTATTTCTTCCACATGCCACCCTTTAGGATTTATTAATGAGCTTTGGTCTGAAATCAGAATTCTATGCTGCCAGCCGTTCTCATGGCTTTTAACAGCTTGGGCAATGCTAATTTATTCCCTTTTTTTGTGTCATGCTTAATTCCCTACTCGACCCTTGGCCTTAACTCAAACTCTTGTCACACCATTCCCACTACCTACATAGAGAACCCGGAACAAATCCAGGTGCTTTGCCACGGAGCCAAAACAGGAACTGAGAATGTCATGTGGAAAAGGAGGTGGCATTTTTCTGGTTCTCAGAGTCTCAGAGGGACACACGGGGACCCCCAGTTATCTGGCCAGATATAATCAGCACTGGAATGCATGCATTCTAGGCTGATGAGCTAATGGTTTGGGACTAGGCTAGTGCAATGCCAAAAATGTGAGTCACTCTGTTACAGGTATGGACAGCAGCGAGCATGCTCCGTTGCCATGGGAACATGAACATTTATTCCTCTCAAAGCAGAAAGAATTCCCTTCCACTCCTCTGAGAGGAGGATGTTTCCCACGCTGTTTCTCAGATACCTGTGTTCTCCCAAAGGCTGCTCCCCACCCTAACCCCTGCCACCCCATGCACGATGCTGTCACCTAGGGTGTTGTCCTGGCCCATGGTATGCAGCGGTGCTTCTGCTTCATAGTTACAGCCAACATTCCATCGTGCCTCTGATGCCTGATTTGAAGACTCGATGACCAAATATTTTCTTATAACGAGGCTATATGATGAGGTGACAAGACCTGGGCTTTTAAAGAGTGACAGATTTGGCTCAGCTCTGGCTTTGTTGCCCATGAACTCTGCAACCTTGGGAACCTGACTTTCTTTTTCGGCTTCTGCATTCTTACCAATAAACCGGGGTCATCCCTGCTTTTGGAAAGACTTCAGTCAAAATGTGTCCAAGTGCTTGGCCCATCACTCAGTAAATGGTGGTTCTCTTTTATTGTCTCCCTGAAGCCCTGGGGGAATTTAAGCAGAGAAGCCAAGGATCCTGAGAAGTTAGCTAAGTGACCAACCCTCTCAGAGACAGGTGTCTGCAATTCAGAACTCTGGGCTGTGGGTCTTGAGTACCTTGGGCTGCTTGGATGATGTATCATGCAGTGATCTGTGCATGCAAATCCCAGAACCTGATTCTGGCTGACAGAAGCCAAGTGCCATTTATTATAAAGATACCGGAGTCTTGCAGAAGGAGCAGGAAGCTGGGGAGACCTTTTCAAAACACATAGAAACCAGGTATTCCAGCTCTGCGGGGCCAGGAAGTAGGAATAACAGGAACAATCTTAGAGCAGAAATAGTATCCTCGGGTTGGTTTGTTAGGATGGAGGAACTGTACTCAGGCCTTTCCTTCTCTTGCCCGTGATTCAAAGCATCAGCACAGGGCATCTGGAGAAGGCCACACACTGGGCCCTGGGAAAGAAGGGACCCCACATAACCCTTTGGGTTTGTCAAAAGAGGGCTGATACCTGGATTAATAGACCCACAGAGTAAGTGCCTAGAGGCAGCAGAGATCATTTCCCAGAAAAGATGTGGGGTTCCATTAAAACATGGTGAAAGGATACTTGGAACTGAAATCATGAATATCCACTGCCGCCATTTTGAATAAATCTCACTTTGGGCTTCTTTTCTGAAAACAAGAGATTTGAGATGATCTTAAAGGACCCATCAGTTTCTAATAGGACTACTCTAATTCTTCAATAAAAAAAAAAAAAAAAAAACTCTTCCACTGAGAAGAAATAGGAATTAAATTTAGCTGCCTTAGTTTTTCATTCTCTCCCTAAAACTTCCCATCGCCCACTATAGGCATGTAATAACCAATATCTTTAAAGTCTGTCTATCTATCTATCTATCTATCTATCTATCTATCTATCTATCTATCGGTACTGGGGATTTCACTCAGGGACACTCAACCACTGAGCCACATCCCCAGCCCTATTTTGTATTTTATTTAGAGACAAGTTCTCACTGAGTTGCTTAGTGCCTTGCCATTGAGGCTTGGCTTGCCTTGAGGCTGGCTTTGAACTCATGATCCTCCTGCCTCAGCCTCCCAAGCTGCTGGGATTATAGGTATGCGCCACTGCACCCAGCTATCCCTAAATTACTTTTAAGACCTAGTAAAATGTAAATGCTATCATTGTTATACTACATTGTTTAATCAATCATGACTAGAAGAAAAATCTGTACATGTTCAGTACTTATGCAATTTTTTCCGAGTATTTTTGATCCTTAGTCTGTTGAGTCCACAGGTGCGCAGCCCATGACCAAGAAAGACGGACAGAATAGGACATCTTCCCAGAAAGTTCTCTCTTGCCCCTTTACAATCATTTTCTCTCTTCTGTGCCCACTTGTCTTCCAAGATCACCTGTGATCTGATCTCCATCTTAGGGATGAATTTGGCTGTTCTAGAGTTTCACAGAAATGGGGCGTGTAGAGTGTACTCCTGAATCCAGCTTCTTTTGAACAAGATGATGTGCATCGCCAAAGGATAAATGTTTGTACCAGTGTTGGTTCACTTCATTCTAATGCTAAGCAGAATTCCATTCATTAATTTGCTACAATTTGCATATCCATTTGTCAGTCAATGGACATTTGGTTTGTGTCCAGTTTTGAGCTATTCTGTAACAAATCCGCTGTGAACATTTGTGTACAGGTCTTTCGGACATGTTTTCATTCCTCTGGTAAAAAATACCTCAGAAAGAAATTGCTGGATCATATGGTAAGTATATAATGGCAAAAGGGATTTTCTGAAGTGGTTGCTTCAGTTCACGGGTCACATTCAGCAAGACATGAGCTTTTGATTGTTCTCCTTCTCACAAACATTAATTTTTTTCTCCATTCTAGTGAGTATGTGGTTGTTTCTCACTGTGCTTTTGTCGTGTACTTTCCTGAATATTGATGATACTGAACAATTTGAACGTGCTTATCACCATTCTGGATTCGACAAGTATTACCATGTGCCAAGCATAGGTCAGAAATAATGCATGACTTGCCGTAAACATCCTTGTGTGTTCCTCCAATTCTATTCCCTTTTCTCTTTCCCTCCCTGGAGGTAACCACTCTTCTGTGGTTGGTATGCATTTTCCATGACATGTTTTGAATTTTTATTAATATATATCCAAAAGAGTATAGAGCAATGCGTGCTTTGAAACCGCCACAAAAATGTGTCATATTGCATTTATCCTTTGGCGGTTTGCTTTTTTCCCCACACATTAAGTTTTCGAGGTTCATCCATGTTGATACACGTAGAACTAGTTCAACTAACTGTTGCATAGGTTTCGAGCATGTGCGTGTGCCACAGTTATCCCTATTGGTAGGTGCTGCGTTGTGTGTCCTATCCCTGTCTCCCTGGGTAACCTGTGAGTGGTCCCTGGGGCTAGATATCTAGAAAGAGCATATCCCTGTCTGTGTGTGTACATCTGGACTTTGTCAACTAGTGCCAAATTGTTTCAGAGAGCTTTTGCAAATATATACTGCCACCCACGGAGTATCAGAATTTCCATGCGCCTTGCCAAACACATCAGACTTCTTATTTTTGCCATCTGAGCACCTTGGGCTGAAACTACATTTGCATTTCCTTCGTTGCTAGTGAGGTCCTGTACAGTGTCATGTCGATTTGCCCATTTGGATTTCCTCCCTATCGTGAGTTTTCTGTGTCTGCTGTGCTCATGTTCCTATCTTGCTGTCTTACAATCATTGTTTTATCTTTTCATTTTTTTTTTTTACTGTTGTTATTTTGTTAGGCAGAAGTTTTTCCATTGTAGTCTAATCAAACTTATTAACGTATTGCTTGGTGGTCTTTGCTTTTTTTATGTCTTAAGAAATCTTTTCTTATCCCCAGGTCACAAGATAGTCTAAAAATTTGTTTCTTTAAGCTTTGAAGTTTTGTATGTGATAATTATATTCCCTCACCCCATTCCACCCCTGGTATTGGGGACTGAATCCAAACCCTCATTCATGCTAGGCAAGCACTGTACCACTGAACTGTATCCCCAACCCTTTTTAAAATTTTTATTTTGAGACAGGGTCCCACTAGGTGCTCGGATTGGCCTCACACTTGCAATTCTGGGATTTCAGATGCACACTATTGCACCCAATTAGATCTTTGGCCCATCTGTAATTTCCTTTTACTGTTGGCTATAATTGTATTCATATTCGTTTTCTAATTGAGTATCCCTTCACCCCATTATTATTTTATTTATTAAATTTATCCTGAGTGTGGGGCTGCTGCAGATGAACCCAGGGACTAGCCCTGCACCCCCAGCCCTTCTTCACTGATTTGATGGCCACCTGTCATGTGTTCCCATAAGTATGTGATCTGTTCCTGAGCTTGATCTTCTGTTTTGCTGGTTTATTTATTGCTCACTATTCTAACTATTATAACTTAATAAGGATCCTTACTATCTCATGGGACAAATCTTCATTCTTCTTCAAAATTATCTTGGATGTTCCTGAACCTTTGCTATTTCCTGTGAATTCTAGAATCAGCTCATGTTGTTTTGTTGAAATGGCACTACATTTTGAGGTTAAATTGGGAAGAAAAGTTTCCTTGTTAATATTTCTTTCTTCTTCTTTTTTTGGTTTGGAGATTGAACCTCTGGGCAATTTACCCCTGAGCCACATCCCCAGCCCTTTCTATTTTTGATCTTGAGACAGTGGTCTCACAAAGTTGCTGAGGCTGGCCTCAAACCTGCAATCTTCCTACTTCAACCTCTTGAGTTGCTGGGATTACAGGCATGCACCACGGTGCCCAGCACAATTGTGCTTTATTTGCCTGACTTTTGCCTGTCTCTTGCATCAATTCTTCTCCCAGATTTTTCATTAGACTTTTAAAAGTTTCCTCACATACTGTCAACTCATGACACAATCTTTCAGGTCTGTTTTCAACATGATAGGCATCTGTTTGCTCCGGTCTGGTCTGTTGAACAGTTAACATCTTGAGATCTTCCTTCATCATTATTCTATTACTTTTCTTGGCTTCTCTTCTACTTTTTGGCTAGTTCTTGAGTATCACATCTTCCTCTTCCTTGGTGTTCTCCCTTGTTTTGTTGGAGCATACCCTGTAATAGCTTTCTGAAAAGAAAGTGGGTCTGATCTTAATCAGTAGTATGAACATTTGCCTAATTGCTCTATTGTCAATACACTTGTCACCTATCTTCTAAAATGTTTCCTGCCATCTGGATAAGGGAAGCCACTTGGCTGACAAAGGTAGCAAGGAATCTAGGAGGCTCTTCTCTGACTTTTTTTTTTTTTTTTATCCTTGGTCTGTTGAGTCCACAGAAGTGGAGCCCATCTGGGGATTGAACCCTGGGACACTCAACCACTAAGCCACACCCCTAGTCCTTTTTATTTTTTGATTTTGAGACAAAGTCTCATTAAGTTGCTAGTGGTCTTGCTAAGCAGCTAAGGCTGCTCAGCCTCCCAAATTGCTGGTATTACAGGCATATACCACTGAGCCTTGCTCTCACCTCCTTTTTAAGACTCCATCTTGATACCTTGTATCGGTGAGCCTTCCTGGTCTTTTTGAAGTTCTGCATTATAAATCGGCTTTTTACTTTTCTCTTTCTCTCCCAGGAGGCAGATAGCTTTCAGCCTTCTCCTCTATGCTAAGTCACTGCCATTTGCACCATTTGTTTTCTATTGTCCAAAATTTTGTTAACATGTCTCATTCGTTGTCAATTTTTAGTTCATTTTTTGTCCTTTTGTAACTTTTTACCTAATTTTTTTTAAAAAAAAAAATTTAGTTGATAGACCTTTATTTTATTTATTTATATGCAGTGCTGAGAATCGAACCCAGTGCCTTACACATGCCATGCAAGTGCACCACCCCTGAGTCCCAGCCACAGCCCCTTTACCCGATGTTTTTTCCCAGTCATTTTTATTTGGGTTCAAGAGAGCATGGAGCTAAATAATCTGTTTTGAATCATCCATTTGAAACATAAGTATCATATTTTCCAATTGTTGCTGGCACAGAGGAAGGCTGTTAGTTTTTATAAATAGATCCTGAAGTGTCTTATTAGTTCTGGTGGTTTGTAGAATTTCTTGGATTTGGGGGGTAGACAGTTGTATATTGTGAGGAGGTCAGTTGTATCTTGTTCACGATCCATAAATTATTCATTTAGTGGGATCTTTAGTCCAGTATTGAGGAGAAACTGGTGGTGGCGGGGAATAGCCTAGTCTTATTCCTGACTTTCACAAAGCAACCTGTGGTGTTTTCCAGTAAGTATGAAGTTTATTTTAATTTTTAATAGTTATGATTTACCTGTCCAAGAAAACTCCCTTCTAGTCCCAGTTTGCAAGAAACTTTAATCACACACATGCATGTTGTGCTTTGTCAGGTGTTTATTCTGCATATAAATTATCCTGCTTTTTTTTTCTTGTGTTTATTTGTTTGTTGGTTTATTGGTACTGGGGATTAAACAGGGGGTGAGGGGGCTTTGTCACTGAGCTATATCCCCAGCTGTTTTTATTTTATCTTATTTTGAGACAGGAACTCATTAAGTTGCTTAGGTCTTCACCAGTTTGCCGAAGCTGGCCTTGAGCTTGCAATCCTCCTGTCTCAGCCTCCCAGGATGCTAAGATGATAGGCATGTACCACCACACCCAGGTCTTGTACCCACTGTTCAATGACTTTTCTGATATTTTAACATCTCTGCATTTCCAGGATTTGCTAATGCATGTTTCATTTTTTTTTTTAATACTTATACCTAAATGAGGTTAGGAGGCAGACTTTTAAATTCCTTTCTTGCTATATTGTTCTTCTTTGAAGTGCTATCAGGGTATTATAAAAGGAACTGAGTGTTTTCCTCTTGACTTGTGGATGAGATAGTTCAAATGTTGTCTTTTTCTTAAAGATTTGATAAAACTAATCAGTAAAAACCACACAAGGCCATTACAGTTTCTCAAGGTAGATTTTTGACTGCTGGATCAATTCCTTTGAAGAGTATAGATCTATGCAGGTTTTCTATTTCCTCTTGAGTCAATTTGAAAATTGCTATTTTTTTTCTGGGAAATTGTTCTAAGTGGCAAGAGATAACAAATAACCAAGTAGTTCTAGGACTTGTACAAAAATAGCCTGTCTAGCTGATTCATGCTACCAACACCTAGAAGATGGAGAGAAGAGATCGAAGGTAAGGCATCCTGGGATTTTTGTATTATTCAGAAGGAGAAAAGAGCTATTGATTAACTTTCTGCTTGAAGGCGAGTGTCCACATTAACAATGTCAGTGCAACTACCTGTCGTATAAATGGACTCTACGAATGCCCAATTTGTCAGAGGAGATGGGAATACAGAAAACACAATCAATTCAATAGAAAGCAAAATCAGAGGGAGCAGAAAATGCAAAGAGAAAAGTCTAATAAGGAGAGAAAGCGTGTTCTTAGGGTGACCTTTCAGTAGCACTCTTGGATTTGGGGGGTAGACAGTTATTGTCATTATGTCCGAGGACACCTGCAGGCTCTCAGTACCCTGGTTTTTCCCTCACGTTGCACACATCCACCACATAGCAGCATGATTACATGTTTACTGTCTTTCTCTTACCACAAGCAAACTCTTCCTGGGAAAGGGCTGGGTCATTTATTGTATATTCTCAATGCCTGACACATCACAGGTGCTCAGTACATTTTTTTAATAGCGTGATAAGTAAATAAATAAACGATCTGATAAGCAAATAATTCTCGACATGTTATTCTGCCAGGCTTGACGGCTGCAGGGAAGCATTTTAATCTGAGATTGCATTGATTGATCAGTGAATTAGGGAATGGAGGAAATAGTGCCGTCTTAAATTTTACTGGATAAAAAGTCATTGAGTAAGATGCCTCCACCGGAACTGTCTCTGAGTCCCTGAACTGTCTGTATTGTCATTATGTACTTGATCAGTGCCTGGCAATACCTAGAGACTCCCCTGCATCCCAAATAGCCTGTATGCTTGAAATTAGTGCTTCTCAAAGATGAGTGTGTGCACGATTCACCTGGGGCTCTTGTTAGAATGCACAGTCTGATGGAGGAGGAATCTGGATGCTGTGTTCATAAATAAGCTCAGTGTGTGCCATTCTGTAGACCATGCTTTATATAGGAAGCCAATGCAAATGACTGTGCTGAGACTCTCCCCAGGTGCTCAGAGATGACAGAATGGAGAATGAGCTCAAATCATACCTGTTTCAGGATTGTTAGATCCAACCCTACACTGTCCCCTTGATCTCAAATGGTGAATCGTGGAACATGCTGTCTGTAGCTCTGCCCCCAACCCCTGGGGTGGAATTAGCTCACGGAGGTTGCTGTGTACTGATCACACTCTCCCTCCTTTTCCTGTTCCTCAGGCTGAGCCACGTAGCCTGTTGGGACATGTTGCATCCTGGGAAGCCCTCGTCTCTTCGATTCTCATGTCACTTGTCACTATTCTCCAGCCCCATCACACTTTATCTTTGCCATCAAAATCCCATTTCTTTGGCTTATTCCAGCTAGCCTTTACCTCAATGTCACTCTGGTCCCCCCAGATAAGAGGGCCATCTTTCCCATTGGCATTAACTGCCTGCCCTGGGTGAGACAGAGACAGCCTTGGTGTTTTACAGTTGGAATGATGACATGAGCCAGAGAATGATGACACTCTCTTTCTTACTTCTTCTCAGTTCCGGTCTTTACAGAAATGGCACAAAACCAGTGGGAATTCCCCCAGTGGCAGATAAGCCACTAATGCACCAGTCCTGGGGCCAGATAGTCCATATGGAGCAGCCCTTCCCTGAACCCAGCACCCCTAGCCTCTGTCCTTGCTCTCTCCACTGTCACGTCATGTCTAGGAAATGGTGCTGGCAAGTGGTCCCTTCTGCTCTTTACCTTGCATCAGTATTGACTTCTGCAAAAAGGGGAAGGTTTGTGGATGGGAAGATCATTCTTTCAGGAAATGATGGAACCAGGGGTTTCTAAGGCTATGGTTTGGTGGCAGTTTTACAGAAACTAGATTTAAGCAGGAAGAACCTTGGACACAGCAGTTGAAACCTGAAACATGAAGGTCATTCAGTTTTCTTAGTCAGGGGAAGCCTGTCCTTGATTCTCCTCCATGGGTACTCACAGGCATGGGAAGCTTTGACCTTTACCTTGGGAGAAGGCATGGGAGTGGGTCAGGGACACCGAGCCAGTTCTGCATTCCCTCTAGCACAGATGCTGTGGAATGGGTGATAGTTAAAGCATGGACTTCTGGCAGGGATCTTGTGCTGGCTTTGTATTGCAGGGTCCCAGCCTTTCCTAATTCCTGAACCTCTATTGCACAAGCTGTGGGCTGGGTAGTACCCGAACCAGGCAGGTGACAGAGCCAGGTGAAACAGGAGTCACCTGGTAAGCAGACATGAGAGCTTCCCTATTGGTGCACGTTAGAATTACCTTGCCAGATTTAAAAACAGCTGGTCTCCATTGTTCCCCAAGACCCAGGCTGAGTGTGAGTATTCCTGGTGGATTCTCATGGGCAGCCAGGGTAGCAAACCAGCCTAGTGAAGGGAAAAGAAGGCTCATCCCGAGCCTGTAGCAACTTCAGTATGGTCTTCCCGATTTTCAAGAGATGATTGAAATCTTTACGTTTTTCCAGGGAACTTTTCTGGGTTTTTTTGTATGTTGGAAACTAAGTCAAATATTTTTCTAAAGTTCTGCAGGCCAAGCAAAGCAAGAGAGCTAGATTCAGCCCACGGTCCCGTTCGCAGGCTCTGGTCCGCAGGGCAAGCCCTCGCCTGTCTGACACTGACTTCAGCTGGACTGGTTTGCATGTTGCTGGTCATTCTCTACAACACGTGTGTGCCTGCACCACCTCCACCACCTCCACCCCGTTTCCTGTTCTGGGTCCCAGTCTCAGAGCCCAGCTCTGAAAAACAGTGTTTACTGGGGACAGGCCCTGGATAATCCACATTGTCCCACAGTAACCCTGTGTGATGTGTATTATTTTTGGTCTTATTTCTCAGACGTGGGAATTCACTTGCCCGAGGAGGTGGTAGAGCCAGGACTCCAGGCCAGGTCTGTTTGCTTCATAAACTCTGGAACACGTTAATAGCTTGTGCTGCTTGGAGTTCTTCAGTGACCCCTGACTTGGTAACTGGGAATGTCCCATGAGAGGGTCCAAGTAGGACCCTTTAACCTGGTTAGGTGATTTCTTAAAGACTGAACTGGCAGGTGTTCCTAAGGCCAGGCCAGAGCTTGGTGTGGGGTCAGGAGGGGGAAATGGAATCTAAGATTTAATCTCTGATTTTTACAGAAATGGAAGCAGAAAATAGGAATGAAGAGAGAATAGGAAGCCAGGCTGGGAGCAATTGGGAGGCTGGGGTATCATTGTCCCTGGCTGGTGGTGGGTGGTGGCATGACTCCTGGGGGCTTAGTGGCCTCCAAAGCTGGAGAACAAAGAAGAGTAAATGGGGGAGGAAGGAGCAAGAGCAAGCCTCTCAGGCCTGAGGGTGGAGGAGTGGGGTGCCCAGGAAGCTGAGAGGCCCTGATGGGACTAGGGAGACACCAAATAGGGTGAACAGTGCCTGTGGGATCCATGGCGTTTCCCCAGGTCCTTGCCAGGATGGATTTAGATGGTTTATGGGCAAGATGTTCAGTACCAGTGAGTCATGTCAAAGGAAGCTATTCCTGTTTTATTCCTCTCTCTATGCTTATGATAATGATGGAGAGAAAGTTCCAGGTGGTGCAGGGTAAGAGAAAGCCTTAGCGGGAAACAATATCCAGCTGCAATTGAATATCCTTGCTTGGTTTTCATTGTGATTATTTTTGAGAGCTACTGTTGATTTCTGTTTTTCCATTGGAGAGGAATATAAATTTTTCCGTTCAATCATTTTTTAAAGGAAAATACGGAGACAAACTAAAAACACGAGTAAGCAAAAACAGTAGTATGAGATTATACTGAAAATTATATGGGGGGTCAGTGAAAGATCACTTCCCAAGAGGTCGTGGATGTGGGGGTTAAGGTTTCCTGGCTGGAGAGCCAATTGGACCAGGGTTCAAACCCATTAATAGCATGACCTTGGGCAAGTCATTTCATGTCTTCAAGCTGTGGCTGACTCTGTTGTAAAACATTAATATGAATATGTGAGCTGTTTGAGTGTCAAACGCTTGGCCCAGCGCCTGGGACAGAGTCACCGTCAGAGGCACTGGTTACTATATTCAGCGTTCATCGACGTGCAATACCAGACTCAGAAGCTGGTGTCCATGGACTCACACATGCTTGGCACAGGCTGGATTTGGTGTCAGGATTCTGGCACTGGAGGGGCCACCCAGCCGGGGAGATCTCTTCTGCAGAACATTCTATAACCAGGGTGCAGAAAGAGCTGACATGGCCGGCTGGACGCTGCTCTCCTTAGAAGAGCTTCCTTATGGGGTTGCCCCCACCCCCAGCTGGTGTCTTGGAAGTTGATTCTAGGAAGAATTCCCACTCTTCTCTAAATGACAATGGTGGCCCTTCTCTGACCTGGTTATGTACATAATATAGTGTATGCTGAATACTTGCTTTTCTTCTGGAAACCTACGATTTGGGTACATGCTGGGCAGGAGAAGCCTGTGATCAGCCCTCAATAAAGACCATGGACACAGAGTCTCTTGTGAGTTTCCCTAGCAGGTGACATGTCACCACTCACTGCTGGAGACATTAATCAAGGCGGGCCCATGTCACTGCACTGGGAGAGAACTTGGCTAGGTGAGGATTCCTTGCTTACTCAG
Source organism: Marmota marmota marmota (assembly GCF_001458135.2). Lineage (NCBI taxonomy): Eukaryota > Metazoa > Chordata > Mammalia > Rodentia > Sciuridae > Marmota > Marmota marmota. Next base: position 3,037,098 of record NW_025999896.1, on the reverse strand, counting down.
GACCCCTCCCCCAGGCTCCATGTCCCTTCACTGATTTTGCTTCAAAACCTCTTGCTGAAATAAATCCTAACCTGAAGAACAAATATAACGCTGAATTCTGTGAGTTCTTCTAGCTTGTCATCAAATTAGAGACTGTGGTCTCAGGGACCCTCACCATAGTTTTCTCTATCTTCAGATCAGGGAAGAAGATCAGGGCTCCATCCAGATATAGATCTCCTACTAGAGTTGGAGGGAAAGGGAATTATGGGGTTGACATTGCTCCTAGAAAGAGCCTTCCTGTCGAGAGCATGTGGGGCTACCTTTTTTTTTTTTTGGGGGGGGGTGCTGGTGTGATGTCACTGTACTTCTTACAAAGCAGCTTTTAAAGGTTTGGGAGAAAGTTGGGCACAGTGGCACATACCTGTAATTCCAGTGACTTAGGAGGCTGAGAATGTCCCAGAGGAAGATTGTAAGTTTGAGGCCAGCCTCAGCAACTTAATGAGACCCCGTCTCAAAATAAAAGGGGGTATAACTCAGTGGTAAAATGCTCCTGGGTTCAATCCCCAGTACTGAGAGTGGGGAAGATTTGAGAAGAAGTGTTGGGTTGTTTTGTTGTTCAATGGAAGGCTTAAATCTGTCATTCATGGTAAATCTCTAAAGGACAGAGCAGAACAAATTATTTGTTTTTGCAAGTGACCAGGACAAGGACCCTTGGTTTGGCATTGATGATATCAGAGGCGACACATCCCTGTTCTTTACAACATGTAACAATGGCCACGCCTTGGTGGTTGGTGTCAAAATTAAGGAATGTGGACATCAGCTTTCCTCCAAGGGATCTGACTCAGTTAAGGAACCCGCTTGTCCCTTGATCTCTGCTCAGACTTCTAGGAGATGGTTTGTGATCTCGGACCATGTGCATTGTGAACCAGAGCCAGCAGGGTACCCAGACCATCCAGGTGACTATATTTTCAAAGGACTGTCTTGCTCTGGGGGCAATACTAGAAGACATTCTTGGCTGAAGGCTAGGGGGGTGTGGTGTGTGGTGGTCATCAGGGAGGTATTCAGCCATTGGTACCATTGACCTTCTGCAGGGAGGGGATGGGAGGGGATGGGACTGGGGTAAGCTCAGAGAAATGGGGCACTTGCTCATCTGCCCAGAAAAGTGAAGGAGGTTGGAATGAAATGGGAGTCAGAGGAAACTCAGCTGACATGAGCTAGGGGCTTGGTCCCACCCCACCCCATTATAGCATCTGGTTCAGGACGAAAGTAGAATCGGGGGGTTGGAGGAAGCCAACAAGGGCCAGCAGATTAAAAATGCTTTATGTATATTAACTTATTTAATCCTGGCCAGAGGTATTAATAATAATGTTGTGGAGGAGGTAGAGAGAGAGGAGGGGAGGGGAGGGGAGAG
>NW_025999896.1:2974473-3035468 GCF_001458135.2 Marmota marmota marmota | reverse complement strand
CCCCCCCCCCAAAAAAAAAAAAAGGTAGCCCCACATGCTCTCGACAGGAAGGCTCTTTCTAGGAGCAATGTCAACCCCATAATTCCCTTTCCCTCCAACTCTAGTAGGAGATCTATATCTGGATGGAGCCCTGATCTTCTTCCCTGATCTGAAGATAGAGAAAACTATGGTGAGGGTCCCTGAGACCACAGTCTCTAATTTGATGACAAGCTAGAAGAACTCACAGAATTCAGCGTTATATTTGTTCTTCAGGTTAGGATTTATTTCAGCAAGAGGTTTTGAAGCAAAATCAGTGAAGGGACATGGAGCCTGGGGGAGGGGGGAGGATGGGAAAGGCAGCGGAGCACAACAGACACTAGGATGGCAATTTGTAAATCAATGGATGTGTAACTGATGTGATTCTGCAATCTGTGTATGGGGTGAAGGTGGGAGTTCATAACCCACTTGAATCAAAGTGTCGAATATGATATGTCAAGAAATTTGTAATGTTTTGAACAACCCACAATAAAAAATTAAAAAATAAAAAAATAATAATAATAATGTTGTTATTCATTGTAGAGACAATCATGGAAATTGTCTCTGCCACTGTCCAAAAAGATCAAGTGGCTTGCCCAGGGAGAGCTTGCATTTGAACCCAGGGGGTCTGGCTCCCAAGTTCATCATCTTCACCACTACATGGTGAGGTCTTGGTGACTATAAGTGTCCCTTCCAAAATTCAGTGAGCCTGACAACCAGTCAAAGTTGATCGTGGCCACCAGGGTGTCATGAAACTAACAGTGACATCTCAGGCTTTATGTACTAGTTATATGTTTGCTTGTTTTCCTAACAGATCTTGGAAAAATAAATAGGACACTATTTAAAACGTGAACCTCAGCTCACTTGCATCATCTTGGATGCCACCTAAAGGACTCACCTTGGTGCGACAAGGATGATGGGAACCTCAATTCTTTAGGGAATCCCTTTTTACTGCTTTGCTTGCTGAGCCTGGGCTGCAGATCACATGGGAGGCCTGGGAGTCTGGTTTTGGTCACCCACATGGGAGGCCTGGGAGTCTGGTTTTGGTCACCGCCTTTCCCCCCAGAGCCATTTCTGCTCTGCAGTGTGCGTGTCCTGACAAAGCACTTCCACGTGGCACGCACAGCCTTCGGGTTGTGGTCAGAGCTGAGCATGTTCACAGTGGCACGTCTCATCTACAGCTGCAGAGAGGGAGGATGGGCTGACGTGGCCTGATGGGGTGGGGGTGGGGGGGCAGCTGATAAGGGCTTGTCCGTGTCCTAATCTCCAGAACTGGGAAATAGTCTTTATTTGGAAAGGGGGTCTTCGCAGATGTAAGGAAGTTGCCAATATTGAGGAGACTGTCCTGGATTATCTGGGTAAGCCCCAAATGCAATGACCAGTGTCCCAGCGATAGGGAGGTCCAGGGAGATTGGACTCCACGTGGATGAAGAAGGAGGAGGACCAGGAAGGCAGTGTGGAGTAATATGCACTCACAAGCTCAGGAATGCCAGCAGCCACCAAGAGCAGGGAGAGGCAAGGAATGAAGTCTTCCCTAGAACCTCTAGAGGGAGTGTGGCCCTCTGATGCTGATTTCAGACATCTGGCCTTCAGAACTGTGACAGAATACAGTTTTGCCAAGCTTGTGGTGATTTGATATAGCTGCCAGAGGAGCGATTTAGAAATGCATATACATCTTTGGGGAATGATCTTGCCCACAAATGCAGGCTGAAGAAAGGAGCTGGATCTCTAAATTCTTCCTGCTTTGTTTGTGTTCTTTTAGCTTCGAGTGTCACTATTCCTATAATACCTTGACCCTCCCCAAGGGAACGTTAGCCAAGGTTCTGTTAGATATTATGGAAATAGCATTCAAATTGGCTTCAAAATAAAGTGGAGTTTTATGGATTGGTAAAACTGAAACATTCCTAGGCCTCTCAGCTGCAGGCATGGGTTGATCAAGTGGCTTAGTCCATGTCAACACAGTCCGTTCTCTTTCTGCCCCTATTTCTCTCTCTTCCTTACCACCCCATTGTCTTCTGTGTTGATTCCAATCGTTATGAGGTTTCTCATGAGAGGTGCAGGTGACCATTAGCACTTTCAGGCTTGCATTCTATCCTCATCATACCTCTTTTCCCTAATAATTCCAACAAGATCCCAGGGATTCAGCCCCAGATGACTGACTTGGGTCATATGCCTATCCTGGCCCACTCTAGCCGGGGGGATTGCATGCTACCTGTTGCTTGTGGCAATCTGATGATTGCGAGGACTGAAGAGATGCCCTGGGCGCCCACAGTGGTTTCTGGACCACCAGATTTTATCCAGGATATGTTTAGAAATGCCAGATTAACCTCTGACTCAGGGATGCCTACATGTCAGTCAGGGGGCCCAGGAGAGGAAGAAACTGATCCAAGAGGCCCCAGAAGGCAGGGGATGGAGGAATAGGGCTGAGAAGCTACAGTAGCAGCTGTTGCCGCTGCCGCTGGGATCTTACATTTGAAAATCCCATACTCAAAAGCGTCTTTTAATTTCTTTTGGCATTTACATGACTTATGTTCCATCTAGGGAGGGCTGTTTTGGGAAATGGGAAAGGGAAGTGGGGACAAGCAGTCCTCTACAATGGGGCTCTTTTGGGCAACTGTCTTCGGGGCTGCGGGGTGACTCACTGGGGGCATTGAGGCAACAAAGGAACTGCTGTGACTGGATGGGGGGTGGGGAAATGCTTCCTTTGCCCCCTTCACGGCCCCTTGCAAGTGAGAGCCCTGGGCCTGGAGTCCTGAAGGAGGTCCTTGGTCAGGGAGGGTGACAAGCTGTTGAACGGTGCTGGATGGTGGTCAGGAAGCTGCCGCGGTGAACACGTAAGAGAAGTGACAAAGGGTCCCAGGGCTGGGACTGCAAGGTTCAGCCTCAGTGTCGTATCTTGTTAGCAGCATGACCTTGGGCAAGATCCTCAGTCGGACAAAGCCTCAAGACCACCTGGTCTAATGCCAGAGCTGCCTTGCCTAGTTTTATAAGTGTATACATAGTCCCAAGGTAAGTGACAGACCATCAGCCACAGTTTCACCCTCTGTAAAACAGAATCTGCACGGTTGCAAGTTACCTGCCTCAGACATTGATGTGGATATCAAATGGGATAAGGAAGGTATGTCGATGTTTAAAGGCTTTATAATCATCCTTGAGTTGCACTGAAGCTGCCTATGGGCAAAGCCCCACGGTCCTACTTTGCTCTGAGGGATCAGGCTCCAGAAGGGTGTCCTACACATACTTGTGGGCATGCAGCAAATATTTGATGGATAAATGAACAAATGCCCAGTGTCCCCAGAGCGGATGTGTTGGCACGGGCTGTCTCAGACATTGTGTCAGGACTGCCTAGATCCATCCCTCTGTGCTTTGGAGCAGACATGGTGGCTTTAGCAGAAATGCTGATGGCAGCAGTTAAGTGAGTGCTTCGCGGTGCCAAATGGAAAGAGTGGGATTGCAGGGGCCATCCTGGGGTGTAGGGCGTGGGACATCCAATGTGTTACCAGGCTCCCGCCCATCATTTTATGGGGGTGAGAAGAAGCAGGCATTCCTTTCGTGGGAATGAGAAGGAACAGCCCTGCCTGGCTGTCCTTTAGGGGAAACCCCATGAAACCTACCCCAGTCACCCTTCTACGGCACCTTCTTGACCCACTGTGGGAAACCCAGCCAGCAACCGGGTTTGCTCTAGAGAAAGACAAACCTGATTCCAGCTTGGCCAATTAGTTCATCCAGTCGCGCTGGCCAGAGTGGGCCAGGATGTGCACATGACCCAATTCAGTCATCTGGGGCTGAATCACTGGACTCCTGTTGGAATTATTAGGGAAAAGAGGTATGATAATGATAGACTTTTCTTTTGTCTTTTAATCGTAAAAAAAAAATGTATAAATAAATGACATGGGCTGAGGTAGCTCGGTGGCAGGGTGCTTGCCAAGCATGTGTGAGGCACTGGGTTTGATTCTCGGCACCGCATAGAAATGAATAAAACAAAGGTCCATCGACAACTTAAAAAAAAAAAACATATGCTATATTGCAATATAATTGTGAATAATGAAAACAGTCAAATTGCTTCTTCATCATAAAGATTTGATCTGTACTGCTTTCATCCATATGAATAAAGACCATGTGGGTCTCTTATAAGACTTCACAATTCCTCAAAAACTTTTTAAAATTAATTTTGTGGGTCTGTCCTTTCTTTGTAAACCTCTCCCTCTGTGTATGCACAGGGGGAACAGGGTCTCCTGAGCTGCCCATTATACTATAGGCCTCACCCAGAGAGAAGAGGAGTCCCCTGGTTGCCCATAGCATCCTGGGTGCCAGAGGGCATTTTTGGAAGGGACAGATCTGCAGGGTCATTAGGAATTAGCATCAGCTTACTGGTGGCTCAGCACTTCTGCAGAAGAGAAGAAAAGAAGAGAGGGGATGGGTCATGGGCAGCTCCAGCCCAGCTAATATCAGGGATTTCAGTGACCACAAAGCAACCCACCAGCAAAGCAGAATTAGCCATGCTATTTGAAGTTATTCATGTAGAGAGATTTTAAATGATTCATGTCCACCGCCTCCCTGTGGCGCCTATAGGCAAGATACATTTTACACATTTTTCAAGTTTTAGATTGTCAGTGTCAGTTTGCACCGTGGCCTCTCAGCCTGGCCACTGTTGACACTTTGGGCTGGATCATTCTTGGCTGTTGGGTGAGTGGCCCTGTGCATGGCAGGATGTTGAGCAACACCCCTGTCCTCTGCTCACTAGATGCCCGTAGCCTCCTGTTTGAGGCACCATAATAACTGCCCCCTCCAAAAGATGTCCATGTCCAAATCCTTGGAAGCCGGGTATCTGGGTGTATTGTCAGGTTGTATGCCAAGGGGAATTTAAGTTGCAAATGGAGTTAAGGCTGCAAATCACCTGACCTTGAGAGATGGAGAAATTGTCCTAGAACATCTGGATGGTCCTTAAAAGTGGAAGACAGAGATGGAAGTGGGAGAACAGAGAGATGTCAGTATAAAGGGGACCTCACCTGCCATTGTTGGCCTCAAAGTTGGAGGAAGTGGCCTTGAGCCAAGGAATGGGGCAATCTCTAGAATCTGGAAAAGACCTGGGAACAGATTCTTCCCCCATAACTGCCAGCAGGAACATAGCCCTGCCAACACCTTTATTTTCGCCCAGAGAGACCCACTTGTGAACCACAGAAAACTCTGGATAAATGTATGTTGTCCTAAGACATTAAGTTTGTTCCAGCAGCTGTAGGGAACTGATCCAGCCTCTCCCACCCTTCTTGTGACAACTAGTAAACATTTCCAAATGTTGCTAAACATGTCCTGGGAGGCAGAATCACCCTTGGTTCAGAAATACTGGCTACACAGAGCGCCATATTGTTTCCCTAGAAACAGAGGAGTTTCCTGTGTGTAGCGATGAGAACGAGGTGCGAGTGGGTACACCCAGCTCAGCTTGCTCTGGGAGGCAGGAACCGGTGGTGGGAAGGAGGGTGGGTGCCATGACTGTTCCCCTGCCCCAGTTCCCCCAAGAGCCAGCTGTCTCTATCATTAACAATACAGTATTCCTGTCGCTGCTTGTACATCTTTGGATGAAAGTAGAAAAGAAGCCAAACTATCTTCAACTGCACCATAAAAGAGAATATAAAAAAACTCCATAAAACACTAAAATGTCAGCCACAGCAGGATTGCTAGTTGAGACCTTGGAAAAGGAGGACAGAGCACAGGCCAGGTGCCCCGGGCACTGTTTGTGGGAGTTATGGGAGCAGAAGAGAGGCCAGGGGAGCCCAACCCGAGCTGGGGGGCCACCAGGCCTGGGCTTTGTGCCAAATACACAGCTCCCTAGTTTCTGGAGCCCAACCCTGATGCTGTAATTCTGTTTATTTTGCTGAATGTGAAATCCATCTGGTTTTGATTTCTGCCTTGTAATCCGTCATCTCTGTGTGGCTTCGGAGCCAGCCACCATGCAAAGCGTCTTTGAAGTTGTTGTTTTGGGGAAGGTAGGAAGTGGTGCTCTTCCAGGGTTCAGGGGACAGCCATGAGGTTCACATTTGATTTGAGAACTGTCCCAGAAGTTGAGAGAGGGAAGTGGACTGGTCCAGTGGATTCTGGTCCTGGTTTATAAGGCCAGGCTGGGTCAGATAGGAGACGAGTTTGCAGAATCCATGGTAGATTTGCACAGCCAAAGGTCCCCCATGGGTCCTCAGCTTGGGGGACAGGTACTCTTAGTTCTAGGTGTCTCAGGGCAGTCAGATGGAACTGTGGCTTTTGGTTTCTCCCTGCCTGTCGTGTTTGGGACAGACTAAATGCAGGGGTGGGGGCAGAGGAGATGCAGACAAGGAAGAGTTTGTGAGCAAGTAGGATATGGAGAAAGATCCAGTTTTTTTGACATTAATGGGACATGGGCTGATTATTCCATGATGGGCTAGTCTAATTGGCATATCCATGCCAGGGGTTCCCAAAGCTTAGCCTGCAGTTGAATTGCTCTCCTGGAAGGCTTGTGCAAACCCAGACTGCTGGGCTCTCCCCGCAGAGTTTCTGGCTCCCAGTAGGGCCCCAGAGTCTGTACTTCCTAACAGATTCCCAGATGATCCTTCAGTGATGCTCTGAGGACCACCCTTTGAGATCCACTGGTCCAGAAGAATACAAGGACCTTTATAATTGAAAATGATACTAACAGCAAATAGTTCTCAGGACTTGGCTGTTTTCGTATGAGAACCCCTGCTTTGAACTGATTCTTGTGAGTATCATCCTCTGTGGTTATTTTATTTATTTTTTCCCTCCAAAATGAAAGTAACATTTCATTTTTTTTTTTTTTCAGTTGTCATACAGTAAAGTTGACATTTTGGGGCATACCGTTCTATGAATTTTAGCACCTATAGAGATTCGTGTAGATACCCCCACAGCACATTGCAGAAGTTCCATCACCCCAAAACTTCTCTTACGTTATTGCTTTGCATTCACACCCTTCCCCACCCGAACCCCTGATGCATAAGCTCTGGTTTTATCTTATACATGGAATCATACAGCGTGTAACCTTTAGAGGCTGGCTTCTCACTACATTGTACCTTGGAGATGGATTCAAGAGGTGGCCTGTGTCAGTAGTTTGTTCAGCATTGCAAGTGAGTGTTCCATTGGATGGGTATTCCACGGTGGGCTCATTATGCCCTGTTGGTCATCTTTGGATTGTTTCTGGTTGGGGGTATTATGACCAGAGCTGCTGCACTGATCCGTTTTCCATAACTAGAACAAATGCCTGAGGAGACAGGAAGGCTTCGCTTTGGTTCACAGATTTGGAGGTTTCAGTCATGGTGGGTTGGGCTGTTGCTTTTGGTCGTGTGGTGAGTCAGCACAGCGCGGCCAGGGGTTAGTGGTGGAGCAAAGATGCTTACCTCAAGATTGGTGTGCAAGAAAGAGAGGAAGAGGAGAGTCACTGGGGTCCTACCATCTCTTCAAGGGCACACCCCCATGACCAGAGGACCTCCCACTAGGCCCCACCTCTTAACATTTCCAACCACCTCTCAGTAGCACCATGGGATAGAGACCGAGTTCCTAAAACAGGGACCTTTGAGGGACATGTAAAATCCTAACTATAGCCAGGCTTGGTGGTATATGCCTGTAATCCCAGTGATTTGGGAGTCTGAGGCAGGAGGATCCCAAGTTTGAGGCCAACTTCAGCAACTTAACAAGGCCCTGCCTGAAAATAATAAAGAAATAAATAAAAAGGACTTGGGGTATAGCTCAGAGGTAAATCACCCCTGAGTTTAAGCCCCAGGATCAAATAAATAAATACACTAGCAGCTGCTCTGAAGATTCACGTGTAAGACTTTACGTGGACATATGTTGCCATTTCTTTGGATTAATACCTAGGAGTGGGATTCCGGTCCTATGGCTTGTGTTGGGTACGATGGGGAATCGCCACCCTGCTCTCCAGAGTGGCTGGGCCATTTTGCTTTCCTTCCCATAATGTGTGAGAGTTTCGGTTGCTCTAGATCCTTGCTGGGACTTGGTATTGTTGGCCTTTTTGTGTGAAAGTCAATCTAGATCACAAGTGATTTCCAAATCTGCACATGAGCCTCAGTAAGGCTCAGAGAGGTATCCAAGACTCTTGGTGGCTCCTTGAAGACTAGGATCCTTTTGACATTTTGTATTGAACAAAAGCGATAGTCATTCCACACGCTGGGTCTAGGAACTAGTAGCTTCTGTGCTGTACTGGGATGGGGTGCGGGGGATTCAGCAATGTCCAAGAGGATCCTAAGAAAAAGGAAGTGACCGAGGAAAAGATGAGCTTTCTACTGTCCTATAGGTGGAAGTTCCCAGACTGCTTCTCCCCACCCCACCCCTACTTATTTTAAATCTAAGCCTCAGAGAGGTTAATTAGCATGCTAAATGTTACTCATCTGACCTGTGGCCTCTTGACTCTTTGCTTAGGGCAGTCAGTGACAGTCCACCTTTGTTTCCAAAAGCATTCTTACTAATGTCACCAGGGCCACAGACTGCCCTGCTGTAGTGCTTGAAGAGTAGAACTTTTGCAAATAGATATACCTGGTCAGGATCATCACATTTCTTTAATTGTCTTGGCCTCGGGTCCACCCCAGGCAGGAGCTGGCTTTAGGAAGGAGCTTGTGCAGGGGGACGATGTCCGCAGCTGGAACCGGAGCCGGTGACTTAATGGGGAGGAGGCGATTCATCAGGACCAAGTACTCCTCTGGAGGCCCTCCCACCCACCCTTAGGGGAAGGGGCCCAGCTGTCCTGGAAGGCTGTGGACATGCTTTTCCAATTGCAGAATACTTCTCTTTCATTTTGAATATCATTTGTTTGGTTGCCACGGCAACGTCAAGTCTCTATTTTCATGCTAACCTGCGTGGTTGCAACTTTCTATATATAAATGCTGCTTTGCACAGTGAATTAGCCGATGCCACTGGGAAGCAGGGGATGTGGAGACAGTAGCAGAAAATGACCAGCGTGTCAGATTTGCATAAGGACAGACTGCGGGGCTGAGGTGAGTGAGAGCCCGGGACAGGGCTGGTTATCTGTGGTATAGATGCTCAAAGATAATTGGAGTGGGTTGAGCACAAAAGTGACCAGCCACTCCTGTGGATGGAAAAGTCTTCCTCAGATAGCCCAGAGCTGGGCTAGGGTTTGGCTCTGCTTTGGAGGGACTCAGGTGACTCTTCTGTTTCCTCTGTGCCTGTCCCCTCCATGCCTGAAGAGAGTCTGTGTTGCATGGGGGACCCAGGTCTCTGCAAAGAAGAGAAAGCCAGTTGAGCAGGGATGGTGTCTCAGATGGGCTCTGTGAGTTACTCCTGGTTGCCTTGGACTTAACCTCTGTTTACTGTTCCAGATCTTGACTTCTTTGATTTTGCTTTTTTTTTTTTCTTAATTCCCTAGTATGACCAGTCCTTGTAGGGACTAAATGGCTCCAAAGGGTCTGGTAGAGTTCTCAGAAGAAACCTGGAAAAGTCTTTGGAAATCAGTAGGTACAGCTGTCTCAGGCTCTCGGAGAGGCAGAAACCCAGAGAGGTGACATACTCTGCCAGATGTCACACAGCCAGTCAGGGAGAGCAAGGGGCTGGGAACCAGGAGGTCCACACAATCTTCTGGCTCACTCGCAGGTGTCATATTTGTGCCCATTCTGCTGTGGGGTCAGGGGAGTGGGCGGGTTACACCTCAGTTAAAGGAGATGCAAACAGGAAGTGCATTGGGAGAGGTTCCTCTCTGGTGTCACTAGTTGGGGAAGCGTAAAGAACATGAGATTATGTAACGAGACCCAGAAGCCTTCTAGAAAAAGCATGGAAGTTCAAATCTAGAGAACTTGGATTTGTGTGGATTCGGCCACTTTCCACCTGTGTGAGAATTTCGTCCACTTTTTCTGAGGCTTGACTTCCCTACCAAAGCATGGAGTGTGCCTAGCTTCTTCCTCCTGCATTGCTATTGTTCACAACCATTGTGAACCTATCAAAGACAGTGTGTGGGTCACCATGGGGCATGATGCACTGAGGGCATCATGGTTTGAAAACCACAAAGCATCCCATAAGTGTCAAGCCATAGCTCTGTTCCCCTGCAGCTAGGGGACAGGGTAACACACCATCAGAGGATGTTGAGTGAGCGAGGGTTTTCCTTAGACTGGGTCTCTAGGTGTGGCATGAAGTGCAGTACAATCATATTGTCACTGGAATATCACATTTGACCATCCTCTTCTACAACATCAAACATTCAGCTAGTACTTTAAGGGTGTTGGCTCCAAAGGCTTGGACCCTCTTCTGGAAATCAGAAAAGTCGTGATCATTGTCTGAGTGCCTTTGAGTGGTACCTGGTCCATGAGAGCTGGGAGATTCAGAATTGAAAGAATGCCCTTCCACCTGGGTGAGTCAAGGGAAGTGTAATAAAGGAATCCTTTATAGGACTTTTTAAATGGAGCTAGAGGCAAAGGAGGCATCCTATAAAAGTCCTGCACCACGAAGTGCATGTATATAGTCAGTGTCGACTAGCATGAAAAACTACGTCCAAGCGCACTCCGTTTGGCAAGAATCAGTGTTGGCTACCTGAATCGTTTGCTTTGTGTATATTTTGGGCCTTGAGGTCAAACGTGCTTTTTACCATGAATTGGACTTTCAAAAAACAAGATTTTTTTTTGAGTTTGAAAACTGCTGGCCTTGGATGCGCCTACTCTCTCTGGAGACGGCTGTTGATTTCTTTTTCAGGGAAACCTTGGTCCCCATAGAAGGGCGAGTGAGGGTTTTGCAGGAGGCTGGAGAATCAGAGGCAGCATCATTTTGAGAAGCTAATATGTTAGCACAAACAGGGACAAGTGGGCCACCTGGGGAAGCTAGAGGTTTGGGGACAGGGAAGTGGTAGTCCCTTCTCCCAGAGGCTGGGGACTATCAGGACAGCAGCCTGTGGGCAGAGTAAGGGGACACCTGTGATTCTTGCAGCAACTGCCACATCACTTTGCGGCCCCAGATCACCTACTCCTGTGTCCCTCAGTGTTTTTAGCTGTAGATCCCTCAGACCTCCTGTGAGGTCCCGATCCAGCACTCCTTCCCACCAGATCTCAGGGTGCTAGCTTCTAGCTGCTCAGTCTTTCTTCCCATGTGAATTTCTGCTCACCGTGACAACTGTGCCATCTCACCTGCGGATCTGGGGACACATGTCTGTCCTTCCCCAGGCTGCCTGGCCTGGCTCACTGTCTCCTCAGTCCCAAGTTCCTGCTCCAGGAGAGACTCCCCCACCCCCATCACTTTCTCTGCTTCCTTCCCCCGATGTTGGTACAACTCTCCTTCCTTAACCAGTTTCCACTTCCTCACACACCTCCTCCCCTTCTGAACCTTCTCAACAGTGACTGAGGCGGACAGACTTTCCAGGGTCCTTTCTACCCCAGGATTCTTATCCTGTGCACAGGTAGCATCCAAATGCATTTACCAGGTGTGCACAGTAAGAGATCCTAGCCAAAAAGCTGAATAGCAGGGTGTAAACTTGCTCATTCATTGATACTCTAGGAGAAGTGGCATTTAATTCTTTAAACTAGAGAATCCCCTCTTCAAATGGTACCCAGCCATTAAATCCAAAGTTCGCATGCTAGTGTCCAGTGGGTAAAATCAAGTGCAGACTGTTGTTGTTGTTGTTTTAATTTCTGTTTTCTTGCCCATGATTTTATTTAAAAATTTTTGAGTTGATGGCCAACATCTTAAAATCATAATATTTCGTATTAAAAATCCAACTTTCCAGCTTCTCTTGCAAAAGTGAGGAGCTCTGGCAACAGAGACCACTGTCCCGCATGGCCACAATATGCTGATGGTGGAGTAGTGAGTTTTCCACTTAGCCGCAATCCCCGCCTATCTCTGCTGATCGCCAGCCAGCCCTGACACACCAATAGTGGGATGGCTGCCATTATTTATTTCATCTGGGATCTTTTTCTTATGGGGAGGGGGGAAAAGTGAAAAACTTCCTGCATCCATGTCCCTGGAAAGAAGGAAAGTAATAGGGCTATGATTTTTTAAAAAAAGTAGTAGTCTATTCCTTTCTGAAAGTAAATTTATCAGTTTCCTAAAGATTAATATTCTAAGACCAGATCTGATCTTCTTTCCCTACCTTCTTCCCTCCATCCTTCCTTCCTTTCTCTTGAAACCAGTGGTTCTCAAAATGTGGTACCTAAACCTGTAGCAGCTGCATCTTGGAGGAACCTGTTAGAAATATGAATTATTGGACCCACAGAGAATTCCCACTAGTATGTGTTCTACCTTGGGATGACTGCTGGAGTTTGAGAACCTCTGTTCTGTTACACCAAGTGTGGGAAGAATGCCAGTGTTTATTATTGTCATTTTCTGTCCTTTTTGAGAGCCAGAAGGGAAGAGAGGCAAGGCTTCCTAGCCAAAGCGTCTCACTCCACTCCACACCCTGCACACACTGAGAGGCAGGAAGATCATTTCATCGGACAGGATTTCAGCAAACCCTAGTCCCTGTTTTGATATCCAACTTCCATCTGTCGATCCCCCTGACACACATTGAAGCATGTCTTACTCATTTCACATTCTGTAACCAAATAGCCCACGGTCATTTATAAAGGAAAAAAAAATTATTTGGTTCTTGGATCCTGAGGTTAGGAAGTTTAAGACCATGGCACCAGAATCCCCTGAGGCCCTCTTTGCCATGGTGGAAATAAGAAAGACAAGAACACGAAGGAGCAATCAAGCACAAGAAAGCCAAACTCGCTTTATAACAAGTCCGCTCTGGGAATAACTAACCCCCTCCAACAATAACGCCAGTCATCCATCTGCGAGGGCTCAGACCGAATCCCCTCTCAAGAATGACATTAGGGATTAAGTTTTCCAAATATGGACTTTGGGGGACGTATTCCAACCATAATCATGAATAAGCTGGTAACTTCCGCTGCCCTGGAAAGATGGCCACTGGGCTGCTGGCCTGTATTCAGGAGCTAGGGGTTTTTAGAATGGATTTTTTTTTTTTTTTTGCAAAATAATATTCAGTTTCTCCCCTCAACCCTCAACTGTACTGGGTTCAAACCCAGAGATGTTCTACCACTGAGCCACATCTCCAGTCCTTTAAGTGAGTTCCAGGGTCTCACTAAATTGCTTAGGGTCTCACTAAGTCGCCCACACTGGCCTCAAACTTGCAATCCTCCTATCTCAGCCTCCTGAGTTGCTAGGTTTACAGACCTGCACCACTGTATGCCCAGGTTAGGTAGAGATATTATACCCATTCTTTAAAACATATAGACAAGAGCCAATCACAGATGTCCATTTTAATTCCAGCTGTGGTTACTCAGACCACTGTTTCATGGGTAGTCACTTGGCTTCCCCCAGCTGCCTATCCCTCTGAAGGCTTTGATCACTTTAGTGGACAGTCTACGCCAGCCAACAAAGCCAATCTTTTCTGGACATATTTACCTGGAGAGCCAAAACCCTGGAGAAACTTATTTTTCAGACCTCAACCACACCATTGAAGATCTTGTACCCCTGGCCCGTTTCATTCATTTGTTATTTGGGGATGTCTGAGAACATTTAAGTCCAGGACCCTTTATAGGGTGGAGTAGATGAAAACATGGGCAGGGTTTAAGTCTACTTCTTGGTCTCTTCTGACCTCCCTCTGCCCTCACCCTCGGTGCCCAGGTGACTTCAGAAAGCCTGGATCACTAGACAGAGTGAGGTGTGTCTCCTGGGCCAGAGAGTTGAGCCCAGCCTCCCAGCATTCAGCCTAGAAGGGAGGCCCTGGGTTGATCATTGAGCCTCTAGCTGCCTGGGCAGGCGCTTTCTGTTGGAGCTCTCAACGCTGCCAGCCCCCAGAACAAAACTGCTTACAGCCACTCAGTGTGCTCAGGGGACAGACACCCTGCTAGGGTGTTATTTCACTTCAGGGGGCTGGTCAGAGCTGTTTGCTGTGAAAATGGTATTCTTGGTACCCTCCCTCTTTAACAACCCAGTTTCTCCCCCCTGGGACCTCTCTCATCAGTTAACGAGGCTCCCTGCTGACAACTAGCTGTTACCTTCCACCAAGAGTCAGATTGATAATTAGGGGTTTGGCTGGCGGTGGCTTCCCGTGTCACTTCTTCCCTGGAGTGCCTGCCTTTGGACAGAAGATTCCTAGGCACTACAGTGGAGCCTCAGGTATGGTGGGCGGGGAGCAACCTGGGGTGAGGAGGAATTGGCACTAATCTTGGAGACAGAATACCAGGTTCTAAGTAGCATGATTATAAAATGAAAATAAGTCCTTCCCTCCTAGGGTGTCCCCTAGTCCCCATCTGATACTGGGTATTAAACCCAGGGACGCTGTACCACTGAGCTACATCCCCAACCATATATATATATATATATATATATATATAATTATTATATAATATATAAATAATATATATATTTATTTTGAGACAGGATCTTGCTGAGTTGCTGTAGCTGTCTTCAATCTTACAATTCTCCTGCCTCAGCCTCCAAAGTCTCTGAGATTACAAACATGTACCACCATGCCCGGCTCCCAGAGTTTTTGCAAGGGTCAAATAAGCTATTCTGTAATAAATTCCTGGTCCACAGTAAATACTACTTTGTCAATTAAGAACAACGAAAAGATAAGATCTCATGGAGAAATTCAGGCAGTGTAATTGACTTTGAGGATATCGGATGGTGAGAAAAAAGAACAACCTAGCCCTTTTCTTATTATTATTCAACTTCTCTCCTTTGGAGGAGCTTGGGGTGAGTAATTGGGGAGTGTTCTCTTGGGGTGTCCTTTCCCAGGGCAGGAGAGTTCCAGTAAAGCTTTGGGAGCCCCCCCACTCTGTGAACATCATCAGGGTCCCGTGTGACGGGGTCTGTGTGTGTTCCTCAACCTGCCTTGCTTTCAGCCCCCCAGCTCTGAAGGCTGCAATATTTCGGCCCAGGGTTTGCTGGTCCCTTCTGATGTCTCTCTGAATTCTGGCTTTGTCTTTCATGTTCCCTTCCTCTTGCTTCTCTGGTCAACCTGCATCCGAAGGTCAGATGGTATTGTTCTGGAGTGTTCTTCACAGACTGATGGGGAAGCCCATGTGACCTGAGTGACAGCCTTGGTGACCTCAGCTCTTGGCTTTTCTCAAAGGTTCTTCAGTAACTTTCAGGGATGAGACAGTGTGGTGTGAAGCTCACACACATCTATCCGCGTTTCTGCCTTCTTATGGAAACTTTATAAAAATTCTGTTAACTAGGTGGTGTCTTTTCATTTTTGTATGTGGAAATGAAAAACAGATGAGGCTTATTGGGGTGAAGTGACATGCCCCATGTTAGGTGACTGGTAAGTTGTGATGGGATTTTTCTTTCTTTTTTTTTTTTTTCTATGCTTGGCTGAAGGTGAGGAGCTCAGCTTGGGAGCACACAGATGGATGTCTGTGGTCAACCGAGTGGTTTACAGGACTTCTGTCTTCTGTTCTTACCCCTGTCCTCACCCCCAGCCCCTATGCACACCTCATTCTGTTAATCCCCATAGCAGAATAGAAGTTAGGGGTTTCTAGAAGGCTCTAGAATCCTCCAGGCCCACTTGTTTGAATGGAGCTTTGCATCTCAATGAGTAGGAAAAAAAAAGGCAGAAGAGGATCTGCCAAAAGGGAAAAAATCAACTGGGTTTGTGACTTCACTCCTCTGTGTACGCAGATGTTTCCTCCCTGGGCCTCCTCCCTCCGCGGGGCTGCAAACAGATGGGAAGTGGCTGGTGGACGAGCCGACAGGGTTGGATGGAGGGGGTCACCTTTTCCAGAGCAATGTGGAGGGCAGCTTGAGAGCAGCCCTCAATGAAGCTTTGGCTTCTGCTGTGCAGTCCGACCACAAGCTTGTCTTCTAGCCATGACGGTGACAGCCACATCAAAGTTTAGAGCAGCCAAAGGACAAGAAGGAGGGGACTCTGCATGGGGACTGGGGAGATCTGGTGTCCAATCCCTGTCTCTGGGCCTTAATTTCCTCATCTTTAAAATATTGATGTGGAATCAAGGGGTCTCCAAGGCCCTTTCCATCTTGGTATTTTTTTTTTTCAAGCCAGCTTTGCATCGGTCGAGAAAGTATTTTTTTTTTTTTATTTTGTTTTTGTTTTGTTTCAAGATAAAGCTCCCCCAGCCTTCTAACCATTCATTGAACCCTAATCTAATAAATAACAATCATTTTAGGAGCAGGCAAGTGAGATGGGATAGGTCAAAGTGGAATTTATGAGCATTATTTAATTTTTTAAAATAAGGCTATTGTCATGCATGAGCTCATAATAGAAACTAAGTTAACAATTTTAAAATGCATTAAAATTAATTGTAGAAAAGTTAAAAAATACAGAAAAGGGAAGTAAGAAGAAAATGGGGGGATTCCTTCTCTTCTTCTCCTTTTTCTTAATGCTGTGTATATTTTTCTCCATAATTGTAATTACCTATGCTTAGAGTTGTATATGCTGATTTGGGGGAGGTGGGAGTTACGTAATTGTAAAAATAATTTTAAGAACTCATTTTAGGGTGGGGATATAGCTCAGTTGGTAGAGTGCTTGCCTAGTATTTGTAAGGCCCTGAGTTCGATAACCAGCATCACCAAAAAAAAAAAAAAAAGAATTTAACTGAAGCTGGGTGTGATGGCGCACACCTATAATACCAGTGGCTTGGGAGGCTGAGGCAGGAGAAGTACCCTTGAGTTCAATCCCTGGTTTAAAAAAAAAATTAACTAAAAAAATGTGTAAATGAAGAAAAACTTAAACACAGTAAAATAAAAACAATTAAAACAATGAGATTCGGAATCGCACAGTACACAGATAAACTTTATTAACATTTTTGTATCTTTCCTTAGTGCCTTATTTGGAATAGGGAGAGCATTATTTTCCATAGTTGCAATCATATTGCATATCTGATTTCCAAAGTAGAACAATTCTTGGAAGATGATAGAAAAAAGGATTTGAGAACACAAAGCACCAGCCATTTGGTGATTTATTAGTTTTTCCTGATTTAAGAAAAAAAAAAAGACTTGGTCCATCTAATAGAATTTTAAACATGCAGAAAGTCATTACTTAAGCTTTTTTGACAAAGAAAATGGTCACTGTGATCCCTGACATAGCACAGCTTGGGTTTATTTGGTGGAGGCAGGAAGCAGAGACTTTTTTTTTTTTTTAATTCTCCCAGCACAGTATCCCCAAAGCTGGAAGTCTCCCATGGTTGGTTGGCATGTGCCAGGACAGAAAGGGCAGGGTCAGTTCTGCCCGCTCCTCACCCGTGACACGAGGCTTCATGCACTGGCCAGTGGGACAGGAAAGACACATATCCTGGTCCTGGTTCTGGAACGGATGGGAGCAAAAAGCAGAATGAATGGAACATTAGAGCTCCATGCTTTTTCCCTGAGCTGGAGAACCCACCAGACTGCACATGGCTTGCTGGGCTTCCAAGCAGAGTTTGGAGTATATTATCTACACTGAGCAAGAAATGACTCACAGATGCATATACATAGTTACTTCCCCCTCATTATCTTCTTGATATTGATTTATCTCTCAGTGCCTAGAGGCTAAGTGGGTGGTGTCTTCCCTTGCCTGCCCAAGAGAGCCCTCCTATGTCTTTAATATATGGTTGTTTGGGTTTGTTTGACAGCACTGGGGACAGAACCCAGGGTTGCTCTACCACTGAGCCATACCCCCAGACCCAGCCCTTTTTAGTTTTTGCTTTGAAACAGGGTCTTGCTAAATTACTGAGTCTCTCATCACTGTGAATAAAGGTATGTGCCACTGTCCCTGTGCCTGGCTAATAGATGAGATAGTAATACAGCTTGGTGGATATGGATGCTTTGAATCACAAACTGTTGGAGAAGCTCATCTTTGCAGCTCTGTTTGTCTCATCTGCATATGTGTATGTTGGAAAGGAAGTGAATAAAATATATAAATATATATTTTTATATGGGTATTTACATGTGTATGTACATATGTACCCATGTGTGCATATTTATATAGATACATATGATCTTAATGGGCTTTATTTTTGGTTCTAGAACTGGGCAGTCATTCCATTAAACAGACTTAAGTATTCAACGACTATTTATCCATCACTCATAGCAACAGACAGAGGAATATCTTTGGTCTGTAAGGCTTGACCTTAGTGAGATTTGACCTTGAGCACTCTCTAACACTTGCCCAGGGACCATCCCAGTCCCTGATGTGGGCACTGATTCAGCAGCAAGGAAAACAATGTCCCTGACTTTATTCTGGTGGGAAGAGCAGGGTACAGGAGAAGTCTGAGGAACGTTTGATTTCCAAGGTAACCTTTTCTCTTGGCCTCTTTGTGTACATGATTTTTGTTCACTTATTAAATCTTTGCAAAATGATTTTTCCCCCCTGGTCTTTTCTAATGAAAAAACTTCTTAAATATCTGCATCTTTTTATTTCTTCACTTTTTTTCTTTGCAGTTTGGGGAACTTTTTACCATTTGCTCGTTAAGTCCCTAATGTCACACCCCTTTATTTCTGGGGGAGGGGATGAAATTAGGACTTTGAGCATGCTAGGCAAGTGCCCTAGCGCCGAGCTACACCCCTCAGCCCCAAGTTTCATTTGTGGGTTTAACTGAGCAGTTTTTAGATAATCCTTACCTCATCCCTTTGCTTCTGAAGGTCACCCCTTTTTATTTTGGCTGTGTTTTTCCATTCTAATTTTCTGTTCCTCTTTCAAAGAGGCCACAAATTCTTGCATTCTGTTAGTTTCCAAGGTTCTTCTGAATTATTTCCTGAGCTGTGCTCTTCCTCTGAGTCGTCCGGATGGTATTTCCTCTCCCTGATTCTATGCATTGTCCCCTTTTTTCCTTCAGAGACATGGAATATGCCAACAGACAGAATGGAGGGACTCCCACTGACCTTGGCCCTCTGTCTGCTTGGGAGAAGGTCAGCTCCCCATCACAGTCACTTACCTGTCGGTCCTGTGATGCACACATCTCTCCATCTGATTCCCACATGCACATGGGCTTCCACCTGGAGATCTGCCCTTTTCCTAACTGCATCTCTGATATTCTGAATTGATAGAGTATGAGAGAAATCGTGATTCCAAGGGTCCTGTCTCTGCACCAGGGCATCTTCCTGCTCTGCTGCGTGGTAGTCATAACTCCTCAGAATGGTGGTCACCCCTCCCAAGCCCCTGGTGTCCCCCTGGGCCAGCTCACCTGGGGAACTGCTGTACCTAGATGGGCGGTGTGGAGGGAAGGCAGCTCTGAGACTGCATCTGTGTAGGGAGGGCTGGTTCTGCAAGGTGTGAAGGGAGAGAAGGTGAAGGCACCGAATGGTGTTTTCTCCTTTTTACAACTTGGCTGTGTTCTGTAAGATTTTTCTCTATTCGCTCCACTGATCTGATGGTTTCTGGAGTGTTTTTCTCAGATTTAGACTATTGAAAAAAAAAAAAAAAGATTGGGTGAGCTTTCTCTTTTCCCTTTTCTTCTTGTTACTAGTTTAACAGCACAATAGCAAATTGACATGGGTGTCCTGAGGATGGCTGTCTGATGCGCCTTGGCCCTAGCTCCTTGCCCCTGTCAGGTGGAGAACATTTTCTGTGTGTGTGTGTGTGTGTGTGTGTGTGTGTTGTGTATGTGTGTTGCTGGGGATGAAACCTAGGGCCTTACACATGCTGGGCAAGCAGTCTACCACAGAGATTCATTCAGCCCTTGTCCCTTTACCATGCAAATCTGCCATCTCCCTTTATTGATCCCCATAACTTCCTAATAATGATTCAGATGCTCATTCCAGGGACCATGGCTGTGTGATCTGCAGGGAATTCAAGTTTGGTTTTCTGGGATTCCCTGGAATCCCAGATTCTTGGGAACCCTGGAAACTGTTTTGTGGATGCCACATGCATGGTACTTTTTGTGCATAGTCTGAGGCCGTGTTTCTCAAAGTGTGCCTCGTTGACAACTGAGGACCCACCAGATAATTTTAGATGGTGTTGAGATCACCGCTTTTATGAGATATTTATTTTATTGGGCAACAGAAAAAAAAATAATAAAACAACCAAATCAGATGTGAGATTTCATAAATATTATTACTTAGGTCTGGGGCTAGATTTAAGTTGGATGTAAGTCAGTTAAAAAAAAATAATTAAGTAGGCTAGGGATGTGGCTCAGTGGTAGAGCATGTGCTGAGCATGTGCTGAGCATGTGCAAGGCCCTGGGAAAAAAAATTAATCCCAAGCATGGAAAAAAAAATTAAATCATAGTATTGCTGTTGCACCGCGATGGGGCCCATTGTGACAATAGAATGTGAATGACTGAAGTTTGGGAATCCCTTAGAATTGGGGCTGTGAAGAGCTCTTTTAATTGGACTGCCATATGAAGAAATTTTACAAGGATCTTTGGATTCTACCATGATAGAAACTGACTGCCCCAATAGGAGCCATCTGCTCAGGCCATCCCCGGACCTGAAGCTGCTCCCACGAATGGACCTGCCCTCTATCTTGCCTTCTTTTATAATGCATCTTAATAATATCTCCCTTCTCTTTCTGTCCACCTGCTCTCTAGCTCCTGTGTGTCTGTAGTCAGTTTCCCTGCCCATCTCTCCTCCATAGTCCTCTTTCCAAGATAAACGAACTCACCCTCCCCATATCAGCATTTTCTTGGAAATGATGAACTACTCATTTCTTGCTGTAATCCCCCTGGTTTAGTTTCGGTGACTGATTCTCTGCAACCACATCCATTCATTTCCCCACATCTTCCCTGAGTGTCAGAAACTGGTCCAGGTGCAAAGGGGAAAGAATGAACACCTGGGCTCAGGGAGTGCTACTTGGAGTAACAGAAGTCACAGAAGAGGGAGGGATTGGCCCAAGGAACATCAAGAGAGTTCTCTCACTGCTTAGGTGAGAACATGTCTCAAGTTCAACTCTCTCCTTTATACTCTTATGAACGCTGAGTAGACCTGTTTGGATTTCACCACCTTCTCTGTGCAGTTGATGCAGCTCCATGTGCCAAGGGCCAGACCAACCCCCACTGCCCACTGAACACCTTGAACATGGACTTAGAGTCAACACGCTCCACCACATCCCTGTGTGTGGCTTCCCCGCTCTGGCTGGCTCTCGGGGTCCCTGGTCCTCACCTCTTTCTTCCTATGGCTCCTTATCTCATCAGTTACCAAAGCTTATTCTGCTTCTTGCATCATGTTCCTGGTACCAGGGTCAAGCCCTTCTTTTGTGTCCCCGGCTCTGAGGCCAATTCTTTATCTACTGACAAGCCTCCCTTGATCCTCCCAGCCAACAGGGATCCCGCCCTCCTCCGGATTCTGAAAGCTCTTATTGTCTCCTGACTTATCCCTTGGCATTGGTTACAATCTGCCTTGATAGTTTTATTTTTTTCTTTTCTACTTCTGTTTGTGACTTATCTTTCAAATTTTAGAAGTCAGGACCGACTGGAATACTTGCCTCCATCTTCCATAGCAGTCAGGAAAGAGCAGTTAACAGCTGTTCGTTGGTTGATGGGTCATGTAGCCAAGAGGCCACACTTGCAGGGAGGAGATGATCCTTGAGACCCTGTACCCTGGAGAGGGCACAGGCTGATGAATAATTTTTCCCTTCATGACTACGAAGCCTTTAGAAAAAGTGAGTCATCGCCATACCCAGATGTTCTTTCTTATTATCATTACAGGACAACACGATTCATCCTAAGGAGGACAAGGGCCTACAGAGAACTTGGTCTATTTTGGTTGATAGCTTTCAATTCCTTGGAAACAAAGTAAGGGGGCTGGTCTTCTCTGACTCCATTAAACTCAGGAAAATTTGACTTGGTGGAAATGATCGTCAGTCTTTTTCACTTTGGGATCATGAACTTCCTGCTGTCGTTCATTTGTATGTGTGGCCCCCGAAAGGCGAGACCTACCTATTTGCAGAGGCCAAATGGAGAGGTCATTAGTATACTTTTCACAGTCAATTCTAATGATAGAGGACCATTAACAAAACAGAACTCAAGTGGCTTATGGGTTGAGGTGCCAAGAGGTACCCCTCCAATAAACCCGTTACAATGTATTTGTGAATCTTTCATTTCCTAAGGGATTAACGTTGGGGAAGCCAAAAAAATGAATTGTCTGCAGGACTGGTGTGTTCTACTTGGCCCTGGCCAGAGCATATTAGCTTCCTAGTTTATAATGGCCCAGAGAGGTCTCTTGCCCTTGACCAGGGCCATGTTGGAGTTTGCAAGGGTGACCATTGCTGTGTAACCAGTAGTGCTAGATTACCGTATTGTATCTGTTCATCTGTGTGGTGCTACTGTTAATGCTGAACAGTTTTAAAACCAAGAAGTCATGGACTGTGAAAGCTTCCATGGCCATTTTAATTCCACAAAGCCTGAAGGACTGAAGGCAAAGGTTTCCTCCATCTAGGATCAAATGCAAGTTTGCTTTTATCTTCCTGTGGGTGAGCGGGATTCCAAGAGCGGAAAGGGACCTTGATCCTGTCTGTGCATTTCTGGCCTCAAAGGTGAGGGTGTGGGTTCCCCATCAGCATCCCTCCCACATTTCAGAAAGAAGATACCAATAACTGCTACCGGTGGGAACCCCACCTCTGGATGCACTGCCCACCTCCTCTTAGTGGCTGGCTTGGGGCCATTTGACAAATGCAAGAAGAGCGTTTCTTTTTCTTTTTATGATGGAGGCAAGAGGAGAAAGGAGATTGCCTCAAAATTACTTGCTCTGAGTCTCTTCTTCCCATTTATATATCCTGGGACTACAATGAAAAATTTTTTAAAAAATTGAGCGCATTGTAGTTAAACATGATATGGGGCTCATTTTGATATATTCATAAATGTATGTAACAGTTTTCTCCATTTCAATCCCCAACACTATCTCCTTCCCTCCTCTTCTTCCCCCCCCCCCATCCCCTTCCTCTATTCCATTGGTCTCCTATTTATTTTCTAATTGGTACATTATGATTATATAGAAAACTGGAATGCATTGTGATATAGTCAGGCATGCACTTAGCCAACTGGGTGATGCACTTAGCCAACTGGGTGAGCTTTATCCTCAGTTCTTCTCCTTTGCCTCCCCTCCTCCCTCACCCTTGGTCCCCAGCTTTGTGGCACTGATGCTTCTTCTATGATGAAATTTTGCAAAGAACAGCACTGATGATGTCTCCTCCCCTGCTCAGTACCCACTGTTGCTTTCTTCTTGCTTATAAGAGAGAGTTGGCATTTGCATTTCTTTTCACAAACAGACCTACCTTCGTTTTAGTACTAGCCTATTTGTGTGTGTGTGTGTGTGTGTGTGTGTGTATTTGGTACCAGGGATTGAACTCAGAGGCACTTAACCACTGAGTCACATCCCCAGACCTTTTATTATTATTATTATTATTATTATTATTATTATTATTATTATTTTAGTTGTAGTTGGACACAATACCTTTTTTTAAATTTATTTTTATGTGGTGCTGAGGATCGAACCCAGTGCCTCACTTGTGCTAGGTGAGTGCTCTACCACGGAGCCACAACCCCAGCCCCACCAACCGTTTTTATATTTTATTTAGAGACAGGGTCTTGCTAAGTTGCTGAAGCTGGCTTTGAACTCAGGATCTTCCTGCCTCAGCCTCCTAAGCCACTGGAATTATAGGCATGTGCCACCCCACACAGCCTCTTCTGATTTTTTTTTTTTTTTTTTTTGCTCTCCTACTGGCCACATGGCTTGGAGTATCATCCCTTGACCTTCCTTCCTGATCCATTTCCTCTGTTAAATGCAGATAATTATTTCCCCTGTTGATTTGTTGACATCAGATTAAGTGACATCAGATATGTGAAATTCACAACAGCTCCCGGCCCAGACTGAGTGCCTAATAACAGGTCCCCGTGGCGTTCTTAGAGCAGATGAGAGCCCAAGAATTAGATAGGGGGACGTAGAGTCCCCCAAGCGACCATGCCGATGGCTTTGAGGAGGAAAAGATGAGTGCTGTCACAAGGCGTGGAAGAGAGAACATCAGAAAAGCAGGGTACAGTTTGGAAAGCCAAGAGTTGATGTGTCTGTCAAAGGAGAGGCTCCCCTGTGACCCACCCTGCGCATGCCACGTCCCTAAGCAGAAGAGCCCACGATTCACAGGGTGCTGGCCATGTTGCCTCAGTTTCCCCAAGATTGCACACAAAACAGAGCATGGGGAATCCTGCTGTAGATGCTCAGCCTCCCTTTCTGGTCTGGCTTTCCAGGGCCCCTCACCAAGAGGCTGAGTGACTTCCCTCTGCATACACATTTCCCTGGAGATTCTGCCTGCATGTATCTCACAGATTGGCTTAAATAAATGTCCCCAGGTCCCTTGATTTAAACCATCTCTGTGTCCCAGACTTTTTTTTTTTTTTTTTTTTTTTTTTTTGCGGTACGATACACAACGTAACATCTGCTGTCTTCACCATTTTTGGATGTCTGGTTCAGTGACATCAAACATATTCACGTTGCTATGCAGCTGTCACCACCATTACCCACAGAACTCTTCCATCTTGCAGAACCAAAACTCTGTCCCCATTAGACACTAACTCCTCATTCTCCACCTCCGAGCCCCCAGCGACCACATTTTACTTTCTCTCTCTATGAATTTGACTACCTGAGACCTTCATATAAGTGGAATCATACTGGAGTTGTCTGTTTGGACTAGTTTAATTCACTTAGCATAATGTTAAGGTTTATTCATGTTGAATCCTAAGGTTGGTTCATGCTGAAACGTGCCAGAATTTCCTTCCTTTGTAAGGCAGAATATTCCGCAGTGTTTATCATACCATATCTGATTTATCCATGCATCTATCAATGTCTCCTTGGGTTGTTTCCACCATTTTGCATTGTGCATATAATGTCACCATGAGCAGGTTGGCGGTGTATAAATATCAGTTCTTTGCAATATAAACCCAGAGTGGAATTGTTAGACTATAGGATGATTCTGTTTCATTCCTTTTTTTTTTTTCTTTGAGGGATCACCATGCTTTTCCCCTGGGGGATGCACCATTTTACATTCCCTCCAATAATGCACAAGGGTTCCAATTTTTCAACATCCTCACCAACACTTGTTCTTGTCTGGTTTTATTTTCCCATATTTTTTCCTTGGTGAATTATAATTGTATTTTCTGTCTTGTTGATAGTAGCCTTCCTAAGGGATGTGCAATAATAACTCATTGTGGTTTTGATTTGCATTTCCCTAATGAATAGTAAATGCTGAGCATCTTTTCATGAGCTTGGAGGGCATTTTTACATCTATTTTGGAGAAATGTCCTTGCTTAATTTTCAAGGGGCTATTTGCTTTTCATTGTTGAGTCTAGACTTCTTCTTGGGCTCAGGGAAATTGAGGCTCCTCACCTTCCAGCCATTGATGATAGTAACCGCAAGAATACCTGCTTTTACTGAGCACTTACATCTTCCTCACACTATGCTGAATGTTTATAGCCTTTTGAGAAAAAAGAAAAAAGTGACTATCTCCATTTCACACTTGAAGAAATTAAATCCACAGGCCTTGCCCAAGGTCTCCCAGCCTATGAGCAATGATTTTTTTTTTTTTTTTGATGGTGGGGATGGAACCCAGGGCCTCGTGCATACTCGGCAAGTTCTCTGCCACTGGGGTACACCCCCAGACCCAACTTATGAGTAGTGAGACAACTATAGCTTAGTCCTTGTCTGACTCCATCCATAAATGGGAGACTTGATTCCTTAGCCCCTAACCAAGGAACAGCTGTGAAACTGCTTCATAAATAACAGTTCTTCCATATGCTTTTGAGAAGCAGTGTCATATAAAAAACCACAAAGACCTAGGGACCTCAATTTTTCTGTAAAGCCATATTTCATTCTTTACAAGGATTAGTTTCTAAAATCCCAAAGGTTCACCTCTGAGAGTAATCACAGAAATAGATGGAACTTTAAATGCTGAATCTTCAGCTACCCCAGAAGGCTTCTAAATGGAAGATGATGGATTCAGCCAGGATCCAGACATAAACTCAGTTCATTGGTGGGTGCTATATTGCTGTCTGGGCCTAATCCTTTCTTCACTTGTAACTTACAATTTTGCGATCCTCCAGCCCTGTTATCTGGACCACGTAGCGTTACCCGCTCCTTTGCCTTGGGTTTGTCCAGGTTTGGTGGTTGAAAGGACAAAGCGAGGGCCCAGGCTGCAAACCCACATCTTGACCTCTGGGGGCACCAGATGAACAGCCCTGGACAGGTCTCAAACAACAGGTCTTTGGGGGAAACATTCTCCATTCTTTTTATGTTGGCTTTTATCTGGCCTTGGGTTCACACAGCTGGGGCCCTGGTCAGGGCCAGAGCCAGGGCCAGAGCTATGACTTAGTGTTGGGAAGAAATTGGCAGAAACATTCCCCAGTGGAGTTTGGGTAGGCCCCAGGAGTCCCGCCTAAAAATGCAGTGGACAAAGCTGCCCTTGTCCACAGGCCGAGGGGTGGGAGGCATCTGGTCAGTGACACAGGCTTGGCCATTGTATGCCCTGACCTCAGCCAACTTTTTCTTTTAGCTGAGAAAGGGAAAAAAGAGTGAAAGGGAGGGGGAAAAAATGAAGTCCTCCAGAAACTTTGCATCTGGAAAGTCCAGAATGAGTTGTTGATTTCCCAACAGACGCTGGAGCAGATTTGGAAGGAACTATGCAATGTAGTGGGTTCTTTGTGCAAGAACAGCTAAGAGAAAAGCCACAAGAACATCCTCCGGGGTGCCCAGAGCACAGACCCTGGGGTAGCTGCTTGTCAGCCTCATTTCTCGTAGAGGGTGACATGGAAAAGAAGCTGGCCAGAACCGGGCTCTGAGTCTAGGGCTTCAGACCAAACCTCAGTCTCTGGGTATAGCAACCCCCCAAGAGGATCAGCCGTTCTTCAATGGTAAGGATCAAACCTGCTTGTCTGCAGGTATGGGCTCAGGGCTCAAATGTCCTTCTGTGCATATTTCTCAGATGCCTTTGACGTTTTAAAGAGGCCATTCTGAAAACCTACTGAGCTTTGAAGGGTTGGGGATCCTGTTTGTCTGGGGGTACCTTTCTCGGGCCTATGGTGTGAACAGGGAGAAGAGACAACATGGGTCACTGTGTAAGAAATCAGGAGAGGATGGGAGGAAGAGAAAGGTTTAAGAAGGGGTGTTTGCAGAGGGAAAGGTTCCCCCGGGAGCAGTACAGTTGCGGGTCTAGGGCAGAGAAGCAGAGTATTGATGTGGTTGATAGTCTGGGAATAGAGTGCAAATCTTGCTCCCTCAACTTTTCCAAACATGAAATTTAGCTTCTGCCTGTGTATCTCTGTTGCCCACCATGGCCCCATTCTACCTGGGGCGCTATGAGGTACAAACTCTTGGGGAAGATTATAAGATGCTACATGAAGACTAGGGGGAGCTATTGGAAACCTCAGAAGGTAGTGGAGTATCTGCCCAGTAATAGACTATGGTTCCAAGCCTAGCTGAGGCTTCTTTCCAGTTTGGGAGTGGCAGCTGCCACAGTAGAAGTTCTTCTGAGACTTAAGTATAGAGCGACCTTGTTTTGCCACCAGAAATTTAGACATTCCCTTTCCTGGACAAGAGAGACCTCTCATCAGTTTAGACTTTTGGTGCTCATGCTGTAAAGGCTCTGTACAACTGAGAGGTCCAGTTTGTATAGAAAGGTGAGGGTATTTCTGCCTAGAATCTTCCTCCACCTCACTGGACCAGTGAGCCTCTGCGATTTTGGTGTGGCTTCCGAGAAAGGCCGGGAGAAGGGAGATGGTGCTTGTTATCCAGGAGCGTCCTCCAAAGGGCCAGTGGACCTCCTAGGAAACACCACAGCAGAGCTTCTTCAAGGTTAATGTGGCACCATGGTGCATTCCAATAATCCCAGCTACTCGCTCAGGAGGCTCAGACGGGAGAGTAGCAAGTTCAAGACCAGCCTAGGCAATTTAACAAGACCTTGTCTCAAAATAAAATAAAATTAATAAAAGAGTTAGGGATGTAACTCAGCGGTAGAGCACTTGCCTAGCAAGTGCAAGGTCCTAGATTCAATCCCCGGTACTGCCCCCCCCCCAAAAAAAAAGGTTAATACGCATCTGGATTGCCCAAAGTCCTCACAATGCAGATGCAGTGCTGGGTATAGCCTGGGACTCTGTATTTGTAGCCCATACCCCACAGGATTCCTGTTCTGCTGGTGCAGAGGGCTATCCTTGGAAAATCCTTACTATGAGGAACACAGATCAGTCCATCAAGTTCTGACCAAGTCACAGCTGCCCTGCAGCTGCTGCTGTGGGTGCTCGGGGTACTTTTCAGGTCTGTCTGCGTGCGGATGGTGCATGGTGGTTTTTTTGGAGAAGGAGGGAATAGCAAAGAAGATGAACACTGAAAGACAGGAAAGGAGCTGGAAAGAGCCCAAGAAGTCAAGCTCTTGACCGTGTGGGGCATGTGGGGTGCCCAGGCCATGGGTGGGGTGTGCCCAAGCTGATGTGGACTGTGTGTTTG
The DNA here is from genome assembly GCF_001458135.2 of Marmota marmota marmota. Taxonomy (NCBI): domain Eukaryota; kingdom Metazoa; phylum Chordata; class Mammalia; order Rodentia; family Sciuridae; genus Marmota; species Marmota marmota. The sequence continues at coordinate 3,007,100 of NW_025999896.1, read as the reverse complement.
GGCTATAATATGACAGGTGAAGCAGATGTACTTCCTGCTAGCAGGAAGAACCAAAAAAATTCCACTGGAGCCTATCTGGGGTGTGGGCAGGTGAATTCTAACGTAAGAGTATAACAGATGTTGGACACAGAGACAGAAGCCCAGCATGCGGGGCAGGAATCAAGTTGCTAGGCAAATAGAGCTGGGATCTTGAATGTGGCTCTAACAGGGAAACATGGACACAGGCCTATCAGGACTATACTCCCTGTGGTGAGAGGTAGGATTCCAGGTGTCTGGGGCCTGGGCAGCATTTCAAGAGTGGTCTGTGCCTCCAAATCACATCTACACTTGAATGTGACATTTTTTTTCCTCCTACAAAAATGGCATGCCCTTAAAACAGATATATTAATGCTAACATTTAGAATCATTGAGTATTAGGAGATATATATATATATATATATATATATATATATATATATATATCCCACAGAGACCATCTGGTCCAACTTCTGCATTTAAGCAATGAGGAAATGGGGGCCCCTTAGCAGAGATGCAGCGGGTTGCTTAAGATCTCATAGCAAGACCGAAGTGGCTTCCAGTCCTGGCCCCCGGGTCCCAATTCATATCCTGTGTCCTTCTCACATTGCCACAGCACCATGCTAGCTCCCGAACCTTGGCTGTCACCCTCTGTGCATCAGTAGCAGAGACTCCAATAGTGCAGCCAAATTGGATTGGCTGCAGTGCACCCCTGACTGACTCAGAAACTGCTGTAGCCCCCATGAGGCTTCATCTCCCTCTGGGGCTCCTGGTTCAGAACCAATTAGGAGCATCTCTTGGAGTCAGAAGACTTTGATCAGGATGACTGGGAACACAGGCTGTTAGAGCTGCAGAGTTAACCAGAAGTAACTCAAGTGAGTCTCCATGGTGAGACTTGCTACTTCCATTTCTTTTTGGTGCCTGTGGGTTGCTACAGCCCACAAGGAGCAACCACAAAGCCAGGCCAACTGGATGGCAGGCCTGGGTGGGCGGGAAGACAGAGCCACCCATCTTTATGCTCTAATGAGCTCCCATCCGCCTTCTGTTAAAAACGACACCAACTCCCTGAGGAAGCCTGCCTTTGCCCCCCCAGAGCATCTGCACAGAGTGGCTCTATCTCCTGCCCTTGAAGTCTCTTTCTGGTAGGTCGTTGTTTTGCATGTGATGACAAGCTAGCAACTTTCAACTGCCTTCCTGATTTCCTAACAAATTCTTCTATTATTATCATTATTATTATTATTTAATATATTTTTATTTTCAATTCATGCACAATAATTGCACACACTCATGGGGTACAATGTGACATTTCAGTACGTGTATACAGGGTGTGTTGATCATATGAGTGTAATTGGTATATCCATCACCTCAGACAGGTTGTCATTTCTTTGTGTTGGGAACATTTGAAATCCTGTCTACTAGCTGTTTTGAAATATCCAATTAATTGTTGTCAACTCTATTTATCCTACTGAGCATTGGAAGTTATTCCTCCTACCTAACTGCGTCCCTTTACCTGTTCACCATCCTGTCTGCCTCCTCCTCCTCCTTCCCCACACATTTCCTGGGCTCTGCTTCTTTGAAATCAAATTTTTTAGCTACCACATATATTTCTGAATTTCTTAAATCCATTTTCACTGGAACAACGCTTGGTAATTTGGGTTACAGGTTTTCGGCAGAGGCACAACAACTATAGAAAAATGCCAGAAATATTCAGAAAGGGGTAGAGGGGCTTGTAGCTTTATGATAAAGGAGAACTTGGGAGGGTAGTATATATTTTCTGTCTGTCTGTCTGTCTCTCTCAGTACTAAGTGTTGGCAAATCTCTCTTCTTCTCAGACTTTCACCTTTGCAAAGGGAAATTTGACCAGGAATCATCTAGATGGGTCTCACCCTACCCGGAGCTCCCTGGGGAGATCATTAGAAGTGAATAGTCCTCAAAGTGTCTTTTAAAAGTGTCTTCTAAGTTGGATACAGTGGTGCACAACTCTAATCCCAGCTATTCTGGAGGCTGAGGCAGAAGGATGACAAGTTCAACTGGGCTACTTAGTGAGACACTGTCTCCAAAAAAGAAAAGAAAAAAGTCTTCTAGAACATGGTAATAATTGATGCCATTATAGATACAAGCTAGCATAGAAAAGCTAGGATGTATTTCAAGAACTTTTACCTTCAAGAGAAATGATAACCTCTAGCCCAACTCCTTTAAACAAATCAGGACATGTCAGCACAAATTGGCCATAACAGTGACAAAAAAAGAGAAGAATTCCCAAGAAGTCGGCCTCCTTGTGCAGACCTGACACCGTAGCCACAATGTTGAATCCTGATTTGGGCATGTATTTCACGTCCAGTTTTGTTAGATCATTTTATGTTATTGATGTCTCGGCATTTCTTTCCCACCAATTTCAAGTTAGATTTGGCTGAGGAAATGGACGAAAATGGACCTAGACTAAAAGATTTGAGGCCTACTCATTTGGGAAAAACATGCAGTTTAAAACAAAACAAAACTAAATGAACGTTTCATGATCATTTGTGTTTCTTATCAGGAGCTCTCTGTCAACCTCATTTTTTTTTTATGTTGACTGCTGCTTTTGCAACTGAGCTGAGCACCTAAATGCTTTGAAATTTCCCTTGTGGTGGTGTTAGGCTCCATCACGAAAGACATCCCCTGGGTTCTGGAACCTCAATGCTTGAGGGCTGGCAGCCCCTTCACTTTTACAGATGAGGAAACAATGTGCCCAGACATGCTATAGGAAATGCACACATGATAGCTAGTTGTCTGTAACAACACTTGAGAATTGTGCTTGCTTTCTTTTTATTTTTTTTTTTTTGGTATGGGGGATTGAAACCAAGGATGATTTACCCCTGAGCTACATCCCCAGCCCTTTTTACATTTTATTTTAAGATAGCGTCTCACTAAGTTGCCCAGGCTGGCCTCAAACTTGCCATCCTCCTGCCTCAGCCTCCTCAGTACTGGGATCACAGGCTTGTGTCACCAAGACCCACCTACACATATATACTTTCTACTAATGCTTTTGCCATCCTGAATTGGAGGTAGACTCTAAGAATGGTCCACTCTATTTGGAAACTTCCAGAGAAGGAGTGGGAGAGAAAGAACCCACATTCTTCAACTGTGCATCAGGAAGTGGGACGTTCAAACTGAATGTCTGTGTTAATCAAAGTCTGGTGCTATGGCTTAGATGTGGTTTCATTGTGTCTCCCAAAGGCTCATGTGCTAGGATCTTGGTCCCGAGTGTAGACATGTGGAGGTGTGAGACCCTTTAAGAGGCAGCAGTGAATGGAAGGGGGATAGGTCATGGAGCCATGGACCTCAGATGAGATTAATGCTGGCCTCTCTGAGTGAGCTCTCATAAAAAAAGAGGGTTGTTCTAAAGCCTATAAAGCAGGGCCACATCACATGTTTGGTCTCTTCTGTTGCTGCTGATTCCCTTCCTATTTCTGTTTCTCCGGTGTTGTAACTCCCATTCCATTTTTCTTGGACCTCCCAAACCTGTGAGCTCAATAAACCTCTTTTCACTATTAAGTGCACAGCCTCAGATATTTTTTACAGCAAAGCAAAATGGACTCATACAGCTGGTGAGCAGAGTCACTCGGGTTTTCTGGCTTTAGAAGCTACCAGACGCAGACTGCTTTGACCCTTTTAATTGCATTGAAGTATCAGGACCAACAGACCTTAGCACTGGAACAAAGCAGGAGAGCTTTCTCTGGACTTTCCCAGCCCAAACTTCAAGCTCTGGAAACAATCCCTGCTTCCCATCCTATTTAGGAGCTCTGTTTTCCTGCCCCCTCACACCTATGCACATTCTCTCTTTGGCTCCTGTAGCCCTGAAACATAGTGTAAGGCCTTCAGGTATCTGCTTTAAACCTCTGTAAGAGGCTGAAGGAGTGACACTGATATTCAGTGTCACAATCACGCTGGTAGGTCAATGCTGAGATCCTTCCAAATGATGCAAAAGACACAGCAAGCAACTCTCAGGTCCCTGTCATGCTGTAGTGTGTCCCAGGACAGATGCCACCAGCAAAAAGGATCAGCCACCTCAGATACAAGAAGTACGTGGCTGTTCAGATTTCTTGCATTATCTATTAATTGGCCCCTCTATCTTCTATCTGCAGATGCAATGACCATAAAGATCTCTTTCTCCAGGGTCAGAGGAGCAAATCTCACATAAAAGGCGTTTCTTTCCTACCCTGGGCTCCTTGACCTCTAAGGCTTTTGAAGGCTGTGAAATGGCTTCTGACCCAGGAGGGGGGCATTGGACTCATCCTTTCATTTTGCAGGATCACTTGCAAATCTTTTCATCAGTCTTGGTCTCCCTGGAGACCCCATGTTTTCTAACTTAGCAAATTTCCCTGCGAGGATTGACTTCCTGTCTCCTTGCTGCATGGACTCCATTGTAATGGTGTTCATCAAAATTCCTGGTTAACCAGATCACTCCATTCCTTTACAGGGTCAGAAAATAGAGACTATTGTTCTATGTCCTCTCCCTGCCCAGTCCTGAGAAACATCCCCAGTGAGTAGATTGGCTCTCAGGGAGGCACTGGGGGCTCACAGATGGACATGCAGGGTGGCCAGAAACCTCACTGAGCCTACCAAGATCAAGACGGGTCTGGAATATCCTAAGGGCTGTAGCTTTAGGTCTTTGGCTGGCAGATTTTCAGGTACTGGGAGAAAACTTCTATGGCCCTAATGTCTACATCTTGTGGTGGGGCACCAGTAACAACCTCAGTGTGAGGCTGTCTCCCACTGATTCAGAGACACAGAACAGTGATGGGTGAGGACGTGAGGGAAAGAGACTGATTGAGTGTGGAAGAGCAGGGCAGATGCTTTGTGGGAACTGGAGTTTGCAACCCCGCTGGGGGAACTCAACTTAGGCACCCTCTGGGCCCTCTTATCTACCATCGAGGAAGCCTTTGGGGTAGAGAGGTCAGACATGAGTCAGAGGAAAAGTCACACCAATGAGATGTGGTTTACTGCTACCCCAGCCATTGTGACCCCATCCATCTACACTGGGCAGTGAGGCTAGGTCTGCAGACACTTGGATTATACCAAATTTGGAAGAGTTTCTGGGGACATTGGCCTTGACGTGATTAAAGCCTGGTGGGGGAAGTTCCTTTTATGGATTCAAAGAGGCAGCTTGGCTGAACAGGTTGTTTCTCATAAAGATTCGAGGGTGTATGTGAAGGGTTCTGGCCACAGTTACTGATGAGCTGGAAACAGTTACTGAGAACTTTATAGCTAGAGGAGTAGAAGGAAGAAAGTGGACCCTTGTGGCGCTCTGTGGCTTCTTATTGGTAAGAGCCAAAGGTGAGTCTTATGCAGTTGACCTCTTTTCTCACATGGCACCAACCAGAAAGGCTCACGGGAAGTAGATATGCTCAGACACAGGCCCGGAGATGGCCACAGTCTTCACTGAGGGCTTCTTTGAACTTTGGCTCTGGAAACCTAGTATGGGCTTATAGAATAAGTGGGACAAGTGAGGTCTTGAGAAAGCTCTGTCTTGCTACTGAGTTATCCCTCAGCCTGAAAGTACCCCAGCCTGTCCACCTCAGTGGATTCTAGGGCTGAGAATTTCCTATGGAAGCTGGTTGTTCATGGGGCCAGAAGAAGGAAGGTGAGTGTCACCCAGTGCCAGGATCTTTGCTGTCTGGGATCCCATTCTTTTTGTTGTGTTCCCTCTGGTTGGGAAGCTCCAGTCTCTGAGGAAGAGACAAGTGCAGACACTAAATGTCAAAGGACAGAGGAGGGAGCCACCTGGGCGGGTATCTGATAGTTTCAACAGGAGGAACGAGAGGACACAAAAGATATTTCTTGATTGGAATGATGTCTTAGTTCATTTTGTGTTGCTATAACAAAGTACCTGAGTCTTGTTGCTATATTAAAAAAGAGGTTTATTCAGCTTATAGGTCTGGAGGTCTGAAAGGATGTCACCATCACTGGCTTCTGGTAAGGGCCTCATGCTGCCCCATAACATGGTAGATGGTGTCACATGATAGAAGAGTAAGGTAGGGGGGGAAGAAAGGCAAGTCACAGGGTGAAAGAATCAAGAGAGCAAGCTGAAAAAGCTGAATTTGCTTCACAACAATGTTTCCAGTCCCAAGAGACCTAATCCATTCCCAAGAGACAGGCATTAATCCCTTCCAGCAATGGTGCCTCCAATTACCTAAGGATCTCCCACTAGGCTCCGCCTCTTAAAGGTTCTACCCCTCTCAACACCATTACACTGGGGACCAAGCTACCTGCACATGAACCTTCAGGGGAACAAATCACAGTGTCAACCACATACACACCATAGTATATAAGACAGAAGAGCAGTTCCATCTTTCTTGGTATCTTATTTTTATTCTCTCTTGCATTTAATCTTTTCAAGTATTATCTGGAATTCATGAGCCAAGGCACCATGTCATATTTTTTACAGTTTCTGTAATGAATGGTGAGTTGTACACACAATTCTATAGCTGGCTTTATAATTATTAATGCAGTTTTTGGTACATTACTTTCAGTATTCAGCCTTGGTTCTTTTGACCGTGACTTCTTCATTCTTTACCTGTGCGTGTCTTAATCTTTCAGGAACTTGAAGTCCATCTTTTAAGTACAGTTGGCTTTGAATCCATAGGTTCTACATTCACAGATTCTACTATCTGATTGGGAATATTTGAAAAGCAAATTATGTCATTTTTTTTTTTTTTTTGCTAGCAGGGATTGAATTCAGGGGCACTCACTCACTGAGCCACATCCCTAGCCCTATTTTGTATCTTATTTAAAGACAGGGTCTCACTGAGTTGCTGAGTGTCGTGCCATTGCTGAGGCTGGCTTTGAACTTGCGATCCTCCTGCCTCAGCCTCCCGAGCCACTGGGATTACAGGAATGTACCACCGTGCCCAGCAGAAATTGTGTCTTAATACTTAACATGTACAGACTTTCTTTCATTATTACCCAAACAACACAATATGACTATTTAGTTAGCATTTATATAGTTTTCCATGTTAAAAGTAACCTAGAGAGGATTGAACCTACACAGGGGGATGTGTGCAGGTTCTATGTAAATACTATAGCATTTTATAAAAGGAACTTTGTCTCAAAGTACTGCTCTGGGATTTTGGCATCCGGGAGTGTCTGAACCAATCCCCTACGGGTACTGATGGATAACTGCAAGTTCACTAAGGAGGACACACACAGAGCCGTGTTTCTGAGCCCTCGTCTATAGGAGGATGTATTTCTGTCACCTTCTTTTGTACCTGAAGGGCAGCTTGGCTCCACGTAAAGGTCTAGCCCCACACGACGTGGGAAGTGTCTTTAGAGATGTGGCTACAGACAAGACTGAGACCAGCCTCATGCTTTTCCCTTTATTTATTTCACATCTTCTCACTTACACGAGTGTAGGAATTTATCCTTGTCCCTGTTTTGTTAGTGTGTGTCTTCGTGTTGGTCTTTTAAAAGTCCTTTTGCCTCCAACGGTGGAGCATCTACCATGCTGCACAGCCTGGGAAAGATTTCCCCATCCACCTTGGATTACAGTTCCTTTCTGTTAAAGAGCCTTTGTTCTGGTCTCCTCTTTAGGAACACCCAGTGTCTCTCTCTTGGCTTGCTGTTCTGTCCTTCTGTTTAATTTAATCTTTTTTTTTTTTTCATTTTCTTTCCATTCTGGGGAAATAATTCTCCACTTTGTCTTATGCATGCTCACTTTTTTTTTTTTTTTTGCAATGCTGATTCTAGGTTTTATTGCAACCAAAGTGTGTTTTGTTATAACCTCTAAAATTTCCCTAGAGTTTTAGTCACTTCTTGTTTCTTATTTTGTTTTCTTTTCCAAACAACTTGTCTTTTTATTTTTTTTATTTTTTTTGGTCTTTGTTTTGCTCTCTCCTTTGGCTCTTTTAGTCTTGCCTGCCATCTCTTTCTTCCTTCTATTGAGGGTTGCTACATAGTCTAGTTTGCAGTATATTTCTCCTGGATATCATATGAGAAATCTGTGCTTTGACATTTGTGATTGGCTTGAGGATTCCGGATGCTCTTCGTCCATCTGTTTTCTGCAGGTGAAGAAACGCCCTGTATCACCTTTTCCTCTCACCTGCCTTTACTCAGTGTCCATTCGATCAGATCTGTAAAGAGCTGGGATCTGTTCCCAGGTGGAGTGCACACATGTTGTTTGGGTTGCCATTCTCTACCTGGTTTCTGAGGCAGCCTGCCCAGGTCTGTTTGAAACCCAGTTCCTGCTACAATTCCCAGCCTTCATTCATTCATTCATTCATCTATTCATTCATTCACTCAATGCTCTGGGCCAAGACCAAGAAAAAGATGGATGTGGTCCCCCCTTCCTGAGTCATATAGCCTGTTTATCTCTGGATATGATGTCTCCTTCTCCTCCCTTTCTTCTTCCCCCTGGCCATGTCTCCATCTCTGGCTTCCAGGAGAGCATGAAGACATCACCAGGGTCCCACCTGTCTCCTATGAAACTACGTGTGAAGACCACACTCCCAGAATGCACCCTGCCACGGCCAGGTGGCTCTGCTGCCTCCCTCGCTATTCCTGTGGGTTGCTATTTCTGAATGGATAGGAAGGCTGCCAGAGCTGCAGAGAGCAGTCCTTCCACCTGGGAGACAAAGGAAAGGTGCGGTACCTTCTTGTAGGCACTGACTCTGAGGCCGGTGATGTCATGGTGGGAGGTGGGGCCTGCCATGGGTCGCCGTTCCCAGCTCTGCGCAGGTGTCTGCCCACCCCAAAGAGGTGTCCGGCAGAAAAGGCGTGATGATGAAGTGAATCACCAGCCTGTGGCCTCGCCGGTCTTTGTCTTTCCTGGTGGACACTTGCGGTCCCCATCAGTAATTGGTCCACCCCTCTGTTCAGTACATAACTGGCAGCAGAAGCCACTCTTGGGCTCTCCTCCCACTTCTCAGGGTGAGCTATTAATGAACCGGTCTCCAGGGACTGAGGCCTCCCAGGCACACCCCTGCCATGCCCTGGCCACTTCTGGAGGTCCAGCAGGATGGATGGCTGGAGAAGTGAGAGAGTACTGCGGAGCCCTTTGTGGAGAAGCCTTCAAGCGGTGCCAATCACAGTACCCGGCTCATTAGCAGTCATTGTCATGGCAACGGGTCTGCCAGAAAGTGGCTCGTTAGGCTGACAACTTCAGAGATGTTATATATAGATCTGGGTGTGGGGGGAGAGGGGTGTGGAGTCTTGTGGATATGCCTTTCTTAGCGCTCCTATTGCTGCTGGGTTTGGGGTGTAAGAAGACACGGCATAGGGGACCTTAAAACTCTCTGATCTGGCTGCTAAATCAAGCGCCTGACGACCACCCGTGGAACGCCTGCAAGTAGCATTTGCTGGCTGCTTCAGAAGGTAAGAGGCAGGTGCTCCCAGAAGCATCTCGCAGGTGGAAGTGGCGTCCTGGGATGAACTTGAACTTGAAGAGTGGCGGAGGCTGTGGGTTGCTGAGGATAGGGGTTGGTTTTCCGCCTGGAGGCTGCAGACCCAACCTGGAGTCTTTTCTTAAACATCATTTGCTTAAAGAGTTTGGGGTTAGAGGATGGGATCTTTCTCTTGAATAAGTAACCGTGCAATGCAAATTGAGCTTATTGAAATTTTATGTTTTCCCTCCCGGTTTCCATTTCAGAGGTGATGATTTCTCTCAGTTTCTCCCACTAACCTGAGTCGCTCCAGAGTAGAGTGAGCCTAGGGCTCAGCCTGGATATTGCTAAAAACGCAGACACCCCCCCCCCCAGGCCTCAGCTTGATTTAGTGTCGGAATCAGGGCCTAGGAATGTGCACTGTAATCTACCTCCTAGGTGTCGAAGGGGTTGTCCCAAGGTGACCACATTTGGAGAAACACTGCTATCGCGACATTTAAAAAATTTTGTTTCTGTTTTTGCAGTGCTGAGGATGGAACCCAGGGCCTCATGCATGCTAGGCAAGGGCTCTGGCACTGAGCTACACCCACAGAGGGGCTTTTGTTTTTAATATCTAGGTGACCGCCCTTTGCTTGTCCGCTTGACTTTTTATTCCAGGGGGACTCAGTAGCCACCATTAAGATGGACATTTTTTTTTCTCTTTTTGGGTTGTGTTGTTTTTAACTAGGGAGACCAGGAAGTCAGCCTACAGCTAGGGAACGTGACAGCTTGGGGGAGGGTGGTGATGTTTTTGCATATCTCCGGGGAAGGCATATGCTCATTTGGAGACTGTGAGACAGGCAGGAGGATCAGGCCTAAGCTGTCATCGTCCTTGGGTGGCAACTGGGTCTGGCGTAGTTCAGGTAAAAAGGCAAAGCTCATGATGGACCCCCTGGAGAGAGATGGGCCAAGGGTAACCTGGCATTAGGGAACTGGATAGAAGTCTCTAGAACGCAGCTAATATTTTTGTTTTGCTTGTTTGATGCTAGTGATAGATCTCAGGGCCTCTTGAATGCTAAGCATGGGCTCTACCCCCAGCCCAAAACTAACATTTTAAAGAAGTTTGGTTTTACCCTTCAGTTAGCTGTGCAGCATAGGGCAAGCTATTAAGCCCTCTGACTCTTATTTTAATTCCTCGATTTAAAATGGGAATAAATGGCCATCTATGACTCAGGCTAGTTGTGAAGATAAGGTGATTGTGTGAAGCGCCATGCCCAGTCCCTGGTACACTGTAGACATTTGGTGACTGATGAAAGTCATCGCTAATATGTGCAAATGGAATCTCATCTCAGTTCTTTCTAGAGAACCTACCAGACTAGGGTTTTGAGGTGGTCAAAACTGAGCCTTGCCATAGTACATATGAAATAGGGTGAACCCAAAAAAACATGGACGAGAATGTTCATAGCAACATTATTCATAATGGCACCCAAGTGGAAAGAACCCAAAATGTCCATCAGTGGATGAATGGATAAGCAAAATGTGGTATGTATTTCCATACAATGGAACAATATTCAGATTTTTTTAAAGTGATGCGCTGATGCGTGCTACAGGATGAAAGACCCGTGCACCCATTTGGGGGTATTCAGCAGATTGCTAAGTTTCATATAGAATTGAGCAGGTTGTTGACTGAACAAATAAGGATGGAAAGGATTAAAATCCAGCTTGCACTTTGGTCCGGGATGGCTCTTCCCAGAGGAAGGGACAGGCTTTTATAATTCCCACAAAGACATCTCTGTGTTAGATGCAGAATTTCTGAGTTGGAGGACACTGCCTTCATTTTCTTCCATCCCACCCTTGCTACTTCTAATCTTCTCCCTGCCAGGTAGGGCCCTCTGCCCCCTCACCGTGTGCCCTCTGTCTCCTGTTCCTATTCCCAAGGGAAAGAGCTGACAGAATTGAAAGAGAGAAGCCACAAGACTGAGGAAGGGAAGGGAAGGATTTAACTTGGAAGGAAACTAATTAGAAGAAGTAGTTCAGGAGAGACCTTAATTAGTAGGTATTTATCATGCTGTATACTTGTAATGACTGACGACGGGCAGTTCTCCCAGGAGGCCGACTGCTCCTGCCTCTTCACGGCCATTAAGAGTGAGGTAATATTGGTGCATTTGGCCTCTGAAGTGAAGGCTTATAAGTGGATCTAACTTCTATCTTTACCATATCATTTTTGGGGTGGGTAATCAGGGACTGAACTCAGGGGCACTCAACCACTGAACCACATCCCCAGGCCTATTTTGTATTTTATTTGGAAACAGGGTCTCACTGAATTGCTTAGCATCTCACTTTTGCTGAGTCTGGCTTTGAACTTGCAATCCTCCTGCCTCAGCCTCCCAAGCCACTGGAATTATAGGCGTGCACCACTGTGCCCGGCTACCATATGATTTTTTATTGTATTAAATTATACCTCAACTAAAATGGCCCATTTATGACTATGCTACCTTTATGATCCTATGCAACCCAAGACCCCTGTCTGCTTCAGAACATTTTCATCACCCTAAAGGGAAAACCCGGTACCCATTCTCCCTCCCCTGAGCCCTTGGCAACCACAAACTACTTCTGTCTTTACGGCTTTGCTTGCTGTGGACATTTCATGTAGATAGACTTATATAACACGTGGCCCTCTTGTCTGGCTTCCTGCAATTGGCATGATGCCTCCACGGCTCCTCCGTGTCCTGGCATGTATCAGCTCTCAGTTTCTTTTTATTTCTGAGTGCTGTTCCATCATGTGGGTGCATGAGGCAAATCTGACTTCTCCCTCCACCCATTGGAGGGGCATCTGAGCTGCTTGCACTTGGGTGCCCTTACGAAGAAGTGGCCCTGAACATGAGTTGGACGCTTGTTTTCAACTTGGGTGGGGGGATGTATACCCTGTTGTCGCCACGTCTTTTGCCTCCTGATTTGTTTGAGGTTAGTCAATAAGAGGAACTTCTTTCTAAGAAAGGAGGAGACAAGGGACCTGTGGCTGTCTCAGAAGATGGAGGTTGGGCAGTCAGGTGGCAGGCTGAGAGAGGACCCATGGCCATGTAGCCTTCACCAGACTGAAGGAAAATAGGCTGTCTGCCTGGTGGTCCTTCTCCTGCCCTCTCTTGGCACCTCTTGATGTTTTCTGGCTTGGTATCAGGGGGTACCTTCCCAGAAACCCCTGCGTTTCCTAGGTAGGGGAGACTTTGGGGTAGTTATTTTACCTCCTTGGTCATCCATGTCCTTACATGTCAACCAGGGTTTCTTCTGACATCACAGGGTTATGTAAATAAATTACCCAGAGTTATTCTAGAGAGGAGTCCAAGCAGCTGTGAAGAAGGAACAGGGTCCTTCTGCTCTTCCATAGGTGGGTCCCCAGTGGCAGAAGTTTCAGTCCACCTTCTCTCTGGTCCTTGGAGGGAGGTCTCCTCTCTCCTCGGAGAAGGAACTGTTGATGGTGACATTTCCGAGGTGAAGGGGAAGGGGAGGGATCCGACGTGATGTCGGAGGGGAGGGTGTGCACTCGCCTGAACTTCACATTCCAAAAGATGGGGTCTGGGGGAGCCCTGCCCCACTCAGACCCCCCCCTTCCAAGGGGAACCCCCACCGATGGAGCACTCCTGGTGACAGGGACCCTCTCCTGGTGGCCAGGTGTATCACCGTAGATCTCCCTCGCGTCTTTCACGACTGGGCTGATGTGAGCATCTTTCATTTCACCCAAGTGGCAGCAGCCTGGCTGTCACTTGCCTGAGGTCACATGGTTGCCCCGTGACTAGGGTATAGAGGACTGGCACGGAGACGCTGTGAACGGCAGTGTCAGTTTCAGAACCTGGCTCAACACCCTGGAATAACTTCCCATTTCCTCCTACGTTATTCAGACGAGCACCAAGTGGCCGTCCCCTCTTGGGTGTTCTGGAATATGGACTCAAAGAAAGGGAATGTAGCATCTTAACCCTTTGGTACAAGAATAGCTCTCTGTTTAGACAAACCCTCCATTTTTTTTTTCCTGGTTCCAGGGATTGCACCCAGGGGTGCTTCACCACTGAGCCACATCCCCAACCCTATTTATTTTAATTTTAAGACAGAGTTCTTGCTAAGTGGCTTAGAGCCTCGCTAAGTTGCTGAGGCTGGCTTTGAACTTGCAATCCTCCTGCCTCAGCCTCCCCAGCCACTGGGATTACAGGCATACGCCCCTGCGCTCTGCTCAAACCCTCCTTCTTAAGTCTTGGCCCTCCTGTAACTACTCCTACCTGCCCCAGCCAAAATGTGCAGCTACTATATGGGGATAGCTTTCTCTCCCCACTCCCTGTCTTTACTTACCATTAGGCTATTTGTCTTGCATGTACTCGAGCCCTCTTCCAACTCGAGAGAGGCCAGAGCCATGTGCGGAAGCCCAGGTAACCCTGCACTGGTCAGGGGTGTGCTCACGCTTAATGGACCTGTCGCATTGGTGTGCAGACAGCCTGGTGGGACACTGTGGTGTTTTTGGCCCAGCAGCTGTGCACCTCAGTGTTGCTGGCTTAGAAAACGATCTTCACGAGGAATCAAAGAGGCCCTGCGGGTTAGCAGGAGCAGGTGGAGAAGACAGAAGCATTCAGGGCACAGGGGACAGCTTTTAATTAAGTGATGAGAATTCAGAATGAAACATGCACCAGGCCAGAGGCAGGCCGTGTTTACTGGAAATCCCAGGAGAAGCTAGGATTTGCTTGTCCCCCTTGATGGCACACAGGGCACCACAGGAGGCAGAGACACACGGCATTACGGCCTGCACAAAGCGGAGAGCGGCCTGCCAGAGTGTCTCCCCACGGCTCCCTTTCAATTTATTATCCTGTTTTCCTAAGCACTGGTCATCAGTGACCAAAAGAAACCACCCTGGTGGGCACTGCTGAGGGATACGGAGGACGTGGGGGAGCTGATGGCCTTTAATGTTTCTGAGCAGATTCTGACCTTGCTGGGAAACCCACCTCCATTCCCCTCCTGTGGTTAGAATTCTGACTTTTATCAGTTTGCTTTTCTTCAAGAGGCACAGCAATCGTGTGGGCTCATTTGGACCCTCAGTCCTGATTTTTAAATATTCTTTATCCAAGAACTTTAATCTTTGTGCTTATTGGAGAAAATTTAGACGGAACAGACAAATAGAAGAGAATAAAAATCACACCTGTCCCAACACCAAGGGACCACAGGTGCCGTTTAGCATGTGTCTATTTTACATCGTGTTTCTGTGACGTAAATATTTTTCTCTGATTGATTTTTAAGGCGAGTCATACCAGGCATGGTTAAAAGAATCCAATGTCTGTAATTGCATCCAGAGTAGAGACAGGGTCTGTTTTGTCTTAGAATCTCAATTCTCTTTGCCAGACTGATCTGGACAGTTGGTGAGAAAAATCCCCTGGAGCTGGACTTTCTGGATCCAGCTCTTGATGGATTCTCGGTGTTATTATGGGATATTTCACATCCTACTCTGCCACGACTTGCATGCATTACTTCTGCTAGGTTTGCACAGCGGGCCTGGGGCTTTGTGTGCTACTGTGCTCAGTGGTCCTGTGGATTGGAGGCTTCAGGTGACAGGAGCCCCTGGCAAGCGGGGCACCCCCACCACCTGGGACTTTGTAGAGAGTCCCAGGAGGAGAAAGCCCAGGTCTGCTAGCTAAGTGGCATTTCCCTCCATGCTCCAGAGGATCGGTCCCTTCAGCAAAGGGCTCTTGCAGGAACCAGTACTCCTCATGCAGCCCTTGAGTCATGCACCTGTGTCACCTGACCTTTCTCCTGCTGTTCCCAACATGGAGCAATTCCAGGGTAACTTCTTCGGCCTCTATCTTTCTGGTTTAAAAACAGTTGCATAAATGCCAAATGTGAGTGATCTTTTTTTAAAAAAATTTTTTTATTAGTTGCTCAAAACATTACAATGATCTTGACATTTATTTGCTCTTCCACAGAAGCCTGGAATGGTCCCCCCTCCGCCCGGAGAGGAAAGCCAGACGGTTGTCCTTCCACCTGGCTGGCAGAGCTACTTGTCCCCTCAGGGCCGGCGTTACTATGTCAACACGACCACCAATGGTGAGTCCTGCTTGGGGAACATGCATCAGTGCGGGTGTCTGTCTTTCTGGAAGGGTGCTTTTCTTCTCCTTTGGTTACCTCCCACCCTTACCCCCTGCTTCTCAGGCATTTGCCTTCAAAATCCGTGCTCAGGGGTTACAGTAGACTCCTGCTTGCCCCATAGTGTGGGTGTTAGGGATCCAAGCCTGGGTCTGTAGTTCCTAGAGAATCTTCAGGTAGAAGGCTGTCCTGGGAGGTTCAGCTCATCCCTGGAACCTCACATCTGTGCTGGGCATCTTCGTAGAATCCTCCCTCAGGGTCTGAGGCCATGTTTCCAAATGGCATCTTGAAAGCTTTCCAAAGGGATCTCAAAGCTGGTTTAGATTAAGCTAAACAGGTTTAAGCTACTGCCTATTTTCCTGGAACGTCGAATGTTCTAATGATACTGATGTTCCCAAACAGGGATTGCAAATGTACACTTTCTCTAATTTTATTGCAATATCTCTTTTCTCTTTACTGAACGATCTCACTGGCCTGAAATTTCTCAGAATGTCCTTTGGTAAATGCTGGGGCTACGTGTGGATCATTTGTCCCATTAGATAGCGCAGGTTGCATGTGCGTTTCTGAGCTGAGTAGGTCTGCACCCCCATGTCCCTAAGTATTTTGGACTTCCTGGACTTTCCAAATGACTCCATTTGGATATAGGGAAGAGGAGACTTGTCAAAGGATGTGCTATGTGGCAGCTTCTATCAGGACACTGTTCAAGTTGTGGATCGAGGGCAGCGCAGGGCAAACTAGCTAAGAGCCCAGTGTCTTGGCCTGCGTGACTCCCCAAGGACTTTCCCATGAGAGAGAACCAGGAGAATCAGCCCAGGGAAAGTTAAATTTGGAAGGAATCAATAGACACGTGTGCCAAGGTGGGTCATGAAATTCTACCCGAATCCCCCTGTTGGCTCAGCCGTGGTTTCTCACTTCTTCCATCCGTGCCTGACTTCATAGCCACCTTTTGCCCTTGGGGAGGGGGGGATCGTTAATATGGCTTATGATTGTGACCCTTCACGGGAGGAAGTGATGGGAGAGCCAGCTGCTGTTCAAAGGGAGACACAAAGGAAACTGTCATCTGCCACTCTGGACAGCTGGTTTATTGGTATCCCCTGGCAACCTGACCTTCTGCAAGCTCAACTGGGGTGTTCTAAATGAAGAGGTAACCAGAGTTTCTAGGAAAAGGGAAGTGAGACTATTTCTAACTGTCTTAGTTTCCTGCTTCCTCAAAACACAACGAGCAGTTCAACCTACTCATCTGAGAATTGAGGTTTCAGACGACGGTGTTTGTATGCAGTTCTCCCTCTGGGTGATGCAGAATAGAATTTGGATCATCAAGAATTTGGATCTGTTGTCAAATTAGCCACTCTGTTGCCAAAGGGCATGGGGAGGAAAGTGGCTTTCTCAAATCAGCATCTTTGTTTATCTTTTTTTTTTAATATTCTTTTTTAATATATTTTTTAATATTCTTCGGGTAAAAAAAAAATTCAATGAGTACAAATGGAATTCAAATCAAAAGTAAAAAAAATCCCTGGCCCTATTTCCTAGAGCTTTTTATCACATGTCTTCTTTCAGATATTTGTATTCTCTCATCTTATAAGCATATGTGTGTTGACTCTCTTAAAATGAATTAAAAAGTACTATCCATATTATCCTTTGAATATCTTTCTTTCTTTATGGTGGGGAGGGTACTGGGAATTGAACCTAGGGACACTGACCCACATCCCCACCCCTTTTTTTTTTTTGTATTTTATTTAGAGACAGGGTCTTACAGAGTTGCTTAGGGCCTTGCTAAGTTGCTGAGGCTGGCTTTGAACTCTCGATCCTCCTTCCTCAGCCTCCCAAGTCACTGGGATTACAGATACACACCACTGCACCTGGAATTAAATTAACTTTAAAAATGTATTGTAGAGGCTTGGGACTGTAGCTCAGTGGAAGAGCGTTTACCTAGAATGTGTGAGGCACTGGGTTCAATCCTTAGCACTGCATAAAAATAAACAAATAAAAAATAAAGGCTTTCTGTCCATATGAAACTACAAAAAAGTTTTTTAAAATGTATTATGGACATTTTTCAATACTTTGTGCATTTCATCCTGATTCATTCTTAATGGGTGTATTGTAGGTAATAGTTCATGGCAAGAGAATACTACCACTGAATTTACCAATGGATATTTCAGTCACCACATCAACAGCTGGTGTCTAGCAGCTTTTTTTTCCCAGGATTTGGACTTTAGCATATGCCACTGGGGCAGAACTTTCTTGCAGATCTTGGGGTATAGTGATCCCAGGGATGCTCCAGCTCATGGGTCAACAGACTTTCTCTCCAAAGGACCAGGTAATAAATATTTTAGGTCTATGGTGTCTGTCACAGCTGCTCAAATCTACCATGGCAGTGTGAAACTCCACAGGTGATATGTAAATGAACTGGTATAGCTCTCTTCCAATAGAACTTATATTTATGGATACCGAAATGCGTGAATTGCAAATGACTTCTCTGTGCTGGGAAATGTCATTCTTTCGATTCTTATTCAACCATTTAAAAATGCAAAAGAGTTGGGCACCGTGGTACATACCTGTAATCCCCGCTACTGGGGAGGCTGACGCAGGACAATCATAAATTCCTGGCCAGCCTTGGACCCTGCCTCAAAATAAAAAAATAAAAAGGGTTGGGGACGTAGCTCAGTGGTAGAGCACCCTGGGGCTCAATCTCCAATACCACACACACAAAAAAGATGACTCTAATCCCCAGGTTCATGGGCCTTATGATAACAGAGCTGCACAGATTGGCCCACATGGTGTTCTAGGTTATCTGTTGGGCTCTTCGTAGCCTTCCATGCCTTCTTTTTCGTATTGAGGGGGCATCTTGGCTCCTTGGTCTTGCGTTCTAGACACCTAGTTGTTTGATTCATGGTTTATTTGTTCAATTGCTTGAGCCATCATTCATACAACACGTCCTAATTGAGCCTCCAATATGGACCAGGCAGAGTATCTGTCCTCAGATCCTTGTCTTCTTGAAGTGGAAGCAGATTTTAAATGAACACCTATTTGACTGCAATTCTGAGAAGGACCGTGAAGGACAAATCCAGGGTATTTGAAGAGTCCCCTAACCCCATGTCACAGGGAGAGCCTGCTGGGCCAGGGGAGGCTTCCTGGAGGAGGGGTGCAGGAAAGTCTCTATCGTAATATCCACGGTTCTTCTCATACCCGTATTCATCCCACCTCCTGACTCCTAGAGGCATCTTTGTCTGTCCTTCACTTCCATGTCCCCAGTTTCTGCCCCTTGGGTCTCACATGCCAGCCCTGCATGCTAATGCATGGTCCACCCCTCCCCGACCCCCCCTGGGAGTTCCATCCACACGCCAGACCCACTCCCCACTCTTTTTTTTTTTAAGAAATATTTATTTATTTATGTACTTTTAGTTTTAGGTGGACACGTTATTTTGTTTTTATGTGGTGCTGAGGATCGAACCCAGTGCCTCATGCATGCTAGGCGAGCACTCTACCACTGAGCCAAAAACCCAGCCCCCCACTGCCCACTCTTAAAGCCACAGTGGGCCCCCCCCTTCCTCTTTGTCTAACTTTCTTCTAAATATAGTCCTCCCTCAGTATCTGCAGGGATTTCTTTTGGACTCCTAGATTTAAAACAAAAACAAAAACAAAAAAAAAACCCACAGATACTCAAGTCCCTTATGTAAGGTGACATAATATTTGCATAGAACCCACACACACCTTCCTATATACTTTCAGTCATCTCCAGGTTTCTCACAATACCTACTCCAATGTCAACGCTATATAAATAGTTGTTATACTGTATTGTTTAGGGAATAATAACAAGAAAAAATGTCAGTGCATGTTCAGTGCAATACAAATCTTTTAACGCTGAACATTTTCAGTTCCCTGAGGTTGATAGAATCCGCCCAGGCGGAACCCACCAATACAGAAGGCCACCTGTCCTAGTCTTCCTCACTTAATCCCTAATCTCCTCTCTCCCAGAGGTGCCTGAGCATTATAGGTGTTCTGTCCCCTTTTTTATACCACCTACAGATATAGCCATTGGAAAGCCTCATTTGCATTTGTATCCACTTGCTCTGGCTAATCTTCTTATTTCCACATCCATTTAGGATTTCATGGAAGGGAACTGTCACCATGCCAGCCATTGTGCCAGGTGACACCGTTGCGGCTTTCAATGACTACAGTTCTTTTTTCTTTTTTGGTACCTGGGATTGAACCCAAGGGTGCTTAACCACTGAGCCACATCCCCAGCCCTTTTTATTTTTTATTTAGACACAGGGTCTCACTGAGTTGCTGAGGGCCTTGCTAAGTTTCTGAGGCTGACCTTGAACTTGTGATCTTCCTGCCTCAGCCTCCTGAGCTGCTGGGATTACAGGTGTGCACCACTGTGCCCGGCCAGAGACTCCAGTTGTAATGGGGCCAGAGAAACACACACACATCTAAAAGCCTTGTGGGCACTGGGACTGAAACTTGGGAGCTCCAGGGAAAGACTAGTCAACTTTATCTGGAGATCAAACAAGCCTTTGAGGAGGGACCCCTTGCCCCGGACACTCTTAAATTGACGTTGTAGCCCAGGCAGACAGCAAGGCAGCAGGAGAAAGACAGGCATTGGTATGGAGCAAAGAGGAGAGAGAAAGTTAGGGGTCTGACCTGTAAAAGGGCCCTTGAGGCATTTTGAAGAGCAGGGTCTTTATCCCCTGAGCGATGGGGAGCCATGGACCATTCCCAACTAGTGGTGCAACAGGATGAGAATATTGCAGCAAGATTGCTGGTGTGGCAGAGTGAAAGATCTAAGAGCAGGAAGCATGGATTCTGACAACCTAAATGAGAAGAGAAATATTGAGGTCAAACAGCAGTCTACAGCAGTAGCTAGGAAGGAGGAGGTGCAATCTGTCAGGCAGTGTGTGGCAGGTCAGGGACAGGGGCAGCTTGGATTCCTGCTGCTTTCTCGCCATGAGTGAGACGTGCATAGGGGAGGCAAGAGAGCAGGTTTGGAAGAAAGAAAATGGATCCATGTTGGGCCTATGTTTCTTTGGGGGACATTAAGGTGGAGATGACTAGCACACTTTTGGATGGGTGCATCTGTGACTCAAAGGACATCTGAGCCAGACTGGGAGTCTGGGGGAGCCCCGTGGCTGCACGGTCAGGCATGCAGAGGGTAGAATGGATTCACCCCTATTTCTTCCCTTGGGCTGATGGCCACTGTGCAGTGATCAACCTGCACAATCGCATGGGATGGTCTAGAATTTGCCTTTCTTTAACAGAGAGCTGATGAGATCACCAGAGCTGGCTTACAAGAGAGAGCCCTGTCACACAAGGTTTAAGGGAGGGGCCAAGGGAAACTTTAAAGGAATTGTCAGAGATAGAAAGAATCTAGGGACAGCAGTGTCATGAAAGGCAAGGGAGAAAAGATTGCCAAGGGAGGGGAAGGCAGAGACACTCTGAAGTACAGATCAGATTTATGGTAATGGTGATCATTTAAATCACTGGGGAAAGCAAGGATTATTTAGTAAATGGTGTCTAGGAAACAAGCCAGATGCCTAACAGGAAGTTTCAGGGGGGTAAGTTAATGTAAGAAGGCTGTTGCTTTCATATAAACTCACCAAAGCCATCAGAACATGATTCATGTAACTTTGGGAAGTCCCCATCTCCCTCATTTCCCCACAGTTTGTGGTTCCCCGGTGTGTTTCATCATGGAGAGTGGCCGAGTTCAGCCCCGGGAACTCCCGGGGGGGTTCTGGTATCAGGAAATAACGGGTTGTCCTGCAAGTCTAGGAAAGTGCTTCGTTGTCCACCAGCGTTGACTCTTTGGCTACCTTGGGGGCTGTGTTTTGGTTCATGGAGAGTGAGCTGTTATCTGTAGCCTACCCCCCCATCCAGGGAGTGTGTGTTTCAGGACTGTCTTGGTCTGTGATTAGGCTGCTACCATAGACGGGGTGGCTTATAAACCACTGAAGTTTACTCTCACCATCCAGGGGCCTGAGAAGTCCAAGGGCAAGGTGCCAGGAGATTGGTTGTCCAGTGAAAGCCTGCTTTCTGATTCACACAGGTCTAGCTTCTTGGAGAAAGGGGCAGACAAGCTCCCTAGGGAGCTTAATTGGACTAAACCAGGTTTTGAGCTTTTGGATTCATTTGCTAAATAGTCAGTAATTTTCTTGATTTCTTGTTTTAATTTTTCTTTAAATGGGTGGATTCCAATTTAACTTAATTTCCCTAAGAAATCCCAGGAGAGTGGAGCCCTCATGACCTGAGAATAGCCATCCTAGGGAGCATCTTCCAAATCATCCCACACAGGGATTGCCAAAATACAGCCCACAGGCCCAATTCAACTCAAGGGCCGATGTTGTAAATAAAGTTTTATTGGAACACAGTCTTGCCCTTTTATTTTCATTCTGTCTAGGGCTGCTTTGCACTGTGATGGCAGACTTGGGTCATCCCACCAGAGGCCTTGGGGCATATTCAGTCAAAAATAATTACTGTCCGGACCTTGATGGAAGAAGCTTGATATCCCTGGCTTAACAAATAGAACCCGTTCATTTTGCTCTCCATGTGATAAAGGTGATTGCTCAAGGTGACATGGCTGGTTTATAAGCCAACCTATGAAAGGATTCCCAGACTTTGGGAATAAATAAATTATTGATTATTGATTTGTTTGGCTTTGTTTTAGCTTTTTGTTTTGTTTTGTTTTTGTCTCAGCATTCAGAAGAATAGACATAGTGCGGGGGCAGTGAGTTATCTTGGTATAAGGATAAGTGAGTTCATGGATTAGCAGATAAGGAAAGTCAATGGAAATCAGACTTCTAAGAGATTGCCGATCCATCTCGTTTGAGCACCATCTGAAACCCAAAGCAGCCGGCAATTGTTTTTTAAGCTTCTTTTGACAACGAATTCTTCGTCTATAAATGTTTTATTATGTTTGCAAGTGAAACTCGGTGTGGACTAAACCAGGTTTTGAGCTTTTGAATTCATTTGCTAAATAGTCAGTAATTTTCTTGATTTCTTGTTTTAATTTTTCTTTAAATGGGTGGATTCCAATTTAACTTTATTACACCAGGAACTAATGTGAGTTTCTGGGTGAGTTTTCCAGAAGAACACTTTTTTAAAGCATTCCTGGAGTTTTTCTTTGTTCCAAATAATTGGATACTTTTTTTCTAAATCCCCAAATAGAATGGCCCTGATAATTCCCTGTTAATAAAAGTTATCCTGAGAAGCTTCTGCACCCTGAAACACCAGTCTGTTTTCTTCTGTCCATCTGTGTTGAGCAAATGTGAGCCTAAAAAGACTTTTGTTTGGCACTTTCGATTGATGAAATTAGGTTTTCGGAGCTCGTGTGTGTGTGTGTGTGTGTGTGTGTGTGCACGCACGCGGGCATGCATATGTGCGCGCGTGTGCATGCATATGTGCATGTCTCAGCACACTCAGGTGTGATCCTTATATTGGCTTTATGGTTTAGTGGACTGTATGTGGAAGCCCGTTGGACTTGACAGTTTGCTGTTCATCTGCTTCAGTGTGGGATTTGCTCTTTCTTTCAGGGCATGAATTTAAATTTTCAATGTTTAGGTAGTACTTAAATATAGATCACATCCCTCATTTCCACCAGTTAAGACCAATCATCTCTAGTTTGTGGTGAATACTTAGCACGTTACTGAGTCATTCACAGTGTCAATAAGTTGAGGAGCCACAAAAGTCAAAAGACAAAGGAGACGGATTTTACAGCTTTCTCTACTCTAAGAAGCTGAGTTACTCGGGAAAAGACTTCTTATCGGTAAACAATGTGAGGATGTACCTCTTGGCTCTTGGCCAGAGTCACTGATTAGCAGCAAAAGGTTCAGACCTGGAAATGGAACATAAAGAAGTGTGTGGAATATAACTTAGTATTTTCACTCCTCACGTATGCCCAAGAGAATTGAAGACGAGTGTTTGCACAAAAATCTGTGCATACACTTCAGAGCAGCGTTCATCATGAGGGCCAGAAACAGGCACCGTGGCCATCAACTGACGAATGGGTAAATAAAATGTGGTATATGCACATGATGGAATTTAGCCACAAAAAAAGGAACCATGTTGGCTACAACGTGATGAACCTTGGAAACAACAGGCGAAGTTAAGACAGGCACAGAGCCACGTGCTGTATGCTTCTATTTATATGAAATGCCTAGAGTAGGCAAATCCATAGAAACAGACAGTAGATTAGTGGTTGCCAGGGGCTGGAGGATGCAGTGAGTGGAAAGTGACTGCTAATGAGCACAGGGTTAAGGTGGTGAAAATGTATTATAATTAGATAATGGGAGGGTGACACAACTCTATGAACATACCCCCAAACCCCTGTGTTCTATGCTTTTACCAAGTGACTTTTGTGATATGTCAATTATGTTGCAATAGAAGTGATATTAAAAATAGACATATGTCAGAATCGTGGGCAAGTCTGTGACTTTCTTGGTGGCCTTCAGAAGCAGTTATTTATAGACACCTTGGTCGGGAATTCCTTCTGCTTGGTTCCCAAACTTTGGTGTACATCAGGAGCACCTAAGGAGTGGAGTTTTTTGGTTTTGGTTTTGTTTTTTTAAATACCAGTCACAGACCTACTGAATCAGAATCTGCTATTTGGAAAGAATAAAAATAAAAAATAAAAATTTGTGCTAGTCACCACCAATTTTTTTTTCCTTGCAAGGAGACTTAGTAACAACAAAATTGATGGAGGTATCGTTGTGTTAGTCAGCTTTCCATTACTATGACAAAATACTTGAAATAATTATCTTATAAGGAAGAAAGGTTGATTTGGGATCACAGTTTCAGAAATTTCAATCTATGGTTGCTTAGCCCTGTTGCTTGGGGCCCCCGTGGAAGCACAGGACACAAGGGCAGGAATACATAATAGTGGAGGTCTATTTGCCTCATTGTATCCAGGAAGCAAAAAGAGAGAAAAAAAAAAAAAAAGGAGCTCAGGTCTCAACGTCCCATTCAAAGCTCTGCCCCTGATGGCCTAACTTCTTTCCATGATGCCCCGCCTCCTAAACTCCTTTTCCATGATTCCTCCACCTGCCAGTGGCATCACAGGCTGGCAACCCATCCTCCAACACATGGACCTTCATGGGACATTGAAGATCTAAATATATAGCAAGAGCAATAGGTCACATACTATAAAGTCAAGGAGCAAATTTAGATCCAATTTCCACTTCCAGAAATACAGAGAGAAAATGCAGCATTCTTAAAAAAGGTAAACATGCATCATAGTTCCAAGGTTAGAGGTTATCTATTCATAAACTATTGTAGTTAAAGTAGGATGTCATGGAAGAGCTGCTTGAAAACAAATAACTCAATTTTATGGTGACAAGATGCGGAACGAACGTGAAACTGCCAAGAAAAGCCCTTCACCTGGCTGAGGTTTATATTCTTAAGGCCATCCGGGCAGCTGACTTGTTTCTTACCTGTTTAACAAGATACAGTGGCAAGTCTTCTACTTTCAAAGCTTTTTGAGCCCATAGTTCAAAAATTGTTTTGATCTCAGCATTTTTGACATGAAAGAAAAAAAAAGAAAGAAATCAAACATAGACTCCGCGGTGTCAGCTTTGTTCCAAGTCGAGGAACGTGGGGCCATATTCTCATTCCTACATTCTGGTTAGAACCCTGGCATCTGGACAAGAGGAATAGCATCCTTGCCTTTGAGTCTAGTGTCTAGAGCCTGGGCCTTGGAGGTTTGGAGGGATTATAAAATTTCTTCCTTCATTTTTCTCTTCTCTGGAGATTTTTCAGACAGAGGCATAATTGTTTTCATCTCATTGTTTTTACCATTTACGAAAAGGATAAAGAAATCATGCGTGGACTTTGTGGTCAACTTGTACTTTGGTTAGGAAGCATGTGCCAGTGTCTAGCCACTGTCCCTTCACCATTTATTGTACTGCAGAACCCAGTGCTTAGTCAGGGCTGGTGGGATCCAAGAACATAGTGGAGCTTACCTATATGATATGGCAGGATCTCCATTGACCAATCATTACATTGATTTGTGTTAAAGGATAAAGAAATTTCAGATTGACTGTGAACTGTGCACCCCTAAGGATTGATCTTTGCTTGGTTTGAACTTTTTTTATTTTTTGTAGTAGGTAGGATTGAACTCAAGGTCACATACCTACTAGGCAAGGGCTCTACCACTGAGCTATACCCCCATCCCTTCTTATTTTATTTTGAGACAGGGTCTCACTCAATTGCCCAGACTGGTCTCAAGCTTTTGATCTTCCTACCTCAGTCTCCCGAGTCACAGGAAGTACAGGGGTGTGATACCATGCCTGATATTTGGATTCTTATTAAAAAGTGCTGGTCTAGCAAGCTCGGTACTGGGTATATATTCAAAGGAAATGAAATCAGTATATCAAAGACATACCTGCACTCCCGTGTTTTTTTGGATGATTCACAAAAGCCAAGGTATGGGATCAAACAGAGTGTCTGTCCATTAATGAATTAATGAGCAAGGATAGTAGGACATGTGTGCACACACGTTATTCAGTCATTTACAAAGGGTGAAAATCTGGTCATTGCAGCAACTAAATGGCACTAGATGACATTAGGTTAAGTGGAAATAAGTCAAGCACAGAAGAGAAATACAGCCTGTTCTCTCACTCATATGGAAGCCAAAAAAAAGTTGATTTTTGTGGAAATAGAGTAGGATAGTGGTTAGTAGAGTCTAGGAAGGG
Organism: Marmota marmota marmota; assembly: GCF_001458135.2. NCBI lineage: Eukaryota > Metazoa > Chordata > Mammalia > Rodentia > Sciuridae > Marmota > Marmota marmota. The sequence goes on along the minus strand of NW_025999896.1, from coordinate 2,980,954 downwards.
TCGTGGGGAGAAGAGCTGGAGGGAGAATGATGGGTAGGGAGGCACAGGTCGATTGCTGGAATGAGTTCTAGTTCTACAGTGAATATAGTTTACAACATTGTATTCCATGTTTTATAAAGAACTGGAAGACAGAAATGAGGATCCCCCACACAAACAACTAATAAGTAGCTGGATGTGGTGGCGCATGCCTGTAATCCCAGCATCTCAGAAGGCTGATGCAGGACATTCGCAAGTTCAAAGCCAGCCTGAGCACCTTAGCAAGGCCCTAAGCAACTTAGTGAGACCTTGTCTCAAAATAAAAAATAAAAAGGGCTGGGGATGTGACTCAGTGGTTAAACGCCCCTGGCTTCAATCCCTGACACCAAAAAAAAAAAAAAAAAAAAAAGTGGTTATTTAAGGAGGTAGAAATCCTAATTCTTCTTATTTGATTTTTGCAACTTATATACATGTGTTAAATGATCAAACTGTACTGCCAAAATATGCATAATTATTCTGCATCAATGTTTTAAAAAGTGCTGGTCTGTAAAGACCAAATTCCTAGGGAAATGGCATTAGAGTGTCATGGGATGGGGGACAGGGAGGTGACAGTTGGGCTGTGTCAGCACTCTGGAATCCTGGTGAGCTGTCTGCAAAGACAGGACAGTACAGTGGATGTCACGTGCTGGATGTCACATGTGGACTAGGACTGCCCACAGAAGCATTTGATTCTGTGAATACAGTTCTTAAAAACATTCAATGAGTTGCCAGCATTGAAAAATTTGGAAGTTTTTTTGGTCAACAATTAGAGGCTTAACCTCCTATTGGACCCACCTTCCTGCCTGTCATGGTTCAAATATGAGGTAACCCCCAAAAGCTCCTTTGTGAGACTATAAAAGAATTTTCAGAGGTGAGATGATTGGATTATGAGGGGTATAACCTAATCAATGGGTTCATGCACTGGTATGGGAAAATGGAGCAATAATAATAGGTAGCGTGTGGCTGGAGGATGTGCCTTTGGGGTTCATATTTGTCCCCTGATGAGTGGAACTCGCTCTCTGCTTCCTGGCCATCATGCACAGAGCTGGTCTTCTCTTCCACACCCTTCTGCATGATATTCTGCCTCATCTTGGGCCCAGGGCTATGGAGTCAGCCGACTATGGACTGAACCTCTGAAATTGTGAGCCAAAATAAACTTTTCCTCCTATAAATTGTTTTTGTCAGGTATTTTGGTCACAGCAATGAAAAGCTGCCTATCTGAACGCAGCTGGGTGGAGCTGAGAAGATCCCCTCTCCTGGTGGGTTTTATTTTTTTTTTTCAGTTCCGTTGAACTTCATACATATATTGTCCTTGTCCAGTTCTATAGGTGTTTGAGTTTTATTTAGCCCTATGTTCAGACAGAGCCTCGTGATTTTGCATCAAATATTGCAGGTGAGAGGTGGCATCAGACACAAAGTTGGGAAGATATTTTATGAATGCTCTTGGAAATGGGAGATGATGAACAAGGACCAAGCAAGAGAATAAAGAATCTGGGGAGAGACAACTGACTGGTCAGTGGCTATGAAGCATCAGTTGCAAGAGGGTCCTTTAAACTCATTCTTCTGATAGGATCTGGCTAAATGGCCCAGGCAGACCTTGAACTTGTGATCTTTGTGTCTTAGCCTCCTGAGTCACTGACATTACAGGTGTGCGCCACCACACCCTGCTGGGTTTGGACAGATCTAACCAGTGTAGCTATTTAGAAGGTCAGATGCTATGGAGTCAGTGAAAATTCTCACACAACTGGAAATTATCTGTAGGTTAGATTCTAATAAGTGAGTGGGCAAGGATCATGGGAATTGATTTTCAAGCAACAAGTGTTTGCTTAAATGACTTCTCTGTGCCCAGTCCTAATTACCCACTTGGATGGCTTCTTGCAGGGTAGGTGTGGGCAAACACAATGCAAACAGCTACATGCTTGCAAAGACCAAAGCCTTCCTGAAGTGGATATGGATTGTTAAATGGGACTTTCCTTGCGGGTTGGCCTCGATTTTCCTTCCTGCATGCATATACCTCTAAAGGTTCCTTCCGGCTCAAAAAACAAATTTTGCAAAACCATGAGTTGCAAGCCCAAAGTGCTCATCACCCACCGCTGTTTGGGAATGTTCTTCCATAGGTAAAGCTGGCAGGATTTCCCGTGGGTGAGATCTTTTTTGTTGGAGGCAGATCTTGGAGTGCGGTAACAGCTTTTTGTTATTTCAATCAGAGTCGGATTCCAAAGTAGGCAGCACTCTTCCAAGAGGTGTGGGAGGAAGAAAGTGGGGTGAGAAGTTAGTCATGCAAGATGCCCGTGTTTGCTGCATGCCCACTCCCTGTGAGCGTTTGCTGAACCATGCATTGGGACCAAGATGCACAGGGGTCTTGTCGTCCTTGGACAGATGGTGGACTGTGGTTTAACAAGGCTCCTGTCCTCTTGTGGACTGGGGTTAATTCCTATGTGCATAGCCAAGACACCTCCCACCCCAGAAGAAATGGAATTAATCCAGTGGTCTTTTGCAAGGATAGATAGGAGCACAACATGCCCCTTCCCCTAAAACTGGGCCAGGTTTTTAACTCCTTAGTAGCTAGATCGTGGGGCTCTCATGTGGGTCCTGATGATAGAGATGAAAACCTCAAACACTTTGAAAGCGCCCTATTGGATTCATCCTTTCCCTGGGGCTCTCTCGGATCTGCTTGATATAGATTGTTCATCCCTCCTCCCTCCTTTCCTCTTTTGGAAGGAGCCACTGAGCTACATCCCAGCCCTTTTTCTTATTTTACTTCCAAACAGGGTGGCACTGAGTTGCCCAGCCTGGCCTCGAACTTGGGAATCCTCCTACTTCAGCCTCCTGAGTTGCTGAGTTTACAGACATACCTGGCATTGATATAGTTTCTACAGTTTTTATTGGTGTTGTTGTTGGTAGTGGTTCGTTGGTTTGGTTTGGTTCCTTTAGCCATTTGATTTTTTTTTTAATTATTCAAAGCTTGTTTTTGTACATGTAGCTTTCTGACTCTATGCTTATACTGGCAACCTTTCACAGTGATTTTCTGCTTCTCAAAGTGTGCTTGATCCTGCCATGCGCACATGTAGCACACATAGAACCACTTATGCCCTGTTTACATGGGTTTTTTTGTTTGTTTGTTTGTTTGCTTGCTTGCTTGCTTTATACAACCTGCTAAGACCTTTAGGGCTCACAACACAAGGCCCTGGAATTCTGCGTAGGCCATGCTGTCTGCAGATTCTGGGGCTTTCCCAGCCCTCTTGATATCAAAGTAAACAATGTTTTTGCCAGGGGTTCGGGACAGCCTGGTTTTGTTAGAAGCTGTACTGTGGGAAAGATATCGCTCCAGGAGGGGGGAAAAAAGAACTGCTATCATTTCCAGTAGCACTACATGATTGGTGGAAACGTACTGAGCAGAGGGTACATTCAAGTTAGGCATAGTTCTTGGGTGGTTTTGATTCTTGGACTTTTATTTTTAATCACCCTACTGCTGACACCTGGATGAAGTAGCACCTGCTATACTCGGAAGGTCCTTTCTTGACTTCATTAAGGCCAGGAATGATTGGCCTTAATGGTTGATTGATTGATCACAGTGCTAGGGATCAAATCCTACCTCATGCTACCAGGAAAGTGCTTTGCTACTGAGCCACACCCACAGTGCAAGGCCAGGGATTCCCACCGTGGTCTTCCCAAGCAGCAGTACGGCATCACCTGACATTTGTTAGACATACAAATCCTCAGGCTCCAGGCCAGACCCCAAAAATCAGAAACTGGAGGTCAGGCCTCATGATCTGAATTTTAACCTACCCTCCAGGTAATTGTATGGTGCTCTAAAGTCTGAGGAACTCTACCTGAAGCTCACCTTGAAGCCTGCCCCTCCTCCTAGCATCTTAGCATTTTGCTGAATAGATGAAAAATTCATGAAATTCAAAGATCTCTTTGCAGGAAGTTTTTTGTACTGGTTTTCCCCTTGCAGGACTAAGCATTGAACTCAGGGGTGCTTCTACCAATGAGCTCCATCCTGAGCCCTTTTTATTTTATTTTTTTTTTATTTTGAGATGGGGTCTTGCTGAGTTGCCCAGGCTGGCCTTGAACTTGCGATCCTCCTGCCTCAGCCTCCTGAGTCACTGAGATGACAGTCGTGTATCACACTTGGCTACAAAGAGGTTTCTAAACCTGCTCGTGCAAAATTTTATTTCATTCAGTTCTAAAATGCTTCCTATTTCATCCCCATTTCATGTGATCTTCTCTGCCCCAAAATGCCCCTGCTTGATTTGCAAGAACAGCTTGAGAAGAGCTTCTTTTGCTGAAAATTTCTATACACATTTTACAGCGCTGGTCTGTGATAGGGACATCTCCTATGGTTCTGAAAGAGTCTGGGCCCTGGAGGCGTGGGAGGTATGTCCCTGGGGCTGAATGGCTTTCCTTGGGAATCTAGCAGGTTTGCAGGTGCCTCTGTGGCTGCACCTCAAAGAGATTATTGTCTATTTCCATTTCCCAAAATAATTTTAGGTTTTTCTGACAATTTGCCCAGTCCTGTGAAAAGCAACACTCTCAGTGATTTCGAGCATTATTTATAAACCTAAAGTCACACCTTTTACTGGAAAGTCTTCTATATAAAGATGAGCAATGCAGCGCTACTGAAGTTAATAAATGCTGAGTTTCTCAGAAAATAAACAACCACCACAAAAAAAAAAAAAAAAGGTGATGTATGAGTAGGAAACACTGGTTTATGGAGAAGCTTCTGAGCGGTTGAGTGGAATGAGTGGTAGGCAACGTCTCTGTAGAGACATTATAGAAGTCCTCCTGGGGCCTGTTACAAACCCACAATTCAGTAGTGTCACAGAAGAATATTACAGAGACCAATCTAATGCCCCCATGGATGGGGCAGTGTGGCTTGCAGGATGTCCTTGGGCAGGTTTTTTTCTATTTATAAAACTAAAAAGCCACTCGTGCTAGCTTTTACAAAGGACACATGACCAAAGAACTGGGAAATCATATTTGTCCCTTGTTCAAAAAGCATTTGTTGACTAATTCTGCCTTCTGTCATTGTCCTGTGAAGTACTTCTTTATCCTGTGCTGAACGAGTCCGCCTATTTCTTGTCCTTTTTTTTTCCATAGATCTTACTCTTCATTCCTACACCAATGCCACACATTTTCATCTAGCTTTCTATCATGGGAATTTCCCATATATGTTAGCCCACCCTCATCCATGAAGGATATGTTCCCAGACCCCCAGTGGATGCCCGAAACCACAGATAGTATCAAGCACTAGATAGACTGTGCTTTTTTTTTCACATACAGCAAATAAATTTATAAATTAGGCACAGGAAGAGATCAAGAATAGCAGTAATAAAGTTGAACAATTATAGCATTGTACTGTGATAAAGTTATGTGAAGGTGATCTCTCTTAAAATATCTTATTTTTAATTATAAGTTTTCACTTCAAAGAAGCACTTTCATCTTCTCTTTGGCCTATCTGAATTGCCAGCATCACTGTTAGTGCACTTTGAGGCAATTATTAAGTAGTATAAGGGTTGCTTAGACACAAATACCTTGATACTGTGACAGTTGAACTGAACATTAACAGGTGGGCTGGCTTCCCCCTCAGGACCAACCCAGGAGAGCCCCAGTCCTCGGAGTGTTGGGTCACTCCACAGGGAGGGGCAGAGCTCCCTTCTCAGAGCAGATTGAGAGAGACACCCAGGTTGGGGACTCTCATGGGTCATGCCTCCAGGGACTCACGGAACTCCCTTCTCCTCAGAGCAGCCTCAGCGTGGACTCTTGGCTTAGGGACTTTTGATCTCATCTAGGAGCCAACATGACATCCAGTCATCATGTCTCCATAGACTTCTCTTGGCGTGACAGTTTCTATGAACTTCCTTCTTCTGATGACCTTGACAGCATTGAGGACGACTTGTCAGGTATCTTTGGATACTGGATGTGCAGCTCAGTGGTAGAGCACTTGCCTGGCATTTGAGAGGCCATGGAGTCCAACCCAGCACCATACACACAGAAGATGTCTTTGACAGGACTCAAGCATGAGAGGAGCTGTGTGCCTGCGATCAAGGTCAAAGCTGATAAGACTCTAGCGCAAAGCCTTCTAATGCAGGGTATTGCTACAGCAGGTAGGCGGAACTGTGACCACCGACAGAAAAGGCCCAGTGGCCCGCGGCGGGACAGAGCTTCCAATCACTCCTGCAAGGTAGGCGGGCCTGCGACCCACCGGCAGAAGAGGAGCACCGGCCTGCTGAGAGGCAGAGCCGCCCCCTCCCCCAGCGCTGACAAGGTAGAGGGAACTGTGACCACCCACAGAGCAGGCCCAGCGGCCTGCTGAGGGGCACAACCGCCCCCCACCCCCCGCGCCTGCCAGGTAGGCGGAACTGTGACCACTGACAGAAAAGGCCCAGTGGCCCGCGGAGGGGCAGAGCTTCCAATCACTCCTGCAAGGTAGGCGGGCCTGCGACCCACCGGCAGAAGAGGA